>NC_090387.1:70428123-70762498 GCF_036365525.1 Heterodontus francisci
ACTTCATGACTCTGGGCAATAAATGGTGGATATTAAGCTCACACTAGAAAACCATGATCCTCTCTCCACGACACACCATTTTAAAAATCTATGATTGGCCCATTCATAGCTCATTACAGTTTCTATGCCCTCTTACAATCAGACTTTGTACTTGAACAAATTACACAATAGTCACCAGATGAAAAGGGCTAGGGGACACAAACTGCAGGTTTGGGTCAAGGGATAGAGAAAATGTGAGGGAGAACTTTTTAAAAAAAAACGCAGCAAGTGGCAGTGACCTGAAACTCGCTGTCGACAAAAGGTGGAGGAAGCAGAAACAATGATAAAAGGAAATTGGATGGGCACTTGAAGGGCCATGGGGATCAAGCAGGGGAGTTGGACTGACTGGATTGCTCCACAGAGAGCCGGCATAGACTCGATGGGCCGAATGGTCTCCTCCTGTGCCATAAATGATTTTTATGACCTTCCATTGCAGTACACACTGTAGTCCAAAAGTGATTTAAAAAAAAAAAAATTCAAAATGGTAGCAGCATGCTAAACAGCATGCAATAATTGCATGCAAATACATAGCAAGTTGGCAGGCACCTTAAAAAAACAAACTTACATTTGGTGTTTGAATGGGAGACGATTAAGAGCAAAATACTTTAAGTCAGATGATTGAGAGAGTCAATCTTACATACATTCTAATGGAGAAAACTGGTGTCTTATAGGGCAAGGAAGATTGAGATAGCAACTTGGTAGCATGGATTTCAGTCAGCTATATAAAATACCCACTATTGACTTAGATGTAAAATATACACTCCTTTATGAAATTGTTTGGGAGCCCTATGAAAGCCAGTGGATTATTGATAGAAGGATGCCTTTATTCAGTTCCTTAGTAAGTCAACAAGCAGGGCTCATTTCTCACAGGTCATAAACGGCGTTATTGTGAGGAGCTACTGTACTTTGCATAGCCAACTGTTGCCTTATTTTGGAGTTCACAAATACAAAGATTCTATTTTCGGGGATTTCATAGAGGTGTAGCTGCCATGATGTGAAATCTTGCAAAGCCTTTTTACATGATGCAATAGATCTGGCTCCAAGGAACTCACCAACACCCTCGCATTATCCTGTGTAAACTGTGTGTATAGGCACTTTGCACAGTAGCTTCAAGTACTTTTTAAATGTACTTTCTTATTGCAATTGAAATTAGTAGGTAAGGAATAGTAATCAGGAGGGGTATTTATGTTACGAGGAATCTAAATGATCACTAAAAATTAAATAGAGTATACAACAGGACATAAAATTCTTCAATGATCCAACTGTGCCTGATTTTGATTACAAAATTATACACATCCTTCATTGCTCAATTACAGTTGACAGGAGGCACTAAAACTGAACGAAACAATATTAGATAGCTCAATAATTTCCATAACAATCTGCTTTCTGCTTGAAAAGCCTATTTCACAAAACCCATATTCATTTCTTAATACTTACACCAGTCACTAATGCCAGCATTGACAACTGTTCACGACAAAATACTGGACTACAATATGTGGTAGAGTTTATCACAAATCAGGGCATTCAATAAGCAAAAGCATATGCCACAGCAAATTTCTGTTTGAGCAGGAGGTTTCTGCAGAACCAAAATAGTAGCAATGGTTCAGTTTTTTAAGTTTTAGAGATACATCACTGAAACAGGCCCTTCGGCCCACCGAGTCTGTGCCGACCATCAACCACCCATTTTTATACTAATCCTACACTAATTCCATATTCCTACCACATCCCCACCTGTCCCTATATTTCCCTACCACCTACCGACACTAGGGGCAATTTATAATGGCCAATTTACCTATCAACCCGCAAGTCTTTGGCATGTGGGAGGAAACCGGAGCACCCGGAGGAAACCCACGCAGACACAGGGAGAACTTGCAAACTCCACACAGGCAGTACCTGGAATTGAACCCAGGTCGCTGGAGCTGTGAGGCTGCGGTGCTAACCACTGCGCCGATAGAGACAACTGTATACTTAAATTGGAAGATTATTAGGTAAACATTTGAAGTGGAAGATGATACAAGGCTGTCCAGAGGGATGAGGGCAGTGGGATTAATTTTGGATTGCACAGACCTAAATGAGCTGAGTGACTTCCTGCTGTGCTATAAATCATCTCCAGTTTTACATATTGGAATTAGTGGAAACAGAGGGAATATTCTTTACTCAGGTGGATTGCATTGGATAATTCAGATTTTAAATAATGTCTCTGTAATCTATGCATAAAGCTGTTGATTCAATTTTCTGTAATCAAAAGCTTCATCCACAATTATATCCAAAACCTCTGTTACATTGCCTTGTATTGTATCCATTCGAAAGTTTAAGGTTTCTAAACTATGAAGCATATATCCAATTCAGTTCCTTACCAGGCTGTTTTTGAGCAGGCTTCTACAAAATCTGAATAGAAAAGGCGGATGGGCCGATCCACTGGTTGATGCACCCATTCATCATACTTCTCACGCAAATGCCCAACTTGCCACAGCAATGGTTTATTCCAGTCAACTAGGTCCTAGAGGGTTAGAATCAGAGAGAAGCAATGCATTAACACTGCTAGCATTGTAAAAGTTAGCAGCTAGACTAACCTCAAAGTCAACTTACAGTCCATTTTAAAATTAACCCTGCTTTAGTCTCATTGAATGAAAATCCATTTCTGATTCTTATTTAGTGATAGGAAAGTTTATATGATTCAATCTGATGGAACATTGCCATGGGTTTTGGATTCAAAGTGAAATTGATGACCTTTGCTCACTTTCCATTCAAGGAATATTAATAAATTAGCCCAATGCTTCAGACAATTCCACTATCAGAATTTTTTTATTTTTTTTTTAAAAAAAGCAAATTTGAGAAAATCCGGAAGCACGATTGGGAATACTCAGCAATTAAGAACAACTGGCTTAATGGACTTAGTGAATCCAATTGGCTCCACCACAATCTCATTGTTTGAGCAAATGTAGCAGCCTTTCTAAACAGCAGGGAAAAGATTGGCTTATTCACATCCTGTTTTAGTACAACTCTCAAGACTCATGAACTTTGTAATATATTACTTTTTAAAAATGGTGGTTTTTAAAAATTCAAGATGGAGTCCAGAAGGTCAGGTGACCTCACATTCTCCGCAAAAGGACAAGACAGAAGTCTTAGGTACCAGGACAACAGAACACAGATCAAATACTTTTTTTTGAAAAAAAAGCAGACTGCAGGGGTAACATCTGAAGAACAATGGGCTTCGTCCTCACAGGCTTTCGGGTCGTAAATCAAGTCAGTGATTTTGAAGATACAAATATACCAAGCAGCTGTTAACACCTGGGAACAACAGAAAGCCCAAGTGGCTCTGTGAAACCAGACCTTTGGACTTTGCATATTGGACAGGATAATAAACTACTGACTTGAGTCCATATAAGTTTGACAGATTTGCTGAAGGCAAACAGGCTGTGAAGAGGACAACCAGTGGTGGCAGCTGAGACACCGAGTGTGGGGGTGACAGCAGGAGAGAGAAACTAGTAAATTTAAAAAAAATTGAGAAAACAGAACTAGATTAATGAAAATGCAAGCTGCAACACAAATTTACAAGGCTGTGAAAACTAAAAATGCTCAATGTGAGCTTGAGGCATGATTGGATTTCCAGTCCTACAGAAAAATCTATTTGCACATGAACACATCTTCAGTAATTATTGAGTATAACATGGAAAATATGGAACTGTGAGCAGTCAAAAGAGATCAATGTATTTATCCACAAATTTATGTGGAAACTTGGAAATTAACAATTGTTTTGCAGAGGTAACTCGACTGGCAAGATTTTCCATATTTGTTAGAGACATGTTTTTGTTAAAAAGATGCATTTTCCTATTAAAGAGCCTTTCCTATCCAATTAAGACAAAACACGTCTTTTTCAAACATAATAACCACAAAAAAGCAAATCAGGATTTTCTGTAAGACACAAACTCTAGAACAGAAAGCGAGTGCACATAAGCAAGAGCACCTAAGCACGAGTGAATGAGCTCCAGGAAAAAAGGCCAAAGCAGGAGCTCCACACCCTTCCCCGAAGCCAAGAGATAGTAGACTTCTGAAGCCAAAAGACTCATTAGGATGGATTTCTAAAAGGACATTAAATTTATGGATAAATTTAGTTTCTTTTTCTGAATTAAGTTTTTAAATACTTGAGATTTTAATATAAAGCTCTGTACATAGTTGAGTATTAACACTATCCTCTAAAGAAATCAGAAAAACTGATTTGATTGGGAACATTTCCTACCAGCCTATATCTGAGTGAATCAGCAACATATAGTTATTGGAGCCAAATCAGAAACAGAATTTATTTTTTCATTGAGACATGCTGCTTTCTACATACACTATTTAAAATTATATAAAAAGGAACTGTACTACGGCAATTACATATTCAAGCTATTCCATGGAGAACCTGATTTGCATTACTTAAAGATTTAAAGGAATCATTTAAAAAAAGTTAGTTTCAAACAATTATGTTTAATTAAAAATCAATAAAAATGATGGATTAATACAATATTGAAGTTATAGTGAATTGAATATACAGGGCACTAGATTAGATTAAGTTTAAGAGTGTAAGGGAATTAATAAAATGCAATGACGATTACCCAGGGCATCTGTCAATGACGAATTGATCCAGATCAATCTATCAGACTTAATAATGGTCCATGCAATTTACCTCACTCTCATCTTCATATATCCCCCCATGACGCCATTTAGAAATTAATGTGTAGTAAATGGGCACAAATATCAGAAAGAACAGCTATTATTTTTAAACTTTTAATGATCGCGCACTCTGCCCGCCCCCTCCCCCACCCACTGAATTTGAATTCCTCTGAATATGTACACCAGTCAGCTACTGAATGACTATAGGGAGCTTCAAAAAAGCAAATCACTCCAGAAGGAAGTAAAAATCTGAGCAGATAATCTAGAGCTATTGGTTTACTATCTATATAATCCCGAAGGACTCTAACAAGCCCTTACATTATCTGGATCCACTGACTTGCATCTAGCATCCATCACTGAATTTGATGCCCGATTGGCTGCACTTCTTTCCCGGACAGCCTGTGGAATTAAAAAAAGTCTAGTCAGTCATAATCCAGTATAAAAAGCAGACAAATTAACCATTTGTATAATGTTAAGAAAAACTTGACTTCCCTCCTCCTATTTTGCAATTTAATTATTTTAATTCTAGGGTGGCAACAGGGTAAGGAGGAAGAGAGGAGAGAAAAGTAAAGAGAAAAAAAGAGAAAAAAAAAAAGTCAGTCCAAATGAACCAATGGACCATCAAGTTACTTTGGTCCAAATGAATATGTATTTGCATAAACAGTGCTTAAATTTCACAGTCCAATAATGAGGCATTACATATTCAATGAGTAACTGATTAGCACTTTTAAGTTAAGTATTCACAATAACCACTTGAATAGTTTTGTAGAGCAACAATGGTCATGTGATAACACCAGTTACAAAGTCATCTTACAAGGAGGATCCATTAGGGGAGCACATTAATATAGAGCATTTCATGACTACAGCATTTCACAGCCAATGAAGTACTTTTGGAACTGCAGGGAAACCCCAAGTAAATTTCACAACATTGTATGCTTCCATTTTTAATTCTACAGTGAATTAAATTGTTAAGTTTGGCAAGTATAAGCCCTTTGTAGACAGTGAACGATCTTAACAAGGTTTCAACACTGCTACTGCTAGAACAGGCATTAAATATTAGCTCCTTTGAAACAGTTGGTACCCAAGGTGTTGGCAAGGTAAATGATAACTAGTTCTGAGATTACTCAACCAACTAACTCTGGACAAGCAGCCAGTAGTCAATAATATTTCACATACATATACTGACTTAAGGGCTTGCCATTCTCTTCCAGAGGCTTCTTGCCAAATACATTAACTGATTTAACAGTTCATGTTATATAAACTTTCTGCTGTTACAAAAAAAATGGAAATCCTTGTATTAAAACTTGGGATTCTATATTTTTAAAAACTGAAAAAGGATTTCAGTGGACATTGAGACATCTGGAGATAGCTGAACTTTATGGAAAGCTGATAAACAATGACTGGAAAGCAGTTACTTTCAAGGAAACCAGCAGGGGATTTGACCCAAGAGCTACCCCTCTGTTGTGACAAGGCAATTTATGACTTAGCATGTCACATGTGTTTCTGGAAGGTTTTAGTTTCATTTTTGAACTTTAAAAACCAGTGGGTTTGGACAAAAGTAGGCAATTAGAATTTGATTTTGGACCTGCCAGGAGATAAGAACCACCAGACAAGTATTATCTCTGTAAAGAATTCTTGCTCTTGAAAAGCAAAGCTTGTAAGAAATGGTACTGTTACCTCTTGCATTTTTGAAGAAATGCTGAATTTTCAGAAAGCTTGCATCTTTAAAAAGGATTTTTGCATTGAATGTTGAGAACTGACTTGTTGCTACACCCCTGATGGAAGACCTATGTGAAGCCTTCTGCTGCTGAAGTTCTTTGAATGCCTACTGATCACAGACTGTTCATCAACCTTGCCTGGAAAGACTTTGCGTAGCATCCAACTATGAGACTTTGGGACACCTCACCGAACCAAAAAACTTCCTTCTAAATCACGGCAGTCTAAATTTTTTATTCTTTTTATTCCTATGAAACAGCTGTAAATCAAAATCCTGTTCTTCCCAGTTAACCAGTTTTTGGATGTGTGCACATGCATGAGGGCTAGGAAAAAATAAGCTTTCATATCTCAATTTGTGTATAATATATAGGATAAGAGCAGAATACTGCAGATGCTAGAAATCTGAAATAAAAACAAGAAATGCTGGAAATACTCAGCAGGTCTGGCAGCATCTGTGGAGCGAGAAGCAGAGTTAACATTTCAGGTCAGTGACCCTTCTTCAGAACTGGTTATTATATATTTTCATAAAACCAAGTCTGAATTAATAAATGGTTAACTTTGTTGTTTATTAAAGAAACCTGGTTGGTGTACTTTATTCTGGGGACAAAGTATCTAATTGACTGTTTCAGTAAGTGGGAAACTTTCGATATGCTGCGACCTGTGGAGAAGTGGGACTGAATTAACAGTGCACTCCTCCTGCCTTGGTCGTAACATTGCATTGCAGCTGTGAAGTGATGAAGCTCCTCTGTTTGTGCAGAATGAAAACAGGTTCAAAAATCACTGGATGCAAATTAAAAGTTAACAGCAAAACGAGAAGCCATGTTAAACTCTCTAATCTAAAGAGCAATGTACAAGCTCTAGGGCAATGTCCATGAAATCTATAGTATAAATAAGCTTGCGTCTCAAATAGTTGTGGTTCTGGAGAGAGAATAGATTAATTATAGGCACAAAATGGACCAGAGCTGCTGCTTTTTTGTTAAAAAATGGTTAGTTTTAATAACATTTGTCTATTCCTGTAAAGTTCTTACGGTGAGATAAAACGATTAAAAATTTTAAAATTAACATATATGAGGGCACCAGTGGTAAATGGAGGATGCTCAGTTTTATGCGATGCAGTGCACAATACATCAGGATAGCTGATTTATGGTGCTTGCAAGGATGCAATTGTTGTGCAATACCATGCTTGAGGCCGTACAAGATAACAGGTCAGAACCCTCACCCCTACCCCTCATGTGACAAACAACCAAACCAGCTCCTGCGTGCATGGCACAAGTTAAGCGTGAGCAACAATGTAGTTTTTTTTTAAGCAAGCTTACGTTACTGTTGATTTTTTGATTAATAGAGATACAAGATAAACAGCTTCCTGGAAGAGGTTTATTGTGATTATTCTAGAACATTAGAATGATACAAAATGGTGGGGGGGGGGGGGGCGGGAAAAGAGGGAAGAGAAGAGAATGGGTGCAAAGAAAATGAGCACGAGAAAAATTAGTGATGGTTGTTGGGGGGGTGGGGGGGGGGGTGGGCTCAAGGAGGGAAAGAGGGGTGGGATGGTGGTGTACAAGTTGAGTTTGTTGGCTAGCCTATATGCCTGAACAATTTAATTATCCACATTCTCAGGCTTGAATGGGGTTCATTTGGGACAAACATGCAAATGTGTGCAAAATTGTTTAAAGAAGCAAGAATGCAGAGCTCAAAAAGCTCTTTATGGAATCCTGCAGCCAAGAAAGTTGTTGCAGTCTATATGTTTATGGATACGACAAGTCTTTTAATTATCTTAATGAAAGTGCTGCAAGTATTTTAAAATAAAAGCTAGTTCCCAGGTCACTTTCAAGAGCACAGCTATAGCACTTTTCTTTGAGATGCAAAGAAAAAAAGCAGGTACCCAGGACAAAGGTGGCAGCAGGAATTGGGGAAAGGCCACCTCAGTTAGTGTATGACACAGACAGAGCGCACACGCATGAGCGAGCAAGTGAGCTAGAGACCGGATTAGTCTCTGACGAGTGCTGTCACATATCTTGTGATGTATTTGAGAGGATTGAATAGCACAATAAAATGGGTAAATTTTTAAGCAGTGGTCGGGGATGATGGAAATAGCATTAGATATAGCGTACATATCTAAAGAAAGACAACACAATATAGATCAGGCCCAATTTTGACTCAAACACATCTAGCTTGAAAAGATTACTGAGAGATGTGGTGCTTCTTAAAAACACCACTAACTGTTGAAGACAGATTTACAATGAAAGCCAAAGTTTTAAATTCTCGTAATGGAAGGGTCGTGTGAATTGATGACATTATTAGGGCTGAACTGAACTTTTACTTCATGAAATATTCACAACTTCACTCACTTGGTATCAATGGATTTGCTAGAAACCTACACCTTACCTTGTATGGAAAATGTTATTGTGCAAAATGGTTAGTTTCACATACCCCCCCAGCACACATTGGATTCCCCTTCCACTTGCTGTGTACCTCTGCACAAACACATACCAAAAAAGACAGCCCAAAATACAAGAAATCTAGGAAATATGTCAAAGATCTTAATGATGCTTCTCAAATGCAAGTGGCTATTTAAAAAGATTTATAAATCAATCAAGGATGTTGAGCATGTCATGAATCTGCAGTTTGGCTGTGAACAGTACGCCCCTAGAGGCATTTGTTGCTCTCTAGTTAGCCAACAGACCTTTACACTGAGTATTCTTTCAATGCAAAGATCTAAATATACCAATTTTGCATTTGCTAGATTACCAAGTAATCCATTACAAATACTGGAATGAGAATGACCTTTTTAAAATAGACACACTCAAGTGTGCGATGACAAATGTGAGTTTTGAGGAGGAGAGGTGGTGGGGGTGAGATGGGATGGGGGAGAATCCAAAGAATTATATAATGTCTGTAGCATCTTGCAGCTATTACTATTGGACAAAGCAACACAGATATGAAATTTGTTCCTTAGGTCAATAAAGGGGGACATCTTGCAAGGTGAATATTGTGAATGCATAGAACAAACTGAAAATGTTGGCACTCAATGAATACATTCTTCTAGTGAATCCTTTTGAACATTTCCAGTGAACTTTCACAAATGGAATCTGCTTCAACAAACATCCTTTAACTGGGAGCAGCCTGATTAAGTCACAGACTAATGCTAGATTTTTGGCATGCAATTTTCTCCCCTCCCCAAGACATTGACTCCTTGCTGAGGTACCGTTCCATTGGCACTAGTCACTTTCGAAGAGAGGCAGAAATAAAAAGCAGAGTTCTTAAACTAGTTGCCATCGAGTACCTGTACCTCATGCTAGAAAAATGTGCGGAGTCTCAGATTCAAATACCACAACGTCCCACTCCAAGCTAGTCTCTTTGGCAATAGTCAGTTCAGGATTATATATCTATCGTGTGCTAAAAGTTGAACAGCTATCAGGAGAATCAATTAGGATTTTTTAAAAATCATCCAATTTCAAAAAATAGGAGATTTCAAGAATAGGGACAGAAATCAGTAAAACTGGTAGACCCAAATAAAAAAAAAGACATCAACTTTCTTCAAAACAGAGATTAAACACCATTCGATATGTATACACATTTGACAGACATCATAACTGCTGAAATATAACAGTTTGAGCTAGTTTTATTTGACTGTACAGTCTTTATATTTGTTTTCTAACAAGTAGAATGATACGAAATGAGCAAACTGCGTAGAATCACTTATTTTGGGCGGGGGTGGGGGGGTGGGTAATGTAGTGGTGGTGATGGGGGCAGGTAGAGAAAACCCCATGGAAAAATGTGCTTGTCCAACATGCACTAGTTCACATTCTGGCGCAAGGCAAGAACAGCTGTAATGGAATCAAGTCTATTTGCTACAAATTAGAACATAAACAATGCCATGGGTCTTAAATAATTTGTTGGATACACATTCTATTCTACTTGGGCTACAAGTTACAATGTAATTGTCAGCACTCCATTATTAAAAGAAAAATATACCAGCCTCTATTCAACACTAGTACGAGATCCATGTTTTACACCTCTCCCAATTGGCAGTCAAGAGAACCTCCTCTGACGTCCTAAATACAATCAAATTCTGTAGATCAACGTGCTCATGTCAAGGTGCAAGAGAGAATCACATGAGCATGCTGATACATAGGACTGGCCCAGTGGCAATTTCCCAGTTTCCTGGACCAAACTTCCCTGCTCAGATTCTGAGAAAGCACAAAATAAACTTCGTCGTCCTTTGCTTCTTCTGCCTGCCAGCTGTGTTGGAACAGACAGAACCTAAAACGTACTTGTAGATCTTCAGTACCCAAATTGGCCTCCAACTGACAGTATATTTACTAGTTTGTGTAGGCTTTCCTCTGCCAAGACTGCATTGAACATAAAACCATCTATAGTCAATACACTGACAGGAAAGTGTTGATAGGAAATTAATCTGCAGACTGCATGTCTAGGGAGAAAAAACAATGTTTCACAAACAAAACTCAAACTTAATTTTGTTGACAAATTGGCATGCACCACTAAGACAGTGTACAGCATAGGAATGATGGAGGCAGGAAGAGAGCGGCCTTGAACATTATGGAGCAAATACACCAAATACAAGGAGCAAGAGCTAGCAATGTTCTGTGATTCATTGCAGCAATAATTAGTGAATATCTTATATTACCTTTGAATGAGAACACTGGAATGGGTAGTGACAAGGTATAAAAAGGCAAGGCACATTTTCAAGTAGTGGACTGGTTTCACACCATGAAAATTAGATGTCTTGGTCAAGATCATGAGAAGTCAAAAGGAACATTACCTAAAATCAATGGAAATGGACTTTATTTTCTTGGAAAGGACAAGATAAAAAGAGGTGCTAAACTGAAATTCAACTTGCAGTTCAATAAGAGAAGAGACTGTTCCACTACTGCATTTTAATTAGCACCTTGAACAATGATTCAGCATCCAGACTATGTAGTTCTGCATTCAACACCCGAAACATTTTTCTCCCTGTCCTCTCAATCTATCCAAGCACCATTTACCACCAGTACGAGCTAAATTCAAACTTTGCTGGCCTACAAGAAATTGAAGTTGAACCTACCAAGTTTACCACAGTACAGTTCTACTGACCCCCAGCCATGGCACTTCGAAAAACTACCTCTATTGGGCAAATACAACAATTGGTATTTTTACTAGAAAGCGTGCTAAGGGTTACAGAACCAAGGGTGAGTAGATGGAGTCAAAATACAGATCAGCCATGATCTAGCTGAATGGCAGAACAGGCTTGAGGGGCTGAACGGCCTAATTCTGTTCCCATCTTGGTACAGCACACTGACACTAATAAGCTACGCTCAGTGACAGGACATGAACTTGCATCCATTGTTCCCAATCTCCTCACAGCACCACTGGGTCAGACAATTAGCAGCACTTGCAAAGGCTTTAGTGGGAGACCTATACTAGTCACCTTGGTAACAGACTACAGGATGAGAAATAAAAGCAAATACAAAAGCTTATACATCTGGTCAAATGTAGTCTCAACAACAGGTCAGTTCTAAAACAAAATACGAAGTTATGTTTTGGCAACTCAACTTGTTGCTACAAATCAGTTCCTTTGTGACATTTGATATGATCCCGACCGTCACCAAGCACCAGTGTTAACCGCATTAAAAACAGACGCAAGATTTATGTTCAATAGTGCACATAAGGCTAGAAAATAGAAATATCTAGTCAACAAACTGAGCACTACAAACCACTAGGATATCAGAAGGACCTTGTGGGTACTCAAAGCTGCTTCCCATTTTTAAAATGGCAATTTGAGTTACATATTTCTATTGTCCCGGCTATAAATAGGTTTGAAGTACAAGTATGCAGGTTTTACAAGTTCAGTTAGTTATATTTTAAACATATGCTCAAGGATGATAAATTCAAGACAAGTTCTCAATACAAACTGTACTGACTGGATTTTTTCCCCCCCTCCTGACCACCCCCACCCAAACACTTGGTTGGCATCCTTCCATCTACAAAAGATGGACATGCAACAAACAATCCACTTAGGTGGGGTGTCTTCTCTTGGTGCACCTTTGCTTATGGCTGTGAAGGCCAATCCTTGAGACGCAGGTTCGCCACAAGTGCCGCACGTGAAGCTGCCAAGTGACCAAGTTATTGTTTTTGGCATTGGCGCCTGTTGCCATGCAGCTGTAGCAACTGGTCATCATGATAATGCACACCAGTCCACAGGATGTGTCACCATTTCCGTCTTTTGCCAGCTAGTGACTCCCAAGTGCAATAGTTGACATTTAGGGCCTTCATGTCATGCTTGCAAGCATCCTTGAAGTGGAGCTTTGGGTGCTCCACTGGTCGTCTGGGCCCGACTACCTCACCATACAGAAGGTCCATGGGTATGCAACAGTCTATCCTGCAGACATGTCCAATCCACCAAAGCCACCTCTGTTTGATTAGTGCTAACTCACTTGGGAGCTCGGCCAAATTTGTGATTTTGTCCTGCTAGGATATACCCATAATGCGCCAGAGACAGGGAAGATGGAAATTGGAGCTTCTTTTCCTGGTAGCTGTAAGCCACCCATGTTTCACAGGCATACAGCAAGGTGCTGAGAACACAGGCCTGATAAATCAGCAGCTTGGTCCTCAGGGTCATCTTGGTGTTATCCCATGCACATTTCGCAAGTCGGCCAACATCCCCATGTACGTATTGAGCTCGACATCAAGAGACAGATTGTCTGTCACCATAGATCCAAGATAGCAGAAGTTGCTATCCATTTCCAGTTTTCACACCTACTTTTGTGCCGATCTTGGGCCCTGCCAGTCGGTGCCTTCAACATTAACCAGAACTAATGGATAAGGGAGTAATCCTGAAAATCCACAGTGGAGTCCCATTAGGTGGTTGGCATTTCCCTCAAGTTAGCATCTTCTGGCAACTCCTGCAACCGAACAGACCACCACCCAAACAAACAGTTATCTACCTAATAGGTAATGTGCCACTAGAGGAGGCTTCCTGCACTACTGC
Source organism: Heterodontus francisci (assembly GCF_036365525.1). NCBI lineage: Eukaryota > Metazoa > Chordata > Chondrichthyes > Heterodontiformes > Heterodontidae > Heterodontus > Heterodontus francisci. The sequence continues at coordinate 70,441,523 of NC_090387.1, forward strand.
TTGAAGCCCCAGGGTATGTGCTCACTTACAATTCCTGAACATCTATATTGGGATAAGTTACAAATGACGCAACAGCTTGTTTGGTGTGGGCGGTGCTGTGGTGGGGAACAAGCAGCAAATTTAATTTTAATTTTTTAAGGTTAAAGTAACCAATTGGATTTAGGCTCACAAGCATCAGCAATATTAAGAAACTGTTAAGTTTACAATGGGAATGGTGGTCTCACTTCAATTACAGCAGAGTGCAAACATTGCCATGCTGGTACAGTTTTACTCCACACTTTACAATAGTTAAGCCTGACCAGGTTCAAATGATGGCTCTAGGATTGGACAGCATTTATCTCAATTTACCAGCTCTATGAATCAACAGCAGTATCCAGTAAAAAAAAAACCATACAATTACTACTTAAAAAATTAAAAGATCAAAGAAACCCTTCATATTATTGTTCAGAGAAGTGATGACATTTAGCACTTATTTACAGTGGCACAGTTGTTAGTACCGCAGCCTCACAGCTCCAGCGACCAGAGCTCAATTCTGGGTACTGCCTGTGGGGAGTTTGCAAGTTCTCGCTGTGACTGCGTGGGTTTTCACCGGGTGCTCTGGTTTCCTCCCACAGCCAAAGACTTGCAGGTTGATAGGTAAATTGGCCATTGTAAATTGCCCCTAGTAGGTATTCCCCTCCTGGTAGGGGAATTGAGGGAAGGTGGGGATGTGGTAGGAATATGGGATTAATATAGGATTAGTATAAATGGGTGGTTGATGGTCGGCACAGACTCGGTGGGCCGAAGGACCTGTTTCATTGCTGTATCTCTAAATAAAAATAAAATAAAAAACAGAGAAACATTGCCATCTGCTCATCAGAATACACGACCACCTCAGGACAAACTAGGTTCCGAGTCCGTAACCATAGAATGATTTGATTTAAGTAGTAAGCATTCAACTGGAGCTACTAAAGCAAGTCAGAGATTGGGTATCTTACCTCCCATCTCCCTAAAGCCTCTCTGCAACCTAGAAGGCTCAAGTCAGGCGTGTAATGAAATACTCGCTACTTGCCTGGATAGGTGCAGCTCCAACAACGTCCAAGCTTGACAACATCTAGTACAAAAAAAAAGAGTCCACTTGATGATCGGCAGGCCATCAACTAGCTTAAAAATCCATTCCCTCCATCACCAGCATACCGTGGGTACAACCAACCATTTACAAGATGCCCAACAAATCACCAAGGCTTGACAACAACTCCTATGACCTTCAACAACTAAGAATAAAAGAGCACGGGTGCATTGAAACATCAATTAACTCCAGGTTCCTCTCCAAGTCTCACAAGGACATTTATCACTGAACTTTCATGGTCACTGGATCAAAATCCTGGAACTTCCTACCCAACAGCATTGTGGGAGCAATTCCATCACACTGACTGCAGCTGTTCAAGGAGGTGGTGCAACATTCTCAGTTCTAGGACCTACAGACATCCATGAACAGTACATCACATCCCCCGCTTCAACAGTAATTAAAAACTTGCATTCTGTACATCATGAAGTTTTGATTGTTAGTACATGGTTACGATTATAATCTGTGCTAAAGTGCCTATTTGTGCAGAATACCACATGCATCTTGTATAATTGTTAGAACCTACTGTACATTGAAGGCCATGTATTTATTTAGTTTAAAGAGCATTCATCACAGAAACACTCCTCTGAACAGAATTCATAGCCTAAATTTCACACAATTCTTCCAACATAACCACTGCTCGAACAGAACTACTGTCCACAAAAGGAATCAGAGAACACCTAAATTAGAAATGGAACACTCAGCAGGGACTTGAGTATCAAGTACCCTTTGCATTAGAGATTGAGAATTTTTCTTTGATATGAATTATTCTGCAGGTGAGATTATGTACACAAGACATTACTGAATTGGTCACATTGCGAAGTGCCTGCTTACTGTTGCAGGTAGCAGTCAGCAAGCGCCAGTTAAGCGTACAAGACTATAGAAGTGCTGCACAAAAAGGTTAGTGTGAGACACCACTTGCTGATAACTCTTAACAAAACATAAAATAAGCAATGGCCTCTTGGGTGAAGCAGTGGAACCCATGACCTCATACCCCAGCAACAGTAGATATCTGTGCTATAAAGACCTGGTTTACAAACTGGCCTTGGCGTGTCAGCTTTAAGTGATTACTTTTGAATTGCTGGATGCTGGAATCTTGTACCACTAACCAGGGCCTTACTGGGTTACTGGTATTCAAAAGCACAGTACTTCCTACCTGCTGATGGATAAACATTTTTTTTTTTTAAAAGTCATTTATTTTATAGATCTTGAAAATAAAATTAAATCACAAATAGAAACTCTAGCCAGAATCCTAAGTGTATCTGCACTTTGTCTCAATACATTGAGCTTTATGTCAGCTTAAAAACACCCAAGATTCCACACCCAGATATTTAACTAAAATACAGTAGGGGTGGGAATTCCAGATTAAAAAGTGACACCGAGCTCAGCATCTTGGACCTGTGGTGTAAACTACAGATGTGGAACAGGCTTTTGGGGGTGGAGGGTGGGAAGCCAGGAGTGCAAATATGAACCTGGATCCATTACTGCCAAAAATAAATTTAGCTTAGCTTACAGCACATCAGGAGCTAGTGTTACACTGTATGTGCAAGGTACATACATCAGTGCAGTGAAATTGATGCACCATAGAACAGAAGTGTCTCAAATTTTTCTACAACAGTCTAAGGTTTTCAGATTCCAGCTATACCATACACAAAAGAAATAGGTTTGTTTTGCATTTTCCATATTTGCAGAATGCAGGAAGGCAAAGCAAGTTTGACCATTCATTACAAAAAAGGCATGCACTACATAAGGATTTTAATGTTGTAAGATACCTTTCAGTTGGTTATTGGTAATACAAGAACACAATTGCTATTTTATATAAATGCTCATTTTATACAAACCATCTCACTAGCGCTACACACCAAGTGAATTGGCTTTTGCCCAAATTCTACAATTGTGCTTGGCTTCTGGTTTAAGTAGTGAACAGTAGAATGTTGTCTATTAAAAAAAAAAATTAGTAAACTTAAATTACAAGCACCAGACTTCAAATGAGTGAGGCTAAATTCAAATGGAATGGAGAAAAAAAACAATCCACCATATGCTAAATACTAGCCAATTTAGATTGATGTAATTCATGTGAAGATGTTTTATACACAGTTCTTAAAATGAGTTTGCTATTTAGGAAATGTACTCCCCAAAATTGCAAAGATCACAAATGGCTCACTTTCATTTCCTACTCCTTTTAGATCCCTTATAGTTGCACAAAGTTCAGCAAAGCAGGTGCTTCTGGCGCACACAATTCTCCAGTGTAACTTAACTCAGTCCCATAATCAGCCAACTGTTGACACACTTGTAATTATAGGATTATATATTACAATATAGCAGTACATTATAATTCCAGATTATTCCTATATCAAATCATTGCACAATAGGAAACTTAATCAGTAAACTTAGGGAGACAAACATTCCAGTTTACAGGTGATCAACTTTCCACTTGATGTGCAGCACTTGGTAATTTTAAAATCTAAAGCATCACAACTCCCAGATTTTCTTTAAATTTTCTCATGGGATATGGGCATCATTGGCAAGGCCAGCATTTGTTGCCCACCTCAATTACTCTCGACAACAGAGTTGCTTGCTAGGCCATTTCAGAGGGTAGTTAAGAGTCAACCACATTGCTGTGGGTCTGGAGTCACATGTAGGCCAGACCAGGTAAGGACAGCAGATTTCCTTCCCTGAAAAGGACATTAGTGAACCAGATGGGTTTTTACAACAATGATAGTTTTATGGCACCATTACTGAAAGTAGCTTTCAATTCAAGATTCTTATTAATGGAAATTATTTGAATTTAAATTCCAGCTGCCCTGCTGGGATTTGGACTGGTGTCCACATGGTATTAGCCCAGGCCTCTGGATTACAAGTTCAGTGACATTACCACTACACCGTCTCCCCATATTTCACATTTCCTTTACAAAATTGTTACTGATGGGAAGGGTTATTTGGCCCACCTTAATTCAGGAAGAGCCCAACATTCACCCCTGCTGTAATCATTTAAGAAGCAATTTAATTATAAGGTTTCTGCCTCCCCTACTGTCTAGAAGTAAATTCCACATGCTGATCATTGAGAGATATTTCTTGATATTCATACCATCACCTTACTCCAGCAATTTGATTTAAACTGCTATTCCATTTTAATCTCATACATTCAAGACGATTCCTGACAATTCCTTTTTAGGATCCAATTTCAGCTTCATGATTCCTCTCCACAGTGCCCCAGAACTTTGTTCCTTTTTAAATTGGTAACCAATTTGACACCATATTAATGATACACTTCAAAAAGTAATTTGCTGTCATCCCTATAAATGGGCATAGAGGACATGAAAGGCATGATGCAAATATTAAGATCCCTCGGGTCTCAGATTCACCCTTAGCTATTTCAACAGCAAGATTAGTAAACAAAGCAAAATTTCATTACAAGTTTCCAACACTGAACAGCAGAATATTTCAACTTTCATAAGGTAGCTGGTTTTTAAACTGAACTGGAAGGGAGCTATTGAGGAATTAAGCTAGATCTCGCTGAATTTATACTCCGCCCTATTGCATATTCCTAATTTTCATGGCTCCACCACGGACAGCAGGTGTCTGGAGCTGCCTAGGCGCCAAGATCACAAGTTCCCTCCTTAAACCTCCCTCACCAAGACACCCCTTAAAGCCCACCTCACCTGTTCCATAATTTCATGTGGTTCAGTGCCAAATTGTGTTTGATAATCCCAAGCACCTTGGGATGTTTTATGTTAAAGGGGATATATAAACGCAAGTTATTGTAACTGGTACCTATGGTAATGCACGAGTTTTCTTCATCTGGTCTTTAAATAAAGGTACACCATGCTCAATTTTAGTGCAACCTTCAATCTTTGTGGAAAAACTAGTCAAACAACTGACAGCAATGGAATGAAGAAAATTCTGTCACACCTAGTTCAGCATTCAATTTCACTGGGTTGACTCAAGTGGATGAGCTCATAGTTTCACTAACTCCAATGACCTCCCAGTAATTGGAACATTTCAAACTTAAAACATCCAAGTAAAAGTGGCATTATATTCATTAAACACATTAAAGTTGAAGAAAAATGTTAGTCAAACAAATGAGGCAGAGACGTATATCCTGCAAAACATGATCCCACCACAGAAGGCTTTGATAGCAAGCTACATTTGGTTCAATGACCATACAGATTTAACACATCTTTGAAGGTCAGTTATTTTAATTTCAAAAGGCACAGAAGTACTAAGATTTTAAAACAAAAATCCTCTTGATAAATTTAGGCATGTGCTTTAAAAGGGAACAGACAGTTCAACATTAACACAGTGATGCAAGGCAACACATTAAAAGTTGGCTTTAAACTGAAACTGGCACAAAATGCTCAAAAAACCTAATTAATGGCCTCTGTTAAGATGGGAGGGAAGGTGAGCATAATATGAGAGAAAAATTGTAAGCAGTTTGAAGATTAAAGGTGTATATACACAGTAGCAAGCTGTGACTCAGTGGTATGGTAGCACTCTTACCTCAGTCAGAAAGGTCCCACATCATAGACTTGAGCACACAATCTAGGGTGATGCTCCAGTGCAGTGAGTGCCGCATTGCCAGAGGTGGTGGTTTTTGGACGACCTGTCAAACTGAGTCCCATACTCCCCCTCAGGTGGATGTAAACAATCCCATGGAACTATTTCAAAGAGCAGCTGAGTTCTCCCTGGTGAACTACCAAGATTTATCCCTCAACCAACATCATTTAAAAAAGACTGATCATTGTCACATTGCTATTTGTTGGACCTTGCTATGTGCAAACAGGCTGCTACATTTCCCACAAGTGACAACAGTTCAAATGTACTTCACTGGCTGCAAAGTGCTTTGGGATGTCCTGAAAGGTACTGTAGAAATGCAAGTCTTTCTTTTGAACACTTTTGCCTGATGAGAGCAGGACCCAACAATACAACGTGTCCATGCAGATGTTGGAATGAAGAGCTAAACTAGTTACACCACACAAAAGTCTAAAATTTGTGGATTTGAACGTAAGGGAGCGAAGCATAACCAGTGACAGCAGCCAGTGTGAACAGCAAGTGTTTTTCTGGGGACAAATACAGTGATATGGTGTGAATCAACAGATTGACAGCTGCTCATGTGTTGCGACAAACTGAGGGCCCATGGCTAGACTGTTGAAAGTGACTTGCAAGTGGGGGCAGAAACTCTCCCCTCTTTCCCCGCCCCCCCCCCCCCAGATTAGATGCAGAAGTAAGTGGGGTTTGGAGTGCTGAGAGAAGCAAAGCAGTGATCAGAGATGGCCTTGTCTGTGACTGAAATGATGGGAAGAAAGTTCACCTGTGATGAAGAGATCAAGGGGGTGGCTGTTAATATAGGTAGGAGATTACATGCAGTGAAAAGGCTAAGGGAGGACAAGAAAGACAGACGAGTAGAGATGGAGCTTCAAATTACTGAGGTTAAATAACTGCTCAGTGAAGAGCTGGAAAGAGGAAAAGAGCAAGGATATCTCCAACTATAAAAGTTCAATATTTAAACCATTCTGGCTATTACAATCACAATATAATTAGATTAAAATAAAAGCAAAATACAGCAGATGCTGGAAATCTGAAATAAAAACAAAAAAATGCTGGAAATATTCAGGTCTGGCAGCATTTGTAGAGAGAGAAGCAGAGTTCTGACCTGAAACGTTAACTCTGCTTCTCTCCCCACAGATGCTGCCGGACCTGCTGAGTACTTCCAGCATTTTTGTTTTTATTATACAATATAGACTGTGGTTGCATAATCTAATGGCATTTTAACAAAAAAGCCTACATTCACAACCTGGTGTGTAACAAATACTGGTGACAATGATGGAATACTGAAATAATCCTGTGCTCAAATTATGGGATGTTTAAGCAGAAGAAGTCCTTCATAAAGAATTGGAAGGACAGTGTCCCTATTAGCAATCCCCTTAGTTGATAAATGGAATCTTTAATGCAACACTTCACCCCACAGAAAATATTGGCCAATCAGCATCTTTGGGTGGTAACCAGGCTACCGCTGACATTAACCTAACTGACTGGAAAATCTGGATTCTGATTTCAGCTGAATTGAGGTTGGTGCACTTGTGCATGAAGTGCTCTGTGGCATGAAGGCAAGAAAAACACAACTTTGGTACAGATAGATTTAAAAATGCATAAAATGAAGCCTAATTTAGCCCCATCAAAATAGAAGCTGCACTGTAGCTTGAAGTCAAATTGGCAGAGTTGATGGATTTGCCTGTTGTAGCTGGAGCACTGACTATTTAAACTGTCTGATGTGTTAATTATTACATCCATGTGGTGGCAGCTGAGCAAACCATCCAAAAGGTAAACCTTAAACATAATTTAGACGTTGAGTGCACCTACACAATATGGAAAGCCCTGAAGGAGTTAATAAAGGGCAATGGAAGCTGTTCTTCCAAACTGCAAGACAATAGCTCAAAGAGAGGGAGGGGGGGAAAAAGTGTCATAAGTAAACAAAAAAAAGGTGTTGCGCAAGGTACATTCATACACTGAGCAACATACAAAAACGTCTTTGATACAATGACTGTGTGTCAAATCACTTCAGCTACTATAGGTTTCTTATACCCAAGTTAAAAGTAATAACTTGGACTAACTTGCACTTAATGTGCCTATCTGAAGCACCTTAGGACAAGGAAAACAAACAGTCACCAGATTAGATAGATAGGTTAGGAGTGGGTGGGTGGAGAGAGCTTGGAATTCCAGAGTAGGGCTCAAGCAAATGAAAGCTTTGCTGTCCATGATGGAGGTGGAGGTGGGGAAAGGAAGACGAGGGATGCACAAATAGATCAGACAGAACAGGGAATTTAGGAGATAAAGGGACCATGACTGGAGGAGATTGCAGTGATAAGGGGAGGCAAGGCCATAAGGGGATTTAAAACAAACCCTTTTAAATTTGAAATGTTGGGTTTGCAATTTGGACAAGCAAACAGTGAATGTGCCAGAGTTCAGGATAAGTTGCAGTTTGAAGAGAATGGAGTGTGCTGTAACTGCAGTGCAGTCAGATGATGACTCGAAAAACCATCACATGCAAAAAAAATTAACAAGCCCTTCTTCCATTGCACATATGGAAGGGAGTGGTGACATTGGTATATTTGCTCTGCACAAACCTCGTCATGGTCATGTAATACCAAACAAGGACCAAACTTGCATTTATGTTGCACCATTCTGGATGTCCTAAGACTCACAGCTAATGAATTACTTTTTGAAGGGTAATTATTAGGAAACTTAATTTATACAAAACAAGGTCCCACAGTGATGAGCTAATGAGCAGTTAACACTTTTGGTAGTATTGGTGATCTTTACATTTATCTGACCAGGCAGATAGCATAGTCAATTGTTGGGATAGGCAAGTCAGGAGATTAATGTTACATTCATTGGTGATACCCAATTTTAATGACATCATAGAATCACAAAGTTCATGGCACAGAAAAAGAGGTCACTTAGCCCATCATGTCTGCATTAGCTGAAAAAGGAGCTATTCGGCCTAATTGCACTTCCCAGCACCTGGTCTGCAGTCCTGCAGCTAACAGCACTGGAGGTGCAGATTCAGACACCTTTTAAATGAGTCGAGGGTTTCTACTCTACTACCCTTAGTGAGTTCAAGACCCCTACCACCCTCTGGTTGAAAACTTTTTCTCTCATCTCCCCTCTCATCTTTCTACCACTTTCAATCTATGCCCCCTAGACGCTGATGTCTCTGCTAAAGGTAAATAGGTCCTTCCCATCCACTCTATCCAGGCCCCTCACAACTTTGTACATCTCAATCAAATCTCCCCTCAGCCTCCTCTGTTCCAAGGAGAACAACCCCAGTCTATTCAATCTTTCCTCATCGCTGCATTTTTCCACTCCTGGCAACATCCTCGTAAATCTCCTCTGTACCCTCTCTAGTGCCATTACATCCTTTGTCGTGAGGTGACCAGAACTGCACACGATACTCAAGTTGCAGCCTAACCAATGATTTATACAGTTCCAACATATCCTCCCTGCTCTTATATTCTATACCTGGGCTAATACAGGAAAGGATTCCATATGAAAGAAACAGTGGGTAAGCAAACTGAACAAACTATGAAATAAAACAAAAAAAAAAAAAAAAAAGTTACATTAAAAAAAAACTTTCATGTTGTACTTGCTGCTGTTCAATTTTCAGTGTCAACACCCTACCTGTACTAATGCTTTGTCTTTCAATACACCATTAACATTGTTTGCCTCTGCTCCACGACCTTCTGGTCAGCTATTCCGTGACCTTGTCCTACCTACACCTTCTCCTTAGTTATCTCTTGCCCCACTCCCACTTTACTTGCTTATAACCTTTCACATTTCTAATATTTGCCAGTTCTGTAGGGTCACTGACCTGAAATGTTAACTCTGCTTCTCTCTCCACAGATGCTGCCAGACTTGCTGAGTATTTCCAGCATTTCTTGCTTTTATTTCAGATTGCCAGCATTCGCAGTCTTTTGCTTTTATATTCGCTAAATCACTCCTCAGTTTAGTAAAATTGTTCTTGCCCCAATTGAGAACTTTAACTGCTGTACTGTTAGTCCATTTCCATAATCATGTTAACTAAATGAATTATGATCACCACCACCAAAATACTCTCCCCACTGCCACTCCTTCCACCTGCCCAGCTTCATTTCCTAAAATGAAGTCTAAAACGGCACTGTCTCTTGTTGGACTTACTACATACTGGTCAAAAACAGTTCTCTTGAATGCACCTCAAAAATTCTGCTCCCTCAATTCCTTTCACACAAATTATTCCAGTTAATATTGGGGTAGTTAAAATCTTGCATTACTGTCCTATTGTTTTTGCACTGCAGATTTGCCTACATATTTGCTCCATCTCCCTCTGACTGTTTGGGGGTCTACAGTACATTTCCAGCAATGTGACTGCCCCTTTTTTGTTCCTTAGCTCAATCCATATGGCCTCATTTGGTGATCCTAACATATCCCTCCTCACAGCTGTAATTGTTCCCTTGACCAAAATTGCCATTCCCCCTCACTATCGCATCTGAAAACCTAGTAACGTTGAGCAGCCATTCATGTCTCCTTAAGCCATGTTTCCGTAATAGCTAGATTATACAGCCATGTGTCTGTGCCCTCAGCTCATCTGATTTGCTATACTCCTTGCAATGCAGATATCCAGAGCACTGCTTCTTCTAGACTCATCCACGTATTTTGCGCCACCTATTTTCATTTGATTTTGTCCCAACTGAATCTACCCTCAGATCCACATCCCCCTGCCAAACTAGTTTACACCCTCCCAAAGTTGGTTTACATACTCCTAGCATGTCAAGGCACATCTATCTTGCCCTGTGGAAGTAAACTCAGATGATTATTGCTCAAGTCCTCACAGAAGACTGCTGATGGAATACCTGGGATAAAGGAGGAGGTTTTCTCAATGTTGGGAACACAGAATGGACTGTGCCAGCAGAGGCTATACTCAAAGATGACCAGTGTCAGAGCTATCCCTCAGGAATCAGTTTTGCTTAAATGAAATCAACAGCGGTCTCCGAAGATATTGTTGAACATATTTGCCCAATCTTAGCTAAAAAGTGAAAATACACACATTTCACACGTTGGAATAACAACCATTCCCTCAAACAGGCAGTGTATGGAGTTTACATTTTGAAAAATGGCAGAACAAATTGACAAAGCTTTTAAAAAACAGCATCTTTGGCTTTATAACAAAAAGGAGCACAAAAGTAAGGAAGTTATACTGAACTTTTAGAAACCAATTCTGGGCACCACACTTTAGGAAGGATGTCAATGTTTTGCAACGGGTGCAGTAGAAGTAACTGGACAGCTCTTTGAAAGAGTCGGCACTAGCATGGATGGAGTGGCCTCCTGCTGTGCTGGAAGATCTTACACAGCTAGGTGCAGTAACCAGACTACCCAGAACTACTAAACTCTGGTGCTGCAGCACTTAGACCTCCAGGATATAGAGTCCCTTCACATTTTTCTTTTATGATTTGTCTCATGGGATGCAGGCATCACTGGCAAGGCCAGCATTTATTGCTCATCCCTAATCGCCCAAGGTGGTGGTGAGCTGCCTTCTTGAACCACTGCGGTTCATCTGGTGTGGGTACACCCACAATGCTATTAGGGAGGGAGTTCTGGGATTTTGATCCAGCAGTGAAGGAACTGTAATAGGTCCAAGTCAAGATGGTGTGCATCTTGGAGGGGAACTTGCAGAGGGTGGTGTTCCCACACATCTGCTGCCTTTGTCCTTCTAGGTGGAAGAGGTCACAGGTTTGGAAGGTGCTGTCGAAGGAAGCGTGGGGAGTTTCTGCAGTACATCTTGTAGATGGTACACACTGCTGTCACTGCGCATCAGGGGTGGTGGAATGAATGCCAATCAAGTGGCCAGCTTTGTCCTGGACGGTGCTGAGCTTCCAGAGTGTTGTTGCAGTTGCACTCATCCAGGCAACTGGAGAGTATTCCATCACTCTCCTGATTTGTGCCTTGTAGATGGCAGACAGGCTTTGGTAGTCAAGAGGTGGGTTACTCGTCACAGAATTCCCAGCCTCTGACCTGCTCTTGTAGCCATAGTACTTATATGACTGCTCCAGTTCAGTTTCTGGTCAATGGTAACTCCCAGAATGTTGATAGTGAGGAATTCAGCAGTTGTAATGCCATTGCATGTCAAGGGGAGATGGCTAGATTCTCATTGGAGATCGTTAGTGTCTGGCACAAATGTTACTTACCACTTATCTGCCCAAGCCTCAATGTTGTCCAGTCTTGCTGCATTTGGACACTGGCTGCAAATGGTACTAAACATCATGCAATTGTCAGCAAACATCCCCACATCTGACCTCATGATAGAAAGTCATTGATGAAGCAGTTGGACCTAGGACATTACCCTGAGGAACTCCTGTAGCAATGCCCTGGGGCTGAGATAATTGGCCTCCAACAACCACAACCATCTTCCTCTGTGCTAGGTCTGACTCCAACCAGTGAAGAGTTTTCTCTGATTCCCAATGACTTCCATTTTGCTAGGGCTCCTTGATGCCACTCAAACATGACAACAGTTCACTAGTCCATAGCCTGGTAGCTTTCTGCCTGCATTTCTTCTGGGCTCTTTCACTTGTGCCCGATCACTTAACCACATCAAGTTAGGACAAAATTATCCTAAAAAGTGGCAACCAAGTACCGTACAACGCTGGAGGTAAAGAAACCTGCGTCAAAGCACCTGCAATTATTTAACATTTAGACATTATGACATTCAAGCATCTGTAGGTGAAACATTTCAGGTGGGTCCATTCATCAAAATATATTTCCCCTCTTTTCTCATTATCGCTTCAAAATATGAGTGTGAACCCTGGCCCTCAGTACAGAAAGTTTCCACCTGTTTCACTACGAGGCTATGTAGAACAGAAGGTCCCAAGTTCAATGTCTGTTCTGTTGATCTCAGTTGAAGAAAGTCTGGCTACTGTTGGCCTCAATGCTCTTGTTCATTGTTGGGGAACAGGAAGGCAAAGGGTAGCAAAGGTTGGCCAGGTTTTCTATTGCAGGGTGCACGTACGTGGATGTTGAGTAAGGTGATTGAACATAATGATCATGACCCATGGTGAAACAGCTGTCCAATCATCTAGCCTCACATGGGAAATAGTCATGTAGTCAGAGCTGAAAGGCTGGCAGAACCTATCCAATAGTAAAAGGAGCAAGAAGCCATTGTCTTCATTACAGGTTGAGGGTGAGATGGGGAGAATGGGGCCAAAATGGTTATTTGAGAGCAGGCTGGGAGAACTTCATCTGCAAAGCTAAAAAAAAAACAGTAAATAGCAATCTTATAATTTTCCTTCAGCACTGGCAAAAATCAAACTTGAACTCAAAAAACAGCAGAGTTCTGTGCATTGCAGCTTTTCAAAACGTTAACTCGTCAGTTTATCAAATCATATTGTAAAGTACCAAAGTCCAATGCAGAGCAGTGACCGCCATCGATATGGCTGGTATCTTAGCTACAAGAAAACAAAACACAATTCACATCTTCTCTAGGTGAGAAGACAAAGCTAGTTTTATCCATTTCTCAAACCACAAGATGTAGAACAAAAATGAAACTTGCAAAGCAGTTACCCAGATAGCAATCAGTATCCAAAAATCACACAGCAGCTTCTAAACCCATTACCACTTCCAACTCTGCTCTCTTTTAGAGAAGAGTGCCATTATTTAAACTACCCTGCCACCTTTCTTTACACATTTAACTTACAGTTTCCCTCCCACCAGCAGGTTAAACAGTCTAATTCAATTGAAGTTTTCCTCCACCAATCCCCCTCCAATCCTGAAAGTTTTGACTCTTTTCTGGAGTGTAATTGTACAAGTTTTCTCCAGCACTTCAACTAGTTGACCATTACTGTTATGCTTGTCTCAACAGGTTATTTGACCTCAGGGGGTAGACAGACACCCTCAGTGCCCTTACCAAGCATCTCACATGCACACACTTCTATTTGCAGCCACAAGTTAATGATCAAGTGCCACTGGACAATTCTTTCCACTCCATAACCTAGTGATATGGAAACCAATTAATGCCATCTTAGTTAAGATGAGCCAATTCAGCACACGGAGCTCTGACCTTACTACTGTGTTTAGCTGGACAGCTCACCGAGGATCCCAAACTTTGTTCATTTTTAAATAAAATTAGCATATCCAATCCTAGCAAGTGAATATACAGTGAGATACTGGGTCATATTGACCAACGTGGTCTCAAATTTAAACTCCAGTCATGTTGACTTAGAGCACAACTGCCCTCAGTACCCCAGGGCTTGGAGATGCACATTCTGAGCTAGGGTTTGTGCTGTTAGCCACTATTCAGTGATTCTTGCTGGCACTGCAGGCTTGGCAATGGAACAAGAACAGGAGTGGGCTCAGCTAAAGGGTACATCCTAATCAGATAGCAAATTACATTAGTTCCTCCAATCTCTTACCCAAGTGGCCATTTGTCACATTCATCTGAAGGAGAAAATTGTAAACATGTTGAAAAGATAGCACCATAAATTTAACCTTGGATATACCCACATGGAATAGTAAAAGTTCCAGTGTGCGGACAAAAGGATGTATGGATAACAGTCTAGAACCGAGAATGCAATACTTTAAAACAAGTAACTTAAGCCAATTTTTTTTAATGTTCATTTTTGGGATAGGGCATCACTGGTAAGGCCAGCATTTATTGCCCATCCGTAATTGCCCTTAAGATGGCAGTGAGCTGTCTTCTTGAACTGCTGCAGTCCACGTAATGTAGGTCCATCCAGTGCTGTTGGGTAGGGAGTTCCAGGATTTTGACCCAGCAACATTGAAAGAATGGTGATATAGTTCCAAGTCAGGATGGAGAGTGATGCGGAGGGAAACTTGCAGGTGGTGGTGTTCTCATGTGCCCACTGCCCTTCTTCTAGGAGGTAGAGGTCGTGGGTTTGGAAGTTGCTATCAAAGGATCCTTAGCATGTTGTTTCTTGGGAATAACTTGTTAGTACAACATTAAAGCTGTCTATTTTTAAAACGATATTATTTGTACCCAGCAATTAAGATATATTTGTAAATACATTGAAAAATTAAAAAGTTGATCTTTTAAAAAAGATTGATAACATCTCATGAAAACCAAGTATAAAAAAAGTCAATAGGAAGGAACAGGAAGCAAACTGGTATAAAATGAGACAAGCTACAAGTTGATGCTTGTTCCTGCCACAACCACACGTTCTTAGTTGGAGTGTCAACACAAATACTTAATCTGCAATCAGCTTTAACTGAAAGCATCAAGATATGTACTCTAGGCAGCTTAAAATGTACCTAACTGAACATGCTAGTGCCTTACAATGCTTGTTAACATGATAGCTATACACTTCTCCAATGTGAAGTGGAGTGAGGCCAGCCTATTCTTCAGAGAAACAAACTAACTAACACCAAAAGCAGTCAAAGACTGGCTTACAGGTCAGTTTCTAGATTTGGGAATATTGTGTTAGAGAAGTTGGAGAATATAAAATTCAAATCTGGATTTAATCTTTATTGCTTTAGTTACCTACAAGTCTCAAGGCAGCATACACTATTTGGAGCAGGTGACTGGGAAAGCCCCATTTGCCACTTAACAATATTGCTTTCACATGAATGAAGAAAAGGAGCTGGATTGGTCATATTTCCATCAACTTGGGGCAATGACATCAGGGTTCATTTTTAAAGTCCCATTGTTCATTTAACAAACAAACAAACAAACAATCAGCATTTGCCAATTCCCAATCTCTACTGAGCTGGTCAATAAAATGCAGACACTAAACTAGGACTCAATGCAGCTGTGCTGGGAGAAAAAAAAAAATCACAAGTTATTGAGAATTGGGCAAGATTGGGCTGCCATACCCTCCTCCACACCTAACCAACCTGTCAGCACTCAACATCCATCCTCATACAAGAGTGACCACTTGGGTTAACTGTTGGGAGACACAGGGATGCAGGTTAGACAGGCGATCATACTTTTGTGGTAGTGAGAGAATTTGAATAAAAGCATCGCACATGTAAAAAAAAAATCCTGTATGTGCATTAATTCCTTTTGTGGACACAAACTGAATTCTCTGCACTGTGAAAACCACAACCCAAAACTCGTGACACTTCATTTCTAGTTTGGGAAGGTCAATTATAGTACAAGTCAAATCACAACAGAACAGCCATCTTTTAAACCACATCCCAGGGTTTTGTGCGCCACTTTTAAAAGGACATTTGGCTTTTCACCAGTATTAAAAATTGTGCCAGCCCAAGCAGAGTGCTGAACCTACAATGTGAATCTGTTTTATACTGATTTTGTGCAACATTAGTACCATGCTCAAATGTGCAGGCCTCACGCAGCCGATACTTTTGACTGCAGGGGTCGAATCCAACACATTTTCTAGAAAAATGCAGTCTGAGTGTGATCTGTGCATTAGCAGCTGGTGGCACTGGTGTGGCACAGAGACAATCCCAGTGAATCTGGTTATTTTAGTTTAAGGCAAATGTCCACTCTGCAAGAACTGCATTTTAGGAACCAACAGCACTAACACGACTAAAGCAATTTACAAAGCAACTGGCTATGTCACTGGTTTGCTCAGTTTTAGTGACAGACTAAGGCTGCAGGAAAGATTCAGCAGAATGATACCAGGGCTGAAAGTATAGAGGATGATTAAGGGGTAATTAAATTGGCGTATCTGGAGATGATTAATGAAGTTGAGGTAGATAAACTATTTCTTCTGGTGGGAGTGTGCAGATTCAACTTAACTCCAACCTTCAAATGTCCCTGGTAAAAGTTGCAGGCAAATATTTGCATAACAAAATTAGGGATACAGTATTTGCACATGAATCTTGATTAAACTTGTAACATTAATCCCAACCCCACAAAGAATAATGCAATTTTTCTTCAGTTTGCGGAATGTGAGCGTCACTGGCAAGGCCAACATTTGTGGCCCATCCCTAACTGCCCTTGAGCCAGCTTCTTGAACCGTTGCAGTCCATCTGGTGCAGGTATACCCACAGTGTTATTAGGGAGGGAGTTCCAGGATTTTAATCCAGCAGTGAAGGAACAGTGAAATAATTCCAAGTCAGGATGGCATGTGAATTGGAGGGGAAGTTGCAGCTAGTCATATTCCCATGTCGACTGCCCTTGTCCTTCTAGGTAGAGGTCGTGGGTTTTGAAGGTGCTGTCAAAGGAGGCTTGGTGAGTTGTTGCAATGAATCTTGTGGATGGTACACACTACTACTACTCTGCACTGGTTGTGGAGGGACTGAATGTTCAGGATGATGGATGGGTGCTAATCAAGCAGGCTGCTTTGTCTTGATAGTGTCGAGCTTCTTGAGTGTTGTTGGAGCTACATCCATCCAGGCAAGTGGAGAGTATTCAATCACACTCCTGACTTGTGCCTTGTAGATGGTGGCAGGCTTTGGCAAGACAGGGAGGAGAGTTACTCAAAAGAATTCCCAGCCACTAACCTGCCCTTGTAGCAACAGTGCTTACATAGCTGCTCCAGTTAAGTTTCTGGTCAACATTAACCCCCAGGTTGTTGCTGGTGAGACACTCAGCAATGGTAATGTCGTTGAATGCCAAGAGGACATGGTTGGATTCTTTTTTGTTGGAGATAGTCATTGACTGGCATTTGTTTGGCAGGAATGTTACTTGCTACTCATCAGCTCAAACCTAAATGTTGTTAAGTCTTGCTACATGCAGGGAAAGACTGCTTCAGTATCTGAGGAGTTGTAAATGGTACTGAACTCTATGCAAACACCTCTGACCTTATGACGGAGGGAAGATTATTGATGAAGCCGTTGAAGATGGTTGGGCCTGGGACACTGCCCTCAGGAACTCTTGTAGTGATGTCCTGGAGCGGAGATGATTGGTCTCCAACAACCACAACCATCTTCCTTTGTACTAGGTATGACTAACCAGTGCCGAGTTTGCCCTAATTCCCAATGATGTCAATTTTACTAGGATTCCTTGATGCATTCAATGGCATTACTATGGCTGAATCTCCCACCACCAGAATGGTCATTTAATCTTGCAATATTTAACTGTCAGATACCTTCACCCATACAAAATTGAACAATTTAGGTAGATCTTGTGAAACAATGAACTAATTTGTATTTATATTGTACATTTCACCACCTTATGAAGGCCCAAAGTATTTCAAAAGTATTTAATTAGCTGTGAAGTATAAATCTTGTAATGTAGGGAAACGTGGCAACCAGTTTGCATAAAGCAAAGTCCCACAATGGTCACTTAAGCTACTTCAGGGATGTTGGTTGATGGATAAATGTTTGAGGAAAACTGTCTGCGCTTCCTTAAATCATGTCATGGGGTCTCTTGCATCCACCTGAGGGGCTGATAGTCAGAGTCATAGAGTCGTACAGCATAGAAACAGGCCCTGTGGCCCACTGAGTCCATAATGCCTATCTATATTAATCCTACCTGCCTGCATTAATTCCATATCCCTCTATGCCTTGCTCATTCAAGCATCTGTCCAGATGCCCCTTAAATGTTGCTACTGTTCCTGCCTCCACCACCTCCTCAGGCAGCTCATTCCAGATACCCACTATTCTTTGTGAAAAATTTACCCCTTTGATCCCCTTTAAACCTCCTCCCTCTCACCTTAAATCTATGCCCTCTAGTTTTAGTCACCCCTACCATGGAAAACAGACTCTGGCTATCTACCCTATCTATGCCTCTTATTTTTATATGCCTCCATCATGTCCCCTCTCAGCCTCCTTCGCTCCAGGGAAAAACAGACCCAACCTATCCAATCTCTCTTTATAACTCAAGCCCTCCAAACCAGGCAACATCCTTATGAATCTTTTCTGCACCCTCTCTAGCTTAATCACATCTTACCTGTAGTGCGGCGACCAGAACTGCACACAGTACTCCAAATGCGGCCTAACCAACGTTATGTACAACTGTAACATGACATCCCAACTCTTGTACTCAATGCTTTGGCCGATGAAGGCAAGCATGCCATATGCCTTCACGACCCTGTCTACCAGTGTTGCCACTTTCAGGGATCTATGTACTTGCACCCCAAGGTCTCTCTGCTCAACAACACTCCCCAGGGCCCTGCCATTCACTGTATGTCCTGTCCTGGTTTAACTTCCGAAAATGCATCACTTCACACTTGTCTGCATTAAATTCCATTTGCCAATCCCTTACCCACTTTCCCAGTTGATCTATATCCTGTTGTAACCTTAGACAACCTTCTTCACTGTCCACTATAGGGTCCCCAATTTCTCATCTAAATGACAGAACTACACTCCCTCAGTGGAGTTTCCGCCTAGATTACATGCTCAAGCCTCTACAGTGGGACCTGAACTCATGGTCTTTGGATCAGACATGAGCTTGCCACTATTGAGCCAGTGCTGACCCTGAATGGTCAGAATGGGTTTACCTCATTCTACCCAAAACAAAGTTAAACATGACACATTAATCTTAGCCAAGCAGATTGTTCCAGAATCCAAAATCTTTTCCAAAAAAATTCATTCTTCAGATGTGGGTGACACCATCAAGGGCAGCATCTGTTGCCCATTGCAATCTATGCAGAGAAGGTACTTCCACAGTGCTTTTAAATGTTAAATCAGAATTAGAATTTTACATAGCAATGAAGTAATGGCAATGTGTCCAAATGTGGGTGACTTGTAGAGGAACTTGAGGTGGCAGCATTCCCATGCATCTGCTGCCCTTCACCTTCTAGGAAATAAGGTCATTGTAGACAGTGCTACCCTTTGGATGATATTTAAACTAAAAGCTGTCTGCCCCAGTGAACAAGGAAGGTCCCATGCCATTATTTAAAGAGCAGTGAGTTCTCCTGGTAGCCTAACCAACACTCTTTCCCCACCCCCCGAAAATTATTTATCTCACTGCCTTTTGTGTACGAAATGGTCATTTTATGCAGCCACATGACAATGAACGCACTTCATTAATTGTAAGTGAAACGCATCAGGACATTTGAGAACTCTGACAACGCATGATAAAAACATTTCTCTGGGGCAGAAATTAGTGGAGCCCAAGAATTTACATTAACAACCCTTAATTTTGTGAAGAGCTCATGAAATACAGAATTGATTTAAAGCAGAATCTTGGTCTGGCATCAAGAACTCTCAGCCCCATACCCCAGCTCTATAATTAAATAAATAGAGTCCAGAAGAAATGTCTCTTCAAAAAAAAAAAAATTCATTAAGGCTTGGTTCATTATTCCTTTCAAATGCCCATCAATATGCATCATACAACAGGCAGCAGGATTGTGGGGAAAGTTGTATTTTGGAAGGTTATTCTGTAACCACCCCCAACATTTTAAGCCTGACAAATCTGAAAAATAGAATTGCAAATTTTGCTGATTACATTTTTTCTGTCGTGTTTAGTGAAGAGGCAGATAATATTCAAAGTGACATGGAATTGGGAGGCATTCACTGGCAAATAGCGTTTATAAAACAGTGTCCCGGGACTTACAAAAAACCTTAAAATTGAGAGGCAGCAGAGTATCTTTGATGAATATCAAAGATAAAATTTCAATTACTGTGATGTGGAGCATTTTGAGAAACTTTGGCAAGGACCTGGAGCACAACTTTGAAGCAATTAATTTATAGGACGCTCGTGCCAGTAGCATCACGTTTCTTTACCATATTCCAACACTAAGTTGATTAAAATGTACATAGGGCAATGATCTCTAGATATATCATTTTGGAAAGACAAATACTCATGTAAATAGAAAGTTCAAATTCCAATCCAGGTTCTTTCCATTCAAATAGTTTAATCAGGATAAGAAGAAAGCCATTAAAGCAACTTTATCATAATGGATTTACTTAGCATATTAGACACAAACAAAAATAGTTTGAGTGGAATGGAAACCTTCCTATGTTGCTGTGCTACACAAAGTAACAGAAAACAAAACCACCCTATCCAGTTTTCACAAACCAGGCCGTGAAAAAGATGTTGCTGCAAGATTTTTGAGGTGCATGCATTAGATCATAAATCCAACTTAATAGACAGGATTAAAGTATCCTCTCTGCTGGCTATTTCAAGTCAAATGATTTTGGGTGGTTTTAACCCAGACCTACAGCACAGGATGTGTTAAGTTTGTGACCTCACCCAAACAGTAAGAATGTCTGATGTTACCTGCAACTGTAGTATTCAACAAGGCTACTGGACAGAGTGAGGTGACTTTTAATGTATAGTTCATGCAGTATATGACTTCAGTGCTCAATATGAAATACTGGGTATCCATAACAAAATGCAACCCATCTGTCCAATATAAAAGCCCTTCACCTGGATAACAAGGGACAAAATATAGCAGATAGGATAAATTTCAAAGATGGATGTAAAGCCTTTGAAAATGAATCTCAAGTGATGTTCAGTACTACGCAGCTAGAAATCTAGGGTGGAACATCTGGATTAGTAGACCTTCAGTGCCACAAACAAGTTTCACTGGAGTCACTCCAAGCAGAAGTGTAAAAGCAACACCAGTTGAAACCTATTAAAATGTATCCAAGCATGCTACAAGATTGCCTGGTAACAGATGCTAACGAGCAGAGATCAGCTGCACAGATTTTATTTTAAAAATTGATTTGTCATGGGGATTACAGCAGGAACAGGAAGGACTGCAGTTAGACACTTAGCATGGCAGATGTGCAGCACTGCTCCTCGTCCTTAAGAAGTTATTTTGAGAATGTTTTACATGATAACCTTTTGATATACGAGTCCAAAGTAAATGACACATCAGCTTCCACTTTATGGCTTGATAAACAACTGGAATCTCACGAATACAATCCCTTCCTCTCTACACTACAGATTCCCTACAGAATGGCTTCACACCTATACTCAACTACCATGAATTTCAAGGCAAGAGCTTAAGTTCAGCATTCAAGTTGGATGATATGAATTCAACAAAACTCACTTAGAAACCAAGCCTGTAATTTGATGTTAGGCACCTGTTGACAAATTTATCTAAATCCCTATGGCAATCTTTCAAAACAGAGCCTGGTGATAACTCGCTAAGAATGGAGTGCTATAACATGTCAATGTACAAATTTGCCAAAGCTAAACATCCAGATCAATCCTAGGAGACAAGCAATGGCTAGTGCTATGTTTAACAACTTCTGCACACAAGGGAGTGTGTTCTGAGAGACATGATCCTAGAATTTCATAGGCAACAGAAGTGACAGAAGTTATCACTTGTAATTTGTATTCCAAATAGACTGAACACTGCTGTATACCACAGCACCTTCCCCTGCAATCGCAGGTGTAATGCCTGCCCATTTATTTACTTTCTCCTAACTATCCCAAGCCCCAAACACTTTCAGATGAAGCAGCGATTTACTTGTACCTCTTCCAATTAGTATGCTGTATTCACTGCTCATAATGTCGTCCCCTCAACACTGGGGAGACCAAATGCAGATTGGGTGACCACTTTGTGGAACACCTCCAATCAGCCCGAAAGCATGACCCTGAGCTTCCGGTTGCCTGCCATTTAAATCTATGTATTGCAATTAGAAATTCCATCTGTGCCTCAGTTCCAAAATGTCATATCAAAATTTTTCAGGAATTGGGATACCTCCAGTTTCCCTTCTTTTATACCTACCCAATTCCGAAGAAAAGAATTATGTACAACCACTTCTAAAAATTGCTTCAAAACTACTGCGGCTGCGAGGAACCAACCTAAAGTTCTCCACTTCAGGTGATTTTAAGACTGCACCAAGATATGACAAAGATGATCTATTAGATTAGGTGCCTCACTAAGAACACCTGCCCCCCAACCCCCTCACCAATTTCCAACTCCATAACATTGCCCAACTTGGCCCCTGCCTCAACTTATCTGCTGAACCCTCATTCATGCCTTTGTTACCTTTTGACAGTTATTCCAACACATCCCTGGCTGGTTTCCCACATTTTACCCTTTGTAAACTTGAGGCCATCCAAAATTATCCTGCCCGTGTCTTAATTCAAAGTTCCATCCCCTTATCACCCCGTGCTCATTGACCTACACTGGCACCCTGTCAAGCAACACCTCTATTTTAAAATTCTCATTCTGGTTTTCAAATCCCTCCATGGCCTCATCTCCTCTAACCCCACAACCTTCAGAGATATCTGTTCTCATTTAATTCTGGCCTCCTGATTTTAGTTACTCCACCATTGGTGGGTGTGCCTTCAGCTGCCAAGGCACTAAGCCTTAGAATTCCCTTCCTAAGTTTTACCTTCAAGACATTCCTTAAAACCTCTCTTTGACCAAGCCTTTGGCCATCTACCCCAATAATCGCCTTGTGGGTCAAGGTGTCAGATTTTGCTTTATAATGCTGTTGTGAAGCACCTAGGGATAATTTATTACATTAAATGTGTTATATAAATACAGGCTGTTAATGGTGATCCATGGCCAGGACAAGCAGGTTCAACATAACTATATTTATATAAAGAAAAAAGTTAGCTGAGATTTAGACTGTTGAGATGGATTGATAGCCATGTCTTGCTTCTGGTTAGTGTAAAATGTACACAAAGCTAGAATTTGGATGAACAAGTGATAATGGTTATCAAATGTAGGCACCAATACATCACAGCCAATGGAAACCCAAGACATGAATGCAGAAGGTCAACGCTTGCTCAAAGTCAGTCATTTGGGGAAGTGACTGACTGAAGTCTATTGCCAATTCCAGTATTTTGTCAAAACCTTTTAAAGCTTCCATATAGTTACATTTTAAATAGGTCAACAACTCATTGCTCACTGCTCCCCTTAACCCAAAAGAATTGAAGTTACCCTTTATGGGTGCCAAATTGACAACTATTTTTGGAAAATTAAGGCCAGAATGTAAGCAAAAAAAGCAAATTTCAGTTTTATGTCCATTATTAAAATTATAAAGCATTTCATGAGCCAAGTTTTATTTGGCCTTCTCTTTTCCAAGTATCCAATTCAAATGAGGTATTCTATATCTGAATTGGATGCACCATTATGAATTTGCTGACTAAATCAGTACCACTGAATAGCTGCTGTGAGATGTCTTACAGCCCTATTGATCTTTCAACTCTGTTCAACAATCAGATAGGGCAAAACTACTTCAAGAGTCCAGATATATTAAAAAAAACTTATCTTCTGTGCATGGAAAGGAAAGCAGAGTCACAACAACACACCTTTTTAAGTTGATGCACCTATAGCTTGGGTCACCAAAACAGCAACAGCCATAAGTGGCTCCCTGCACTTGCACTGCTAAATCTGTCTCCTTGCCCCTATAACAGAATTTGGACTCCACAAGTAAGGAGTAAGTTTTAGCAATGAAAATATAGGCAGTTTACAGACTTTCCCCTCCCATATTCTTGGTCTGGTGCCAAATTTAAGAGAGTGTTTACACTATATTGCTTTGGTCAAAAGTTCAGAAGTCATCTATGGACTACAACTGCAGAATCATCAACTTAAGACTTATATAGTGCCTGTAACATAGAAAATGTATTTCAAGGCATTGCACAGAGACACAATTAGCCAAAAACAGATGCTGTTGGAGGCCGACTATAAGTTTGGTTGAAGAGATTGGTTTTAAAGAGAGTATTGAAGGGGGGGGGGGGGGGGGGGGGGGGAAAGAGAGAAAGTGAAGAGTTTATGGAGGCAATCCCACAGTATAGGGACGAGACAACTAAAAGGCACAGCTGCCACTGGTGAGGGCAATGGATTCACAATAGAATTTCACCAGAATTCAACAAAAGTTATTAGTGTACAAGTTAAAATGCAAAAACAGTCAGTATGCAAATAACATGCGGCCCTCAGAAATGTCAATGTAGTAGTTGCTAGCAGAGCAACAGTTTTACTGTAGCTCAGATATTGCTTATAATAGCACCTTTTCACAACATTTCAGCCTGCCACCAGTCTCTTGCATATTTAGTGACTGAGCACATCCAAGATGCAGGAGCTTGTTACTCTTATGAAAAAGCAGGTCTGTACTGCCAATGGCTGTGGTCATTAATATTAAGCATGTGGTACAAGAATGCAGCCAACAGCAAAGCGAGGCAAAAGTCACCAACTTCCCTCTCCCAGTTTAACATATGACCCATCAATACTCTGAATTAATATGCCATTCAAACAGAATAGCTCACTAGTCAATAGAATCAGAAGTGTAAGTGGTTTTCATTCCATATACAACTCCAATGTAGAAGGGAAGAAAGTGACGACCCCAATGTAGAAAAAAGGAAGAGCGCAACATGCTATCAGAGACAACCAAAAAACATCAGAAAATGGCTGAAGAATCCCTGCTCATTGCCATACAAACCACCATTAGCATTTTGCTATCATCGCACGTCATGAACCAAACCATTAGAGCCAATACTGGCACTCAACAAGATGGCTACAAATAAAAAGTTAGAACAACTGGACTCATGAAATCACAACTAAAACATTAGTATAAAAGTAGCTTTCAAGGTACATTTCTACAAGACAACTTGGAGCCAGGATAAGAAAACTATCTTAATAAGTGTCTGGTCAAATCATAGTTCTTCACACAAGATACAAAGATCCCATAAGCCCTGATACAGGCATAAAAAAAAAGCTTGCGACAACTAGCAAGAAAGCCACTCTGGATAGTTTTCAGTTCCTGGGAGTTGGAAGATAAAAAGCACCACTAAGGACACCTGGGAACAAACATGCCTATTTTCAAGACCAAGAAACAGTTCATGAATAGCAAACAACAAATGGAAGATTACAGTTAACCCGAAACATTCAAAAATAAAATTCTCAATGGCTTTCCTCTCCTATGTATTAAGTTTTTTTCCCCCCTAATCCTAAATCTATCCTTAATGTTTGGGAAGAGTAATGGTTGAAGGACATAAAAGTTTGCCAGCAAGGCTAAGGCATTAACTGCACCAAAATGCACTTGAACAGTCATTACAATAAAACTGGAGCAGGCTCTTCTGTGGACACAGCTCCTCTCCTCTTCTTTTCCAGCTGTGACCCCCACCCCCTCACCCCACCCACAAACACAATGGCCCTTCAATACATAGCATAAACTATTCAAATGTATTTTCCATATTCGAGGTTAAGACTTCTCTGGCACCATACAAGGGAGGGGTAGTATTTACAAGCATTTAAACCTATATTACCATCCAAGTTCTTTCTTGCTTTATGCAAGAAGTTTGGAAAGTTGAGAAAGTTTTATTTGAGATGTTACATTTACCCCTCCCATATCCACTTGCATAATTCAGTGAAACTATGTCATAACACATTCAGTGACTCATTCATTTTGACCTTTCTATCCATACGTATTGGATGCACATATGCCACTGAGAACAAACCCCCCCCCCCTTTCAACACCCCACTTTTGTAATGGGCATTCTGTGGAAGGATTCAGGGAGCATACATTCCAGAACCAGAGTGTGAACACACCCACTGCATTCTCCACCAACTTATGGTTTGTGCACTTGCTTTTAGAAATTCCACAACATATCCAACGAGAAACAATTGACTTACAGATCAGGTTGTTGGCCAGACCATTTGAGTGTGCCAATACAAAAAAAAATGGCAGCAATGAGATAGAGTAACAAAATTAGCTTTGGGAGAAGCAACAAAACATTGTATAAACACAAAAAGCTCCATATATGCAGAACAGCCATAAACACCAACCACTGGGCAAAGTGCTTAGATACAGAGAGTTTTACAAAATAAGTAACAATTAAAATATCAAGATAATAAAAACTTTTACTCCCGATTTAAGTTATTTATATGACACACACACAGACAGAGAGAGACACACACACACACAGAGACACAGAGACACAGAGACACAGAGACACAGAGACACAGAGACACAGAGACACAGAGACACAGAGACACAGAGACACAGAGACACAGAGACACAGAGACACAGAGACACAGAGACACAGAGACACAGAGACACAGAGAGATCTGAATTTTTCACCCAAAAAGATTTTATGGCTCTTGCACCTCGTCCCGCCTCACCATTGGATTGTAGATACCTCTAACTGAAGATGCTGAAAGCCCAACTTCACGGCAAACTGGATAAAACCTTCGTTTGAACTGTGGTCTGTTTGATAATATTTTATCCGGAATCCCACGCATCACAAAAGATGTTCATAAAGGATTCCGATAACTACCTCTGCGGTCACAATGTAATTGGACTTCTATCCACCTGGTAAAGCAGTTGAGAATGATTACTTCCCACCAAATGTGAATAAATCCATGCCTAGCCTTTGCTAAGTCTCGCTGGAAATTGGGTCATCAGTGGTTTGAGTTGTTCTGGCCTCTAACGCACATATGACAGTGTTGATCATGGTCCCAATATCCTTGGATATCCCAGGCCACCATGAAAATTAGATTGTGCTCTTGATCTGCCTTGGTGCAAATTTATCGAAGATATCAGATCTCATTGAAGTAGGAATAATTCTGTTGTAAAATTAATTATGGAGAAGTATTTGCAATACTCAAGGAACGTCTTCATTATTCTCCCTCCAGGGCTTTCTTGTGGCCACCCACATGTAAACATCGAATGCGAATGCACTAGTCATTCTTCTGTGCTTAGCATATTTCTCATAACTTGTGCACTTGCTAGCCAACGGTGTGCTGTGTTTCAAGCATGACTGTCACCTATGAAAATCTGCTCTTGGGACAGGTTATCGAAGGTAACCATAGTTTCCATCAGCCAATTGATGATCTACGTACACCTCCAAGGAAAGTTCCATATATGTGTACCTCATTAAATCAGACAAAACCTTTGTATATGTGGAGGCATTTTTGCTACTTTTCATCTAACAAAGCAAACTGTGGTCTGTCTCAATTACATGCAATCCAATGATGCAGTCTGAAAATTTTTCACATCCATTTGACAGCTAGAGCTTCTTTTTCGATAACTGCATAGCGCGTCTTTGTATTTGACAGTGCTCTGGATGCATACAATATGGGTTTAGTTTAGAGATACAGCACTGAAACAGGCCCTTCGGCCCACCGAGTCTGTGCCGACCATCAACCACCCATTTATGCTAATCCTACACTAATTCCATATTCCTACCACATCCCCACCTGTTCCTATATTTCCCTACCACCTACCTATACTAGGGGCAATTTATAATAGCCAATTTACCTATCAACCTGCAAGTCTTTGGCATGTGGGAGGAAACTGGAGCACCCGGAGGAAACCCACATGGTCACAGGGAGAACTTGCAAACTCCACACAGGCAGTACCCAGAATTGAACCCGGGTCGCTGGAGCTGTGAGGCTGCGGTGCTAACCATTGCGCCACTGTGTCTACGGGAAGAATGGCACCCAAGCCATCTGAAGAGGCATCTGCTGCTATCATCGTAGGCAGTGTAGGACTGTAGCGTGCCAACATGTCTGGAGAAATTAGCATCATTAATTTTCTGGAACTCTTATTTCTGATGGACATCCCAACACCACGTTTGCCGTTTTCTTCGAGGTTGTCCCAGCAGATCAGTTATTTGTGCAAAGTGAGGCAAAATACTTCGCTAGTTGATTTACCAGAGAACTCGAGCTGCTGAACTGTTGTCGGGATAGGAAATTCCTTAACTGCCCTTGTTTTGAGGATCTGCCATTATTCCTTCTCCACTCAATGTGGCCAAAGAAACAAATCAAAGTTTTGGAAAATTCACACTTGTTTAAAGCTAGTCCCCCTTTAAGTCCTTGTAGAGCCTCTGACTTTATGTATCAGATCATCCATGTGGCATATCACTCCTGTGAGCCCTTGCAGGATATTGGGACATTGACCTTCAGAATAACCTCTGGACCAGAGATTTTTCAAACAGTAGCCTATTTAAACAAAGCCACCCAAAAAGGTGTTATGAATGTAGTCAAAAATTGAGGTCGCATCCAGGGGTACCTGGCAAAACCCAATATTGGCATCAAGCTTTGTTAAAAAAAAAGAAAATGGTGCTTAGGGTGTTTTGATGAACTATCACTGTAGACATTGAGTGAATCTTGTGCTACCATTTTGTTGAGCTGCATTAATTCCACGTATATTTGCAGAGTTCCATTTGGCTTTGGGACAGGAAGCATTGCTGAACACCAATTCTTGTCATCTCCTCCAATTGTTCTTGGACTTCAGTTAATAAAGGATGAGGTATTCTTGGTGTGAAGATACACGTTGGTCAGGTCCCTTCTTTCAGTGATCCTGTACTTAATCTTTAGTTTTCCGAGCCCTGTGAACAGCTTCGGCAATTCAGTCACACTGTTGTGTTGCTGGGTTTGTATTAGTAGTGTTGTAGGGCATTCTGGAGAAAATCTTAGACTCTAGTAAAGGTCAACTAACAACTCTATTATTTACAGTTACTACATACGCACTCTGCAAGCCACTGAAGCAGAAATCCTTCGTGCTGCAAAACCTTCAGGCCTCTCTCATGTGACTGTTACATCATCGCTTGTATAGCAGGAGGGATATCTCTCACCATCTTTGGTATTAACCCTTTACATCCTTATATTACAGTTTCTGCATTCCTTATCCCCACAGGCCTTCCCCAAATTGGGAAAAGCCCTAGGCCAGAAGCTTAAAACTACTTATGACTGCAAATTGGGGACACCCATGCTTGTACAAACTTGACATGTATGTTGATCATGTTCATGATATGAACTCCAGCTCAAAGTAATTCAGTCAAACACAAACACCAGCAATCTTGTATTTAAACAGATCATTGTTCAGCTTTTTGAAAACAAATAAGTTGCTCTTTTAGTGCGAGCAAGGTATGTGAAGGGAGGGAAGGAGTGCAATGTAGCAATCCCATTTATCAATTAGCAATAAAGGCAGGTGTGCTTGCTTACTAATTGAATGGCCAGTCAGATAGCTGTGACTGGAGGATGTTAAGCTGCAAATCCAATACTAGGAACACTCAACATGGTTAAGAGTTTTAATTTCAGTCTCTCGGGAGTTGTGCAAAGTTGAAATATTCATCGTCAATGCTTATTTACTTTTGCATTAAAGGAACACACTGATACTGGTGGTCTAAAACAGTCTTACTTTGGGAGTGTTGAACAATTATTTATATAGCAGTCACATTCCAAAGCATTTCATAGATGAGGTAATGCAACAATAGATATTAAAGGGTGACCATTAGCTTGGGTTTTAAAAGGAGAGGAATGTTAAAGTAGCAGAAGAGTTTAAGCAAGGGAATTCCAGCAAGTGTGGCCCAGGCTGTTAGCCGAACAGCCAATTGGGGGGGGGCGGGGGGGGGGGAATGAATGCACAAGACATCAATGGAATGGAGAGTTTGGGCACAGGGTTGCAAGGGTGGAACAGGTTAGAGAGAGGGACAAGGAGATGGGGCGCAGGAATTTTTGGAGAGAACAACAATGGCTTTTAAATCTAATGAAAGTCTCCTACAATAAAGGAAAATAAAGTATAGGCAATCTCAAAAGTTAGTTTATTTTTAAAAGCACATATAAAATCAAAGGCTGCACATGCGTGGAGTCAGAGAAAATGGGTGAGATTCTAAACGAGTACTTTGCATCGGTATTCACCGAGGAGAGGGACATGACGGATGTTGAGGTTAGGAACAGATGTTTGATTACTCTAGGTCAAGTCGGCATAAGGAGGGAGGAAGTGATGGGTATTCTAAAAGGCATTAAGGTGGACAAGTCCCCAGGTCCGGATGGAATCTATTCCAGATTACTGTGGGAAGCGAGAGAGGAAATAGCTGGGGCCTTAACAGATATCTTTGCGGCATTCTTAAACACGGGTGAGGTCCCAGAGGACTGGAGAATTGCTAATGTTGTCCCCTTGTTTAAGAAGGGTAGCAGGGATAATCCAGGTAATTATAGACCGGTGAGCCTGACGTCAGTGGTAGGGAAGCTGCTGGAGAAGATACTGAGGGATAGGATCTATTCCCATTTGGAAGAAAATGGGCTTATCAGTGATAGGCAACATGGTTTTGTGCAGGGAAGGTCATGTCTTACCAACTTAATAGAATTCTTTGAGGAAGTGACAAAGTTGATTGATGAGGGAAGGGCTGTAGATGTCATATACATGGACTTCAGTAAGGCGTTTGATAAGGTTCCCCATGGTAGGCTGATGGAGAAAGTGAAGGCGCATGGGGTCCAAGGTGTACTAGCGAGATGGATAAAGAACTGACTGGGCAACAGGAGACAGAGTAGCAGTGGAAGGGAGTTTCTCAAAATGGAGACGTGTGACCAGTGGTGTTCCACAGGGATCCATGCTGGGACCACTGTGGTTTGTGATAGACATAAATGCTTTGGAGGAAAGGATAGGTGGTCTGATTAGCAAGTTTGCAGACAACACTAAGATTGGTGGAGTAGCAGATAGTGAAGGGGACTGTCAGAGAATACAGCAGAATATAGATAGACTGGAGAGTTGGGCAGAGAAATGGCAGATGGAGTTCAAATCAGGGCAAATGCGAGGTGATGCATTTTGGAAGATCCAATTCAAGAGTGAACTATACAATAAATGGAAAAGTCCTGGGGAAAATTGATGCACAGAGAGATTTGGGTGTTCAGGTCCATTGTTCCCTGAAGGTGGCAACGCAGGTCAATAGAGTGCTCAAGGCGGCATACTTTCCTTCATCGGACGGGGTATTGAGTACAACAGTTGGCAGGTCATGTTACAGTTGTATAGGACTTTGGTTCGGCCACATTTGGAATACTGCATGCAGTTCTGGTCGCCACATTACCAAAAGGATGTAGATGCTTTGGAGAGGGTGCAGAGGAGGTTCACCAGGATGTTGCCTGGTATGGAGGGTGATAGCTATGAAGAGAGGTCGAGTAGATTAGGATTATTTTCATTAGAAAGACGGAGGTTGAGGGGGGGACCTGAGTGAGGTGTACAAAATCATGAGGTATAGACAGGGTGGATAGCAAGAAGCTTTTTCCCCCCCCCCCCCACCAGAGTGGGGGATTCAATTACTAGGGGTCACGAGTTCAAAGTGAGAAGGGAAAAGTTTAGGGGGGGGATATGCGTGGAAAGTTCTTTACGCAGAGGGTGGTGGGTGCCTGGAACGCGTTGCCAGCGGAGGTGGTAGACGCGGGCACGATAGCGTCTTTTAAGATGTATCTAGACAGATACATGAATGGGCAGGAAGCAAAGGAGATTCAGACCCTTAGAAAATAGGCGACATGTTTAGATAGAGGATCTGGATCGGCGCAGGCTTGGAGGGCCGAAGGTCCTGTTCCTGTGCTGTAATTTTTTGTTCAAATGTGCTTTTATTTCTGCATCCAAATTAATTCTGAAGTGTAATCACTTAACTAGGTAAACAATTTCCACACAGCAAGATCCCACAGACAAATTAATGACCACTTTTTTTTTAAATGGCAGTGGTGAATTGAAGCTTGAATACTGGGAAACACTCTGCTCCTCTTCAGGCAGATGGAACCTTGGTTTAATGGCTCATCTACATTTTTGGCCACAAAGATAACTGGTGGAGGAAACTGAAAAGTTGGTTATTCTTATCTTTCCCTGTGTACCACCTCCATCCAAATTTTGGCATCTGTGCTTCAGACTGTTTACATAAAGTTAACAGTTGGGAAACAGATCATTTGACCCAACAGGCCTATGCCTGGGTTTATACGCCACAAGTCTCCTCCTACCTAGTTACTATATGCTTCTATTCCTTTCTTCATGTATTTAAGCTTCCCTTAAATGCAACCAAGATATTTGCTTCAAGTGATATCAAGTCTGACATTCTAACCACTCTGGGTAAAATAGTAGTCTTGCTGGAATTCCCTAGTTTTAGATATCTTGTAGTTGCGCCCTATTCTACTTGCCCAGATAAACATGCGGCATGCTTGGGATTGAATGGAGAACCCCATTGTTTTTTTTTTTAAAAGAATATTCTCATTATTTTCCCCATCTTCAGCAAGGGGCAAATCACTGATGCCACCAGCAAAATGAATCGATTGAACAGTTAGAGAACAAACTAAAAGCAACATTTTTACAATAGTTAAGCTTACCTATCTCCTGCAGTGGAACACAATACAGTTTGAGACACTGCTACTCCTTTCTTCTTACCATGTATGGAAGTGATCTAGCTTGACTATCTCAAAGGCTGCAGATACAAACTTTTCAATGAAGATTTATTAGCTTTCTTAAAAAGATCAGGATCAAGCAGATAGAAAATAAAAGCAGCCAAAAGAAACTTAACTGCTTTGATTCCACCAAGTGTTATGCATTTGAATTCAATCAATTGCTTGATCCCTCTCCCAGATACAAATGCATCTGTTACAGTTGGTTTGTTTGCATTAAGTTAAACTAGAGCATGACTTTTATGAATGAAACTGGATTTTAAAAACCTTAATGCAGCCGTTCCCCTAGTAAATCTCATTTTCTTTGGTTATATTTATGCTGAGGGTGGCACTCCAAGATTGGGCTAAATCAAACTGTCAAGGCAAAATATAGGGATCTACATGTGAAAGTTACACCTTTCCTTAACCGTGGCACTGCATAGGCCATTGTCCAAGGCCCTCCCCTCCATAGTATACCAAGGGGCTGGAAACCATGTAAAACTCCTTGGGGTATATGTTGACAATGTTTGACATGAAATGTAAATGTACATTGTAAATATAACCTGTAATGACAAGTGTGGCGAACTGCCTAATGCACTGTATTGAAAGAAACGGATCTGTGTTGCATTTTATGTAATGTCAAATTTGAACTATTATGTACTTACAAAAATTTTAGTGTATTGGGGAAGAATCCTGCAGCTGGATATGGGATTTGGAGAATGTCCATTCTTAGTACTTGACATTCTGAAACAATGCAGAACCCAATATGAATACTCAGTTGATAAAAAGGCCACGTGGACATGAAACATGAATTTTGGGTCAAGTATCCAACCCACCAACTAATGGGAAGGCAGGCTGTGAAAGAAATACATTAGCTTCCCCATCATGGCAATGATCCTGACAACTGTACCAAATCACTCATTTACTTCGAAAGTTAAAACACTAAGTGTTTTCTTTCAATTTTATTCTATAACTGGTAACAATGTTTTCAGCTGTAGTTTTCCATCCTCTCCGGAAATGGCAGATGCAGTTCACCATGTGCTGGCTATTTTCCTGAAACTCCCTCAACCAGTCAGCAATCATCCTGCTAAAATCAAACACATAAGCCACCATATACAAAATTGATCATGCCCTCAGCAGTCAGTCATACACTCACATTTTTCAGCAAGAGTCACAGATGGCAAATTATGAGCAGAAACTCAGTCAGGGGAAGGAGGCAAATTGAAGGACCTCAATTTGAGATCAGTGAACACAGCACACACCTGGGAGACAGCTGAATTTTACACTGGGCAAAGTGAATTGAGCCATCACAACCCAAGCATAAATCAGTTATTTGCACCTTCCTCAAATATGAATTGAAACCTTCTCCTCCAACTAGTTTCAGGTAGAGAAGCCACACCTCATCTCAAAGCTGTTCTACTCCAGTTTCATTTCGTCCTTAGTCCTATCCGACGCATTAACAAAAGCTTTTTTTCTTCCTCCTCTCAGGTGTTAAGGAACGCAAACTCCAGCAGCTGATGCGGACTAATGCCCCTCCAGATCCTTCTTCCCCTTCACTTCCTTCTGACCCCACCCAGTGTATTCACTATACCCTCTGACCTACACCCCACCCCCCCGACCCACGACATTGAGTACAGAGGTTCAAAGGACTGAGTTTCATCCCCTTACGCGCCCACCTCAATGAATTTCACACTCGACATGACATTGAGCTCGTCTTCCATCATCTTCACTTCCGGGCTCATTTCTTTGAGCAGGAGTCCTCCCCCACCAACCAGCAAACACATTAACCCGCCTCCAGCATTTTCCCTCTACCTGGACCCCTCCCCCTGGCCTCTTACCCACTCTTGATCTTTTCATTGAAAACTGTCAGACATCAGCCGTCTCAATTTCACTGCCCTCCTCACGGTCCCCTTCTGAATTTGCTGCACTCCTTTCTCTCAGGTCTAACCCCGACATTTGTCTGCAAGTTTGATGACAATGGTGGTGCTGTTGTCTGGGGGTACTGACCTCTACCTTGCAGAGGCTCAGCACCAACTCTTAGACACTTCTTCCTACTTCCCCCTGGACCACAACCCCACCACCGAACATCAAGCTACTGTCTGCAGAACTGTCACTGACCTCATCTCTTCTGGAGATCTTCCCTCTACAGCTTCCAACCTCAGTCCTGCAACCCCAGACAGCCCGCTTCTACCTCCTTCCTAAAATCCACAAACAGGACTGTCCTGGCAGACCCATTGCTTCAGCCTGTCTGTTCCTGCTCCACTGAAATGATTTCTTCCCATCCTGACTATCTTTTCTCCCCTGGTCCAGTCTCTTCCCACCTACATCCGTGACTCTTCTGACACCCCATGTCATTTTGACAACTTCCAGTTTCCTGGCCCCAAGTGCCTTCTCTTCACTCTGGATGTCCAATTGCTCTACACCTTCATCCCCCACCAGGACGGTTTGACGGCTCTCCGCTTCTTCCTCGAACAGAAGTCCAATTAGTCCCCATCCACCACCACCCTCCTCCACCTGGCTGAACTTGTTCTCACATTGAACAACTTCTCCTTCAACTCCACGCACTTCCTTCAAGTAAAAGGTGTTATGGGTATCCGCATGGGTCCTAGTTATGCTTGCCTTTATGGGATATGTCGAACATTCCTCATCAGTTCTACTCAGGCCCCCTCCCCCAACTTTTTCCGGTACATTGAGGACTGTATCAGTGCCGCTTCCTGCTCCTGCCCCGAACTGGAAAACTATCAACTTTGCTTCTAATTTCCACCCTTCTCTCACCTTTACATAGTTCATCTCAACACTTCCCTTCCTTGACTTCTGTCTCCATCTCTGGGTATAGACTGTCTACTAATATTCATAAGCCCACCAACTCCCACAGCTACCTAGACTACACTTCTTCACACCTTGCCTCCTGTAAGGACTCCATTCCATTCTCAGTTTCTCCATTTCCGATGCATCTGCTCTGATGATGCAACCTTCCACAACAGCGCTTCGGATATGTCTTCCTTCTTCAACCAAGGATTTCCCCCCCCCACTGTGGGGGACAGGGCCCTTGACCGTGTCAGCCCATTTCCTGTACCTCTACCCTCACCCCTTTCCCCCTCCCTGCCAGAACCGCGACAGGGTTTCCCTTGTCCTCACTTTCTACTCCGCCAGCCTCCACATCCAAAGGATCATCCTCCGCCACATCCAGCATGATGCCACAACCAAACGCATCGTCCCCTCCCCATCAGCATTCCGATGGAATCATTCCCTCCACGACACCCTGGTCCACTCCATTACCCCTAACACTCCATACCCTTCCCATGCAAATCGCAGGAGGTGTAATACCTGCCTTTTTACCTCCTCTCTCCTCACTATCCAAGGTCCCAAACACTCCTTTCAGGTGAAGCAGCGATTTAGTTGTAGTTTTCAATTTAGTACACTGAATTCACTGC
Source organism: Heterodontus francisci (assembly GCF_036365525.1). NCBI lineage: Eukaryota > Metazoa > Chordata > Chondrichthyes > Heterodontiformes > Heterodontidae > Heterodontus > Heterodontus francisci. The sequence continues at coordinate 70,477,498 of NC_090387.1, forward strand.
TCACAATGTTCTCTCCAATGTAGAGGAGACCACAAACGCAGATTGGGTGACCACTTTGCAGAACATCTTCGCTGTCTGAAAACATTACCCGAACTTCCGGTTGCTTGCCATTTCAAACCCCCCCCCCCCCCCCCCCCCCACTCTCATGCCCACACATCTGTCCTGGGATTGCTGCAGTGTTCCAGGTGATCAATGCAAGCTCGAGGAACAGCATCTCTTTTACCGATTAGGCACACTACAGCTTGCTGGACTGAACATGGAGTTCAATTAATTTCAGAGCATGACAGGCCCCTCTTTTCATTTTTATTTTATTTTAGTTTGTTTCATTATTCATTTTTTACCACCACCAGTTTTTTTCATGTTTGTGCTTTGGGCCAGGGCTGTTCATTTTGGTATGAATTAACACCCTCTCTGCAGTAACACTTTGTCTTTCAGCACACCATTAACATACCATTTGCCTTTGCTCCATGACCAACTGGTCAGTTATTCTCTGTGACCCTCTGCCCTATCAACAGCTTGCCTTTTGTTATCTCTTGCCCCACTCCCACTTTATTTGCTTAAAACCTATAACATTTCTAACAATTGCCAGTTCTGATGAAGGGTCACTGACCTGAAATGTTAACTCTGCTTCTCTCCACAGATGCTGCCAGACCTGAGTATTTCCAGCATTTCTCGTTTTTATTCGAAGCAAACAGAGGCACTGGTAAGCCTTTATCAGACAACCAAGTCAGCCAACAGCATGGACATGGAGTCAATTTTGAAATATGCCAAATGGAGACCTTCTTGTAGACAAATCATCCATTCCTTTCTCACACAAATCATTCAGACTAATTACAGTAACTGAACATGCACAAGATTTACCAGGAGTATTATTCCTAGTTACAAAAAGTTAAATTTTAAGTGCCAATAAAAAAAAAAGAGAAACAAAATATCTGGAATGTAGTAGGTTTTGAGTGAGGACATCAATGATTAATTTCCTTGTTTATATAACACATTATGAAGTGTAGAATTGATTTTCTTCAACATTGGATACAGTGTACAGCATGTGATCAGATAAAAACACTTGGGAAATGTGTATTCAAGTCTAAACTAAAAGCTGGAAAGAAAATGGAGAAACACAGGGTTGCATTTCAAGTCAGTGACCATTAGTCAGAACAGTCAATGACCTGAAAAAAGTAAACTAATGCTCTATCCTGAATTGCTACGTGACCTGCTGAGTGTTTCCAGCATTTTCTGTTTTGACTTTCCAAGTCCGCTGGGCCCATTTCAAGACAGAGTTGCCAACGCTTCTGGATTGCCCTAGAGTCTCCAGGAATTAAAGGTTAAATCACCAGGACATGGTTGAGAGCAACTCAGGAGAACACAGTCATAGGGGTGTTGAGAAGTATGTTTTTTTTCCCCCCCGTTTAACATTTATTAGTTACACATATGTCGGAGATGGAGAATTAAGGGTGTTGACTACCTGGATTATTCATGACAATCAGGTAAAGAGCATCAACCTTCAAACTGGCCTGTGGAGGTGGAGCTCCATAAGGATGGTGGTGTCAGGCAACCAATGTTTGGAGAATGAGTGGGAGACACTTAGAGGCTGGTCATATGATTAAACCTCCCAAAATGCATCTGGAGTTGGTAAGCCTATTTCAAGTGCATATGAATGCTGTCATCCACTACAATCCAGCTAGCTATAAACCTTAAAATGAGGCTATTAACTATGAAGCTACTTGAAATTATGTGACTTCATACGTCAGGGGACAAGCTCAAATTTTATGATTTCAAGTACTGGTTTACAGATAACACACGTTATGAGAAGTATACAAGTTCAGGAAGGCTAAAGCAACATTCTACCACACCGAGCATGCTCTTCACTGCTGCAGCATAAAGCAATTTTCATTTATGGAACATCTTCAACATAGCACTCCAGTGGAGCCCTTGGAATGCTTCTGCATGACTTTTTTTGATAGCAAACCACATATTAGGACAGACAACCCAAAGCTTGGTTAAATAGGTCAGTTTTAAGGGGAGTGCCTTAAAAGGAGAAGAAAGGGAGGTATAGGAGAGCTGAAAAGATTCAGGGAGGGATTCAGAGATTATGGCCTAGGCAGATGAAGGCACCGCCACCATCTGTGGACTGATGAAAACCAGGAATGCGCAAGAGGCCAGAATTGAAGGATTGCAGTAGGGCTGGAGAAGGTTACAGAGATAGGGATAGCGAAGCTAGGGAGGGATTTGAAGTAGTGGATGAGAATTTCTTTAAATAAAGTGGTGTAGTTGGACCATGAGCAAATGTTGGTCAGCGAGCACAGGGGTGGGTGGGTGAATGGGCAGGTTTTTGAATGAGCTCGAGTTAACAGAAGGTGAAAGGTGGTAAGCCAGTCAGGAATGCATTGAAATAGTCAAGTCTGAAAGACAAGGGGGGGGGGGGGGGGGGAAATTAACAGAAGACTGAATGTTATAGCTTAATGAACTCTTACTCTGAATTACAGCAAGTTCAACCTTAGAATCTCATTTACAATAAACTCGGCAACTCAAATATGCTGGCTGAGAAAACAACTGACAGCTCTTAATTCTATTGTTAGCAATATCAACTGACATGTTGATCTTGGCTGCAGAAAAACTCAACAGGAGTATTCTCTGCTCAACAAGGGTCCTCACTTCAGTTGTAAGCCGTTTGCCTGTTCCTCATCACCTGCAGGCCGATACCATCTCCAAGGCAACACATGCAACAAGAAGCCTGTTCTTTTAGATGAGGGATGAGCAGGTGAGAGGATGTAGAGTCATATGGGTTGTGGCATCAATTCCCCAATCGTTCAAAAATAAAATCATACATTCCATGCCCTCAGGAGGAAGAAACGCAAAAGAACTAAAAGTAAAGACAATAAATCAATACCACTGAAGCAGAATTCTTCACAAATGCCAATACCAAGAATTAATCAGGAACAAAGGCATAAAACTGGCCTTTTAACATCTACACAAAAGGTGTACACAGATTTGCTGTGTTTAGATATTGAATTTGGGCATTTGAATTTGAGGCTTTTATGAGATATTCATTCAATAGCTTGTGCAGTAACACTGAAATTGAAAAGACAATCATAGTTGGAATTGCTCTCATTTGCCATTGTGTTTTTTTTTAAAAAAACTGATGGGTGCATATACTTGTGTATAAAATTGAAATTGTTCACTAAACTGTACCTGTTCCCATTTAAGAAATGCTTCAACTTGAGAAAATATGTACTCCAGGATGTATTAAGATAGATCTGCATTTAATGGCAATATTCCATTAATTTTGAAACACTAAACATGTTGAACACCAAGTATTTGAGGGGTCAACTGGAGAGGTGCTGCACATACAGTAATTAAAACCTTAAAGCCAGATTTGAAATAATGTGATCATTGGGCAACTGATACTGAATAGAACAGAGCAAATATTTTTCCCATTTCAAATTTATACAGCCACTACAGGATGGTGTTGTGCTAAACAGTGCACACAGTAAGGCAGTGACGGAGATGGAAAACAACTGGAGCATTGTCAGTGATTTGAAAACAAGGCTAATTCTTTGGCATGGGGAAAAAGTTCAGGACTTCAGAACAGTAACAGAATAAAAGAAACAGGCAACTACAATAGATTTTTTTTTTTAAGAAAACCATCTTTGGGTTTCTGATTTGCGAGGGAGCTGTAAACAACTTAAGCATCTGCTTTGTTAATGTTCTGCAATTTTGAAGCAGACCCCAACAGGGGAGAGAAATAAAAGGTCAGTGACCACAAATTGAACTCCAACATTGGGAATGGATAGCAAATAATGCACACAAAACATCAATGCTACATGACCATTTCCAATATTGTTCAACAATATTAAAAGCCAAAGTACAAAGCATATCATTGCCACTGGTATTTCAGTGAAGTGCAAGTGTCTGCGAAGAGAAAAAGTGTTCTCTGCACCATGTACATTTGAATTTTTAAACTACGCAGGGTAATTCTAGATGTTGCTCTTCCAAACTTGTGTTGCGTCTGGAGAGATCGTCGAGTTGTAGAACAGTTGCGTGAAGTAACACTGGTCAAGGAGTGTCACGGGTGGTGCCAACTAATGGATTAGCCTGCTTCAAATTAAAAAGGGCTTTTTTTTTTTTTTGTTATTCATGGGATGTGATCATCACTGGCAAGGCCAACATTTATTGCTCATCCCAAATTGCCTTTGGGAAGGTGCTAGTGAGCTGCCTTGAATCACTAGTCCTGATGATGCAGATACACCCAGTGCTGTTAGGGAGGTAGTTCCAGGTTTTTGACCTGGCAGTGAAGGAACAGCAATACAGTTCCAAGTCACGATAGTGTATCACTTGGAGGGGAACTTGCCGGTGATGTTCCCATGCATCTGCTGCCCTTGTCCTTCTAGGTGGTAGAGGTCATGGATTTGCAAAGTGCTGTCAAAGGATCCTTGGCAAGTTGCTGCACTGCATTTTGGGTATAGTACACTGGTGCCAGTGGTAGAGGAAGTCAATGTTTGAGGGTGTGGATAGAGTGCTGATCAAGTGAGCTGCATGGTTGGGGATGGTGCCGAGCTTAGAGTGTTGTTGGAGCGGCACCCATCCAGGCAAGTGGAGAGTATTCCATCACACTCCTGACTTGTGCCTTGTAGATGGTGCACAGGCTTTGGGGAGTCAGAGGTGAGTTACTCGCCACAAAATACCCAGCCTCTGATCTGCACTTGTAGCCACAGTATTTACATGGATGGTCCAGTTCAGTTTCTGGACAATGGTAACCTCCAAGATGATTGTGGGGGATTCAGCAATGATAACACAGTTGAATATCAAGAAGAGACCTTTAGATGCTCTTGTTGGAGACAGTTATTGCCCAGCGTTGTGTGGCACAAAATGTTACTTTCAGGAGTGGAGAATGCAGAGAGAGGAGTCGATAAATAGAGCCCAAGGATCGCGGCCTAGACACTTACCTTCCGGGAGCAGAGAGCAGTCCAGACATGCCAGAGTTTTGTAAAAAAGTAAAGTGACATCACAGGAAAGCTGCAAGATGACTGGTTGGGTAAGTAACAGCGGTTAGTGCCTGTAAATAGCTTAACAAAATGAGAAAGTTCTTTTTAAAACTAAAGGGAGTAACTAAGTAACCTAAAAAGGTAAGTCATGGCAGGGGAGCTCGCACCAGTGATATGCTCCTCCTGCACCATGTGGGAAATCAGGGATGCTTCCAGTGTCCCTGATGACCATGTGTACAGGAAGTGTATCCATCTGCAGCTACTGGCTACCCGCATTATGGAGCTGGAACTGCGGGTGGATTCACTATGGAGCATCTATGATACAGAGATTGTCGTGGATAGCACGTTTAGCGAGGCAGTCACACCGCAGGCAAATGCTGCAAAGGCAGGAAGGGAATGGGTGACCACCAGACAGTAGAGGAAGACAGGTAGTGCAGGAGTTCCCTGTGGCTAACCCCCTCTGACAGATATACTGCATTGGATATTGTTGGGGAGATGGCTCAGTGGCAAGCAGCAAGAGCCAAGTTATGGCACCATGGGTGGCTCTGCTACATAGGAGGGGAGGAAAAGGGGCAGGGCTATAGTGATAGGGGATTCAACCGTAACGGGAACAGACAGGCGTTTCTGCAGCCTCAAAAGAGACTCCAGGATGATATGTTGCCTCCCTGGTGCAAGGGTCAAGGATGTGTGAGCGGCTGCAGGGCATTCTGAGAGGGAGAGGGCGAACAGCCAATTGTCATGGTACATAGCAGCACCGACGACAGAGCTTAAAAAAAAAAGATAAAAAGGTCCTACAAGCTGACTATAGGGAGTTAGGATGAAAATTTAAAAGTGGGACCTCAAAAGGTAGTAATCTCAGGATTACTACCAGTGCCACGTGCTAGCGAGAGCAGAAATAGCAGGATGTATTAAATGAATACGTGGCTGGAGAAATGGTGTGGGGCGGGGGGAGGGAAAAAGGGAGGGAAGGGATAGATCCCTGGGACATTGGGACCAGTACAAGCTGGACAGGTTGCAACTGGGCAGGACTGGGTCCAATTTCCTCAGGGGGGGGTGGGGGGGGGAGGGAAGTTTGCTACTGCTGTCGGAGAGGCCTTAAACTAGAATGGCAGGGGGATGGGAATCTGAGTAGGGAGACAGAGGAAACAAGGACAGAAAGACAAAGATAAGAAGCAAAAGTGGAAGGCAGAGAAAACAAGGTTGAGAAACAAATGGGTCCGTAGAGCAAAATAAAGCTAAGATGACTAACAATATTAAAGACAAGTCTAATGGTACTGTGTCTTAATGCACAAAGCATTCGCAATAAGGTAGATGAATTATGAAAGAGTTGCGATTACGGAGACATGGCAACAAGATGACCAAGGATGGGAACGGAATATCCAGGGGTATTCAATATTTAGGAAGGACAGACAAAAAGGGAAAGGAGGAAGGGTAGCATTGTTAGTAAAGGAGGAAATCAATGCAATAGTGAGGAAGGATATTGGCTCAGAAAATCATGCGGAATTCATATGGGTGGAGCTAAGAAACACCAAGGGGCAGAAAACATTGTGGGGGTAGTCTACTGGCCCTAAACAGTAGCGGAGATGTAAGGGATGGCATTAAACAGGAAATTAGAGATGCATGCAATAAGGGTACAACTGTAATCATGGGTGAGTTTAATCTACATAGATTGGTCAAACCAAATTAGCAATAATACTGTGGAGGAGGATTTCCTGGAGTGTGTACGTGATGGTTTTTTAGACCAATACGTTGAGGAATCAACTAGAGAACAGGCCATTCTAGCCTGGGTATTGTGCAATGAAAAAGGATTAATTCACAATCTTGTTGTGCAGGATCCCTTGGGGAGGAGCAACCATAATGATCGAATTCTTCATTAAGATGGAGAGTGAAGTAGTTGAATCCAAAACTAGGGTTCTGAATCTAAAAAGGAAACTATGAAGATATGAGGTGCGAGTTGACTATGGTAGATTGGGAACTTTACTAAAAGGGTTGAAGCTGGATAGGCAATGGATAATATTTAAAGAACCTGTGCATGAATTACAACATTCATTCCTGTCTGGCACAAAAAAAAAAACTGGAAAAGTAGCTCAACCGTGGCTTACAAAATAAATTAGGAATAGTATTAGATTCAAAGAGGAGGCATATAAAATTGCCAGAAAAAGCAGCAAGTCTGAGGATTGGGAGCAGTTTAGAAATCAGCAAAGGAGGACCAAGAGGTTGATTAAGCAGGGGAAAGAGAGTAGGAGTGTACGAGAGTAAACTGGCGGAGAACATTAAAAACTGACTGTAAAAGCATCTATAAATACATGAAGACAAAAAGATTGGTGAAGAGAAATGTAGGTCTCAGACAGAAACGGGGGAAATTATAATGGGGAACAAAGAAATGGCAGAACAATTAAACACATACTTTGGTTCGGTCTTCACAAAGGAGGACACAAATAACCTCCAGAAATATTAGGGAACCAAGGGTCTAATGAGAAGGAGGAACTGAAGGAAATCAGTATTAGTAAAAAAAAAAAGTGCTAGAGAAATTAATGGGTTAAAGGCTGACAAATCCCCAGGGCCTGATAATCTACATCCCAGAGTACTAAAGGAAGTGGCCCTGGAAATAGTGGATGCATTGGTGGTCATCTTCCAAAATTCTATGGAGACTGGAGCAGTTCCTACAGATTGGAGGGTGGCAAATGTAACCCCACTATTTAAAAGAGGGAGGGGGAAAAAAACAGGGAATTACAGACCAGTGAGCCTTACATCAGTAGTGAGGAAAATGCTAGAGTCTATTACAAAGGATGTGATAGCAGAACACTTGGAAAGCATAAATGGGATTGGGCAAAGTCAGCATGGGTTTACGAAGGGGAAATCATGCTTCACAAAATCTACTGGAGTTTTTTGAGGATGTAACTAGTAGAATAGATAAAGGATGTGGTGCATTTGGATTTTCAGAAGGCTTTTCATAAGGTCCCACATAAGAGGTTGGTGTGCAAAATTAAAGCACATGGGATTGGGGGTAATATACTGGCATGGATTAAGAATTGGTTGACAGACAGGAAAGAGTCGGGATAAACAGGTCTTTTTCCAGGTGGCAGTTACTAGTGGGGTACCACAGGATCAGTGAGCGATCAAGTTGGGTGAGTTGGCAAATGCATGGCAGATGCAGTATAACGTGGATAAATATGAAGTTATCCACTTTGGCTGTAAAAACAGAAAAAAGGCAGATTATCTGAATGGTGACAGATTGGGAAAGGGGGAGGTGCAACAAGACCTGGGTGACCTTGTACACCAGTCGCTGAAAGCAAGCTTTCAGGTGCAGCGAGCAATCAGGAAGATGAATGGTATGTTGGCCTTCATTGCAAGAGGATTGGAGTACAGGAGCAAGGATGCCTTACTGCAGTTATACAGAGCCTTGGTGAGACCACATCTGGAGTAGTGTGTGCAGTTTTGGTCTCCTTATCCGAGGAAGGATGTTCTTGCCATGGAGCGCGTGCAAAGAATATTTACTAGGCGGATTCCTGGGATGGCAGGATTGACGTACGAGGAGAGATTGGGTCGACTAGACCTATATTCACTAGAGTTTAGAAGAATGAGAGGGGATCTCATAGAAACTTATAAAATTCTAACAGGATTAGACAGGCTAGATGCAGGGAGGCTGTTCCCGATGGCTGGGGTGTCCAGAACCAAGGATCACAGTCTCAGGATACAGGTTATGCCATTTAGAACCGAGATGAGGAGAAATTTCTTCACTCAGAGGGTGGTGAATCTGTGGAATTCTTTACTGCAGAAGGCAGTGGAGGCCAAATCATTAAATATATTCAAGGAGGAGATGGATATATTTCTTAGTGCCAAAGGGACCAAGGGATATTGGGGGGGGGGGGGGGGGGGGGGAAAGAAAGGGGGGAGAAAACAAAACAGGAACAGGATACTGAATTAGACCATCAGTTATGATTTTTTTTTTGAATGGCAGAGCAGGCCTGCTCCTACTTTCTATGTCTCTGTTACTTGCTACTTATCAGCCCAAGCCTGAACAATGTCCACGTCTTATTGCATGCAGACGTGAGCTGCTTCAATGAGGAGTTGCAAATGTTACTGAGCACTGTACAATCAGAATACCCCCACATCTAACCTTATGAAGGGGAAGTTATTGATGAAGCAGCTGAAGATAGTTGGGCCTAGGACATTGCCCTGATAAACCCCTGCAGCGATGTCCTAGGACAGAGATCATTTTTGACTCCAACCACCACAACCATCTTCCTTTGTGCTGGATATGACTCCAGCCAGTGGAGAGTTTTCCCCTTGCATTCAGCTTTTCTAGGGCTCCTTGATGTCAAGGGCAGGTCATTCTCACCCCACCTTTGAAATTCAGCTCTTTTGTCCATATTTGGACCAAGGCTGTAATGAGGTCTAGAGCAGAGTGGCCCTGGCAGACCCCAAACTGAGCAATGGTGAGTGGGTTAGTGCCACTTGCTAGCACTGTCAACACCATCCATCATTTTGCTGATGATCGAGAATAGACTGATGGGGCAGTAATTGGCCAGATTGGATTTGTCCTGCTTTTTGTGGACAGAACATACCTGAGCAATTTTCCACATTGTCGGTAGATGCCAGTGCTGTAGCTGTACTGCAACAACTTGGCTAGAGGTGCAGCTAGCTCTGGAGCACGTCATCAGGACTACAGCTGGGATGTTGTCAGGACAATATCAAGAAACAAAAGGCACTGGACATCATGTGGAGTAAATTGAATTGGCTGAAGACTGGCATCTGTGATGCTGGGGGAATCTCAGGAAGAGGCAGAGACTCACCATCCACTCAGTACTTCTGGCTGATGGTTGCAAATGCTTTGGCCTTGGCTTTTGCACTGATGTGCTGAGCTCTGCCATCATTGAGGATAGGAATGTTTGCAGAATCTCCTCCCCCCTTTACCCATTTAATTGTCCACCATTCACAATTCGATGTGGCAAGCCTGTTGAGCTTTGATCTGATCTGTTGGTTGTGGAATCGCTTAGCTCTGCCTATAGCATGCTGATTCTGCTGTCTAGCGTGCACGTAGTCCTGTGTTGCAGCTTCACCAGGTTTACATCTCATTTAGGTATGTCTGGTGCTGTTCCTGGCATGCTCTCCTGCACACCTCACTGAACCAGGGTTGGTCCCCTGGCTTGATGCAAGGTCAAGTGGTTACAGATTGAGAGAATACAATTCTGCTGCTTCCTCACAGCATCTCATGGACACCTAGATTTTAGTTGCTAGATCTGTTCTGAATCTATTAGATTCAGCATGGTGGTAGTGCCATACAACAATGACAACATCCTCAATGTGGAGATGGGACTTTGTCACCACAAGGAGAGAGAAGTGGTCACTCCTACCAATACTGTCATGGAGAGATGCATCAGTGTGACAGGTAGATTGTTGCAGTTCATCCATGCACTCTTTAAATGTTTGCCATTGCCTATCCACCATCATCCCTTTAAGTAACATTCCCCAATCCGTCATGGCCAACTTGCGCCTCATACCTTCGTAGTTTCCCTTACTAAGATTCAGGCCCCTTGTCTCAGAATCAACTATGTCACTCCATCTTGATGAAGAATTCTATATTATTATGGTCGCTCGTCCCAAAGGGGTCTCGTACCACTAGATTGTCTAGACTGTCACAAAAGAAAAGGCCTTTCAAAAAGGAACTGGAAAATACATAACTGGAAATAGGAATTGGTGATTACAGTAAGCAGTATAAACTGGAGCAAACTAATGGAGCAAAAAGGCTGCTGCACTGCCATGGTATGGAAAAGATGCTGTTGTGAAAGCATTACATCAGGGTTGGTGGAGATGAGAGGGTGGATGAATATTCCAGAATGTTGCATAACCACTTTTGGGGATTAGGGAGTATTGTGCACGGAATTTTCCCTCAGGAGATTAAACAGATGGGGTGAAGTCCACAATAGGACCCCACATGAAGACACAGGCTTGATAAGAGGAATTGCCCTGCTCGTTCCATGCTTTAGGTTATTACACCAAAAGATGCCGAAATTTTCAACAACTGATTTTTTTTTTTTAAACTACTAAAAACAATTTAGATTCAAATTACTCACTATGCTGCACCTGGCAATCAGGTTTTAAAACCTTGAAGCTGCTGTATGACCAAATTCAGTAACCAAGATCTGATTTTGATAATTTGTTCAGTTCTACACTTGCAGCTTTAGCATACATCTGCTTCTGAAAGAACAGAATTGGGGCAAAATCTTAATAAGCACTGCCTAGTTAATGATACACAATGGGTTAGCTGTTAGATATATTCCCAATTAAAACTCTGGATAATCCTAACATCTTGACTGTAAAATTAGACATTCGTTTGACAATAAATCCTCTTCCAATCAAGTTGGATTTCACTTTGTTCCCCAATTATTACAAAGCCTAAAGATCTGAAGGTTAGCTGGCGTTTTGTCTTAGCAATCCAACTCTTCTCTAAAGCAGGTTAAGAACCAACTCAAGTGCCTACACAGCTGCATCTTACCCATGCTTGAAAGATATAAAGCTACTTTGTAGCTGAAATCAGCTGAAAGAAAAAAAGTTAGGCAGCACTATTTACTCGAGGTATGAGACATACCTAAAATTAGGCATCACTTCGGCAACAGTAAATACTGCAACAGGCAGTGCGGACTCATTTTCTGGCTAAAAACATTTCAAATTCAACAATTAGGGGTGCCAACTCTGGTTGGACATATTGCTGGAGGTTTCATTGCTCCTATCTCCAACCACTCCAACCAGCCAAATAGCCTTTTACCCAGCATCCAATAAATAAAAAAAAATGCTCAGAGAAAAAAAGTGTTCTTATTGCTCCTGATCTTTGTCCTGGGTTGGCAACCATGGCCACCACACATGTATAGATCAATGATGTGATTCATAAGCCATGGGCATGTAAATACCTTTCCCTGTTACTGGGGGTGGGAGGAAGGAGGAAGAGAAATCCTGATAGCCAGAAAAAGGTCAGAGTGCTGCCCATCTGCTCCTGCTTGTATAGTTGCATTAAAAAGGGCAGGTGTTAGAGCACCAGGAACCAAGACTATTTTAGAACCCCCTAACTTTAAACAGTTCTGCAATATAAAACACAGCTAGAATGCTAATGACCTCTAAATAACACAAGTCCAACCTACTACAGCTTGAATCAAGGTTTGATTTTCTATGACTAAACCTAGTGAATCAGGTCCACAAGCACCAACAACTTAAACTCTAAACCAGCAGGTGTACCCGCAGACTTTCCAGAATGTGTCACTGGACAATGATTAGGAATAGGAAGTCCAGTTCAGCTTTTTCCCCTCTCTAGTGTAAATAGATCAAATGCCATGAGTGACATAATTCTAAAGCAACCCCATCATAATCTCTGCTCGAGTGATACAGACTAACTGGTATCATTTTCCCCACCTGTCAGTACAGGCACCAGTGCAGAGCAGAATTATTTCACTTTCAAAGCAGAGTTCTGTGCCCACACAGATCTCAACTTTACCACTTCACTTCATTTCAGCCAACTTTGCTGTCTACCTGCCTCACCACATTTAGTCTTTAAGTCTGGCCTTCCTCAGGTCAACATTGGAAAAGATCAAAGCCCCCATCTTCAGCTGTAGCCACAAACTCCACTCCCTTATCACTGACCCCATTCCCTTACCCCTCAAGTGTCTCACAACAAATGATGCGCAATCTGACCACCCCTGTACTCTCCCTACCCCCCTTAATATCTCAAATTTAAAACCCTCTTGCTAATCTTCAAACCCTCTTCTACTCCTGCCCTAAACACAAATTTATGCTCTATGAATAACTTGTGACATGACTTATGGCAAGTGTAAGATGCTTGTGGGGAACTGGCTGCTTAAAGATGGGTCCCAGAGCTCTCCACCACAGAGACAGATTGCTATTCAATTACTGTTTTATCCTGCGATTACCAGAATGGTAGGCTAACTACCTGAGCCTTGCTTTTAGAGTCTAGCAATTTCTGTTGGTGCATCTCCTCCCTCAAGTTGGCCCTACTTTAGAATCGCATGCTGAAATAGTCATTTGATCAAACGGTCACTTCCAATTTCTCCTTGAACTCAGCATACGTTCTGCAAATGACCCTCTCTGATGCCCCTTGGCTCTTATGTTAAAAGGTGCTGTATAAATGCAAGTGAAGGAATAGGCCATCCCATCAGTTGTTTTCTACTGAAACCTTGAACAGAGTTGATCATGAACACTTTTGCATCATTGACAAAAGTCTGCCATCAGATCAGATCACAAACCTTCCAGGTCATCTCAGACCACTAGAAAGAGCAAAATTGACAAGTTTAACAGATTCATGTATGCTTTGCATTTTAATTCAAAAACTTTCAGGCCAGCACAGTACATACAACAATAGCTATATTAGAGAAATAACCTGAAGTATGCTACTGGGCCACAACTCATCAAAAAGCAGGACAATATTTTGAGGCAAGGTACAACATTGCCATAAGCATGCAGATTAAGTAGCTTTGACAGATAATGCACCTGTACAGCTTCTGTGCCCCCACCACAACAGGCTGTCTACTTCAGCCAATCCCTACACTGCAGCCAAGTCAGAGGGAGTGGCGAGGGAAATGATAGCCACACAAATAGCTAGAGGAATGAGCCACGAGCCAGCTCGGCCATGGGATTTGGTACCCAAGGATTCAGGAAATAAGATAAGGATTTGCTGATGGCTCCCACACTTGGTGCTTTGTCAAATTTTTAACCAAATAAATAATTTTTTAAAAATTGAAGAAGGCCACCAGCCTCTCTTGCTGGCAGACACTCAAGTGACACTCCTGGGAACCAACAGCACAAATATGAAAAGACAATCTGCAGTTCAGGTCATAAAGGCACTTTTACAATACAATTAAGCATCAGTGTTTTATGATAACTTCATTACATTGCACTTTTGCTTTTCAATAGCTTCTATAAGCCTCCATGAGTACATAGTGGACAAGCAGTCCATATTAAGTTTAATGAAACAGCCAGCATTATCCCTATATCCCATCTTTTCACGAGTATACAATACTGTCAAATTCTAGATCCTGGAATTATGGACAGCAGTTGGTGCAGGGATCCCTCAATTCAGGAGTTCCAATAGGGTAAAAACATCTCCAGTTTCCAAGAATGGTAAGCTCATATAAGCACCAGCAAATCCATGGACAGAGCCTCTGAAAACAAATGCCTAATCTCAAGCCAACGCCATAAAATAATCAATTCTCCATAAATACAGGAGAACAAAAATATGTACTGTGCAGAAAAGTGTACTAAACCTGAAGCACGCACAATGATTTTACAGAACGCATGCCCTATTGGCAACTGTATCTGAGAAATCAACTGAAGCAATGGGTGATTTTTAAGGAGCACTTTATCCTTTGAAAACTAGGAACTGCTAACTTCAAAATACAACATCAAGTAGCCATGGTTTTTTTTTTCCAGGGTCAAGCTTCCATTTACGTGGTACCCATCACAAACTCAGGACATGCCAAAATGCTTTGTAGATAAGGATGTTCTTCTGAAGTGTAGCCATTATTGTAATGAGATAAGTGAACAGGTAATCTGTTTTGAGGGATGAATGTTGTCCAGCACGTTGGGAGAATTTCCCTGCTCTTTTTTGAGCAGCATCAAGGGATTGTTAACACCCACACGAGGCAGCCATCAGGGCCTCTGTTTAACATCTCAGCTGAGAGTGTGCAGCACTTCCTCAGTACTGCACTGAAGCACCAGCCTGAATACACACTCAAATATCTGAAGTGGCGCTTGAACCCATAAGTCATAACAGATCCAACTGCCATGATTGCAACTCTCAACCCTCCTCTCTAACCCTGAAAATAAAAATGTACAGAGTAAAAGCAGGTACGGTAGAGGTCATAACTTCAAATCATGCTGTGACAAATTGTGACGTTAAATTCAAAGATCTAGTAATTTATGGGCTAGCAACAGAAAATGATAATAAAAAGTTGCCAAGTTGTAAAATCCCAAGTGATTCAGGGAATGGAACTTGCTACTTGTAGGCCAGACTGGATAAATCGCTGATTCTAAATGCCCTTGGGGCACCTGGGGGTGAGCAATCGCAGCCTGCCAGTGCTGCCCACATGAAATATGGGGCCCAACAGAGACGCTGCACCCATATATATCAAATACTTCACCATTCACACCCTGTGAAATGATGCCCACATTCAAAAACTCACCATAATTGCACTGCAAATAAGTTGCACAGAAATCCATCTAGAACACAAAAATGTTTTACAATCCCCCACACTTCTGGAATGCAACACAAGAACAATGGAATACACTCTTTCCTTCATACAGCCTGAAATGGGGCCAATATGTGTAGGACTCAAATGAACAAGCTCTAAACTTCTTATTTCTGCAGCTTTGTGGCCTAAGAAAATAGCCGAGAAGTAGGTTTGTTGATGAACACTTGGTTGAGCCAGATGTCAGGTGAAGAAAAAAAAGTGACACTGCTGCCAGGTGGGATATTTCTGACTATGCGTGGAAGAAGGGCAGCTTCTATGAAAGCGTAGAAGACCCTCATTATTGATCATGTCCTCTGATCCAATATGAACACTAGACTAGATTCACTGGAAGATTCAAATAACTTACATTTGAATGAACTAAGCCTGCTCACTGAACACAACGGCAGAAAGACCCATTGTAGCATGCTCACCATTAGTCAGAACTAGAGAAAAAGGGTCTAAGCCTTGAATCGAAACCAGCTATGTCACTCCCAACCAGGACTGAGCATCAAATTTTGGCATTGTTAAAATATTAATGCGAGGACTTATTTCATTTTTGGATTGAAACAGTACAACTTATCCTAATACAACTGATCTTAAACTTAACATTGAGAATATTTGCAATCGAAAAGAGTAAAAGGGTAGTTAGGGAGAGAGTAGGTCCCCTTAAGGATCAGTGTGGTAACCTATGTGTGGAGCCACAGGAAATCGGCGAGGTCTTAAATGAATACTTCTCGGCTGCATTTACCATGGAGGGGGTCATGGAAGCTAGTGCGTTCAAGGGAGGGAACAGCGATATCCTGGAGCATATCAACATTACAAAGGAGGTGGCGTTGGAGGTTTTGAAGCGCATTAAGGTGGATAAATTCCCAGGGCCTGACCAGATGTATCCTAGGATACTATGGGAAACAAGGGAGGAGATTGCTGGGACCCTAGCAGAGATTTTTGTATCATCGTTGGCCACGGGTGAGGTATCGGAAGACTGGAGGATAGCTAATGCTGTGCCTTTATTTAAGGGCAACAGGGATAAATAAGCCAGGGAATTACAGGCCGGTGAGCCTTACATCAAAGTTATTGAAAGGGATTCTGAGAGACAGGATTTATATGCATTTGGAAAGGCAAGGTCTGATTAGGGATAGTCAGCATGGCTTTGTGCATGGGAAACCATGTCTCACGAATGAGTTTTTTTTGAAGTGACCAAGAGGATTGATGAGGGCAGGGCGATGGATGTTGTCTACATGGACTTTAGCAAGGCCTTCGACAAGGTTCTGCATGGCAGGCTGGTCCAGAAGGATCTAACACATGGGATCCAGGGTGAGCTAGCCAATTGGATACAAAATTGGCTTGGTGATAGGAGGCAGAGGGTGGTAGTGGCGGGTTGTTTTTCAGATTGGAGGCCGGTGACCAGTGGTGTGCCACAGGGATCAGTGCTGGGCCCTCTGTTATTTGTCATATATATCAATGACTTGGATGTGAATGTAGGGGCATGATTACTAAGTTTACAGATGACATCAAAATTGGTGGTATAGCGGACAGTGAAGAAGGTTGTCTAAGGTTACAACAGGATATAGATAAACTGGGAAAGTGGGCAAGGGATTGGCAAATGGAATTTAATGCAAACAAGTGTCAAGTGATGCATTTTGGGAAGTTAAACCAGGGCAGGACATATACAGTGAATGGCAGGGCCCTGGGGGGTGTTGTTGAGCAGAGAGACCTTGGGGTGCAAGTACATAGTTCCCTGAAAGTGGCAACACAGGTAGACAGGGTGGTGAAGAAGGCATATGGCATGCTTGCCTTCATCAGCTGAGGCATTGAGTACAAGAGTTGGGACGTCATGTTACAGTTGTATATAACGTTGGTTAGGCCGCATTTGGAGTACTGTGTGCAGTTCTGGTTGCCGCACTACAGGGAAGATGTGATTAAGCTAGAGGGTGTAGAAAAGATTCATAAGGATGTTGCCTGGTTTGGAGGGCCTGAGTTATAAAGAGAGACTGGAATAGGCTGGGTCGGTTTTCCCTGGAGCGAAGGAGGCTGAGAGGGGACATGATAGAGGTATATAAAAATGAGAGGCATAGATGGGTAGATAGCCAGAGTCCGTTTCCCATGGTAGAGGTGACTAAAACTAGAGGGCATAGATTTAGGAGAGAGGGAGGAAGTTTAAAGGGGATCAAAGTGGTAAATTTTTCACAAAGAATAGTGGGTATCTGGAATGAGCTGCCTGAGGTGGTGGTGGAGGCAGGAACAGTAGCAACATTTAAGAGGCATCTGGACAGGTACTTGAATGAGCAAGGCATAGAGGGATATGGAATTAATGCAGGCAGGTGGGATTAGTATAGATAGGCATTACGGTCGGCATGGACGTGGTGGGGCGAAGGGCCTGTTTCTATGCTGTACGACTCTGACTATCAGCCCCTCAGGTGGATGCAAGAGACCCCATGACATGATTTAAGGAAGAGCAGACAGTTTTCCTCAAACATTTATCCATCAACCAACATCCCTGAAGTAGCTTATGTGACCATTGTGGGACTTTGCTTCGTGCAAACTGGTTGCCACGTTTCCCTACATTACAAGATTTATACTTCAAAAGCTAATTAAATACTTTTGAAATACTTTGGGCCTCCATAAGGTGGTGAAATGTACAATATAAATACAAATTAGTTCATTGTTTCACAAGATCTACCTAAATTGTTCAATTTTGTACGGGGTGAAGGTATCTGAGTTAAATATTGCAAGATTAAATGACCATTCTGGTGGTGGGAGATTCAGCAATGGTAATGCCACTGAAAATAGAGGGATACAGAATTAATGCAGGCAGGTGGATAGATAGGCATTATGGTCGGCATGAACGCGGTGGGCCGAAGGGCCTGTTTCTATGCTGTACGAATCTATGACTGACTCAAACATGCATAAAATCAGTTTCAATTTGTTGCGCGGAATGTTTTTGTAAATGAGGACAGGACAGGAGAGGAAGTAAATCTCAGTTGTTGCAGAATGACATGCTTGATTGTGAAAGAAAGGGAAGACTGATTTATAATGTTAGTACCACAGCAAAGCTGGACGAGCAGAAGCACAGGAAGAATTTAGCAGACAATCTCCTTGGGGCTACAAGTAACTCCACATCCAAGTTACGAACACCAATGTGCCATCTTGAACTACACAAGAGAGCTTGGGCTTGTTTTAAGAATCATACATCCCTGCAGACCACATTCACAATCTTAAGCAACCCACTAGTGGGGAGGAGAGAACAGCAAACAAAGCTGATGATTATTTCTTTGCAAAGAAATAAAAAGTCATCCCAGGCTCTGAATAGATCCCTAGGTGATCAAGTGAGGAATGCAAGTGACTAAAATGTGGTAATGAGAGAAAAACATTCAAAGCTCAAATTTAAAGAAGTCAATACAATGAAAAGGGGAAGAAACAGAAAAATGACCATAATCCTTGGCCATTTCCAGATGACCAAATATCCTATTTAACATCCCAGGAAGATCTGAATGTATTGTCACTAACGAGGACTCCGTCACGTGTAAAAATAGAGAACTTTTATATGGAACACAAGTTAGTGTTTATGAAGCATAACCATGAATAGAATACCCATGTCTGAATATGCCCAAAAGCTGTGTTTAAATAGGGGGCGGGAATCTACAAAGTGTCTACTTTTCAAATTCCTCACCAAATGTACCGTTTTGGAACACCCTTCCATATACAAATTTTGACCGAGCTCTTCTATAAAAGAAATCAGCAATCATTCAAACACATTATCTTCATTACCCACAGCAACAATTTTCCCAGTGTACAAATCACTGCTGTCACCCCACTGCCCCATTTCCTCCTCCTCCATGAGTGGTCCCATGAATTTTTTTGCATGGTAGCTTTGCTTGATGTTTATTTCCTATTTTTTATTTGCGTTGTTGCCTCTCAAATTAACCACCGCAAAATAAAAGACAAGTACGTGCATATTTTGGCTACCACTGTCTTTACTAAAGTGCATAATTTTTGACCAGGCCCATTGTTAAACAGGTTTTGTGAGGTCTGAGATTATTCTTATCAACTGAACTTTGGTATACAGCACATAATTTCAAAGTTTGCAGATGGCACAAATTTAATAAGATGTAGTAAACAAGGAAGATAACAAACTTCAGGAGGACAGAGACTGGTGAAATGAGTAGACACGATAGTTGAAATTTAACACAAGTCTGAAGTGATACATTTTAGTAGGAAGAACAAGGAGGGGCATGAGCTAAATGGCATAATTTTAAAGGGGGTGCTGGAGCAAAGAAAACAGAGCATATGTACATAAATTGTTGATGGTGCCAAGCCAAGTTGAGAATGCTGTTTAATAAAAGCATACGAGATCTTCGGCATTATTAGAGACAGAGTACAAAAGCAAGAAAGTCACGCCAAACCTTTATTTTTTATTCATTCATGGGATGTGGGAGTCACTGGTTAGGCCAGCATTGATTGCCCATCTCTAATTGCCCTCGAGAAAGCAGTGGTGAGCACCTTCTTAAACTGCTGCAGTCCATGTGGGGTAGGCACACCCACAGTGCTGTTAGGAAGGGAGTTCCAGGATTTTGACCCAGCAACAGTGAAGGAATGGCAATATAGTTCCAAGTCAGGATGGTGTGTGGCTTGGAGGGGAACTTGCAGGTGGTGTTCACATGCATCTGCTGCCCTTGTCCTTCTAGGTGGTAGAGGTCATGGGTTTGGAAGGTGCTGTCTAAGGAGCCTTGGTGCGTTGCTGCAGTGCATCTTGTAGATGGTACACACTGTGACCACTGTGTGTCAGTGGTGGAGGGAGTGAATGTTTATGAATGGGGTACCAATCAAGTGGGCTGCTTTGTCCTGGATGGTGTCGAGCTTCTAGTGTTGTTGGAGCTGCACCCATCCAGGCAAGTGGAGAGTATTCCATCACACTCCTGACTTGAGCCTTTAAGATGGTGGACAGGCTTTGGGGAGTCAGGTGGTGAGTTACTCGCCGCAGGATTCGGAGCCTTTGACCTGCTCTTGTAGCCACAGTATTTATATGGCTACTCCAGTTCAGTTTCTGTCAATAGCAACCCCCAGAATGTTGATAGTGGGGGATTCACCAATCGTAATGCCACTGAATGTCAAGGGGAGATGGTTAGATTCTCCCTTGTTGAAGATGGTCATTGCCTGGCACTTAAGTGGCAAGTAACATTTGTACCAAACATCAGCCCAAACCTGGATATTGTCCAGGTCTTGCTGCATTTCTACACGGACTGCTTCAGTCCGAGAAGAGTTGTGAATGGTGCTAAACATTGCACAATCAGCAAACATCCTCACTTCTGACTTTATGATTGAAGGAAGGTCATTGATGAAGCAGCTGAAGATGGCTGGGCCTAGGACACTACCCTGGTTAGACCTTAGTTGGAGTATGTATTCAATTCTGGGAACCACACATGAAGGTGTGTCCAGGTCTTCGAGGGTGTAGAAGTGATTTACTAAAATGGTACCAAGGATGTGGAACTTCAGTTAGGTGGAGAGATTAGTGAAGCTGGGGTTGTTCTCCTTAGAATGGAGATGGTTAAGGGGAGATTTGATACAGGTGTTCAAAATAATGAATGGTTTAGTAAAAGTAATTAAGGGGAAACTTTTCAGTGGCAGAAAGGTCAATAACCAGAAGGCACAGATTTAAGGTGATTGGTAAAAGAACCAGAGACATGAGGAAATTTAAGGAAAAAAAGATGGATTTGTGGTGATCTGGAATGTCTGAAAAGGGAGGTGGAAGTAGATTCAATAGCAATTTTTAAAATGGAATTGGATCAATACTTGAAGGGAAAATAGGCAGCTATAGGGAAAGAGCAGGGGTGTGGTACTAATTGGGTAACGTTTACCAAGGAGCCAGCACAGATATGATGAGCCGAATGGCCTCCGTCTGTGCTGCATCATTGTGATTCTACTGTGAATCTTGACCATTCTGTTCAATGCACATTTCCAAATTATTTGAAGTTTTTAAACAGCACAATTCCAGCGTTGCACCTACTAATGTACCATAACTTTGCACACAGGACTAGAATGGATGCAGTCAAACTTAGAGGTTGATCTGTGACCCTACAAACTGTAAAATTCGCCAATTCCTCCTAGTATTCTGTAAACAGAGAACTCGGCTAGTTTTTAGGGGGGAATTTCAGTATAGCCCATTTATTCTGAAACACTTTAAAAAAAAAATCATTTTTTGACGTGTTCTCTGCCCGTCTGCTTATAGAGAGAGAGAGGGGGTAGGAGAGAAAAATGAAAAAAGAAATGCAAACTGTGGGCCCCATTGTAGTTGCTGAACCGGTTCGGTTGTTAACCTGCCGGTTAACGCCCTTTTAAAAAAAAACCTCTGCTGCACCTGTTTCTCCACGACAGGGATGAATACACAAATCCACTCTCCCCTGGGTGCACATCTCCTCCCAGCAACTCAAATAATGGCCTTTTCAGACTATCTGACTTGATATTTCTTTAAATCCATTTCCCTTTTCCACCGTATCACATGTTTGTTATTTTCTGTTTTACTTTCGCTCCGGTGTTTTTAAAAATCGTTCGAAAACTACATTACAAAAAAAAAAGCTCTGCACTGATTCAGATTACTTTGAAAAGGTGGCTCTCCAGTATTTTTCTCCACACACGTAACCTCCCAATCCTGTAGCAGGTGCATTTTTAAATTGAAAACAAAAACAGGCACACAAGCAATTCACGGTTTGCTACCAAGAACACTGAGCTTCCGGGTATATTGTTTGTAGAAAGACAAGATTTTTGGCAGTGAAAACCCCCCACCCCTCCAAAAATAAAATTGGTTTCATGCTGTACGAGTCATATTCCTCACTCTGGAGTTACTACTTCTAAAGTTCCACATGGGAAGGATTTTTCTTTGTATTCCATACTTTTATTAACAAAAATATAATTCAGTCACCTCGTCCTCTTCATTCTCTTAAAAAGATGACCTTGGACAAAATATCACTTGGAGGGGGTTTGGAGGGAAGGGGTAACTTTGCGAGTTGAGCTGAAAACTTTTTTTTCCTTTAACTTACCTGTTGTTTCAGGGCGAATTCTTCCTTCTCTTCCTCCAGGTCCCCAATGTAGTATTGCTGTAACCAGCGCTGCGCGTTGGGGCTGTGTCGGTGTGGCGGTCCTGCCATGTCCCGGCTCACGTCCCTGCCCGCCCGCTGAACGATCATCTGCTCACCGCCCGGGTGGCGCTGGATAAACGTTGACACGTCGTACACCCGGCGGTCATGGATGATCCAGCAAGAGTCTACCGTTGTGTGCTTCTGCACCTCGGCTATACTAAAGTAGCGCTTCTCCATCTCTCTAACTCTGTCCCTCTCGCTCTGCTGTAAATTAATCACTGCACTATTCCTACCTCACCTCGATCACTCACATTCCACTAGTGTCCAACCCGCCTACCCAGCATTAACATAATGAGCCATGACGCCACCATACACCTGACATAACCCCGCCTCCGCTGAACAATGTCGCTATTAATATTAATGAGAGAATTCCTGCATTGATTAATACAGTCAGACAAGCACCGATGCCAGGGGTGGAGAGCGAGCTTTAATTAGGATGAAAGGGTATGTAGGTGGCTTGATCTTAGAGTAGGTTAAAGGATCGGCACAACATCGTGGGCCGAAGGGCCTGTACTGTGCTGTACTGTTCTATGTTCACAGAGAAGATGGTAATAGAGGGGAGGGGGGTGTGGCATTGTTAATCAAGGAGAGTATTACGGCGGCAGAAAGGACGTTTGAGGACTCGTCCACTGAGGTAGTATGGGCCGAGGTTAGAAACAGGAGAGGAGAGGTCACCCTGTTGGGAGTTTTCTATAGACCTCCGAATAGTTCCAGAGATGTAGAGGAAAGGATAGCGAAGATGATTCTCGACAGGAGTGAGAGTAACAGGGTAGTTGTTATGGGGGACTTTAACTTTCCAAATATTGACTGGAAATACTATAGTTCGAGTACTTTAGATGGGTCAGTTTTTGTCCAGTGTGTGCAGGAGGGTTTTCTGACACAGTATGTAGACAGGCCAACCAGGGGCGATGCCACATTGGATTTGGTACTGGGTAATGAACCCGGCCAGGTGTTAGATTTAGATGTAGGTGAGCACTTTGGTGATAGTGATCACAATTCGGTTAGGTTTACCTTAGCGATGGGCAGGGACAGGTATATACCGCAGGGCAAAAATTATAGCTGGGGAAAGGAAATTATGATGCGATTAGGCAAGATTTAGGATGCGTAGGATGGGGAAGGAAACTGCAGGGGATGGGAACAATCGAAATGTGGAGCTTATTCAAGGAGCAGCTACTGCGTGTCCTTGATAAGTATGTACCTGTGAGGCAGGGAGGAAGTTGTCGAGCGAGGGAGCCATGGTTTACTAAAGAAGTTGAAGCGCTTGTCAAGAGGAAGAAGAAGGCTTATGTTAGGATGAGACGTGAAGGCTCAGTTAGGGCGCTTGAGAGTTACAAGCTAGCCAGGAAGGATCTAAAGGGAGAGCTAAGACGAGCGAGGAGAGGACACGAGAAGTCATTGGCGGATAGGATCAAGGAAAACCCTAAGGCTTTCTATAGGTATATCAGGAATAAAAGAATGACTAGAGTTAGATTAGGGCCAATCAAGGATAGTAGTGGGAAGTTGTGTGTGGAATCAGAGGAGATAGGGGAAGCGTTAAATGAATATTTTGCGTCAGTATTTACAGTAGAGAAAGAAAATGTTGTCGAGGAGAATACTGAGATACAGACTACTAGGCTAGATGGGATTGAGGTTCACAAGGAGGAGGTGTTAGCAATTTTGGAAAGTGTGAAAATAGATAAGTCCCCTGGGCCAGATGGGATATATCCTAGGATTCTCTGGGAAGCCAGGGAGGAGATTGCAGAGCCTTTGACCTTGATCTTTATGTCGTCATTGTCGACAGGAATAGTGCCGGAAGACTGGAGGATAGCAAATGTTGTCCCCTTGTTCAAGAAGGGGAGTAGAGACAGCCCTAGTAATTATAGACCTGTGAGCCTTACTTCGGTTGTGGGTAAAATGTTGGAAAAGGTTATAAGAGATAGGATTTATAATCATCTTGAAAAGAATAAGTTCATTAGAGATAGTCAGCACGGTTTTGTGAAGGCTAGGTCGTGCCTCACAAACCTTATTGAGTTTTTTGAGAAGGTGACCAAACAGGTGGATGAGGGTAAAGCTGTGGATGTGGTGTATGTGGATTTCAGTAAGGCGTTTGATAAGGTTCCCCACGGTAGGCTATTGCAGAAAATACGGAAGTATGGGATTGAAGGTGATTTAGTGCTTTGGATCAGAAATTGGCTAGCTGAAAAAAGACAGAGGGTGGTGGTTGATGGCAAATGTTCATCCTGGAGTTTAGTTACTAGTGGTGTACCGCAAGGATCTGTTTTGGGGCCACTGCTGTTTGTCATTTTTATAAATGACCTGGATGAGGGTGTAGAAGGGTGGGTTAGTACATTTGCGGATGACACGAAGGTCGGTGGAGTTGTGGATATTGCCGAAGGATGTTGTAGGGTACAGAGGGACATAGATAGGCTGCAGAGCTGGGCTGAGAGATGGCAAATGGAGTTTAATGCGGAAAAGTGTGAGGTGATTCACTTTGGAAGGAGTAACAGGAATGCAGAGTACTGGGCTAATGGGAAGATTCTTGGTAGTTTAGATGAACAGAGAGATCTTGGTGTCCAGGTACATAAATCCCTGAAAGTTGCTACCCAGGTTAATAGGGCTGTTAAGAAGGCATATGGTGTGTTAGCTTTTATTAGTAGGGGGATCAAGTTTCGGAGCCACGAGGTCATGCTGCAGTTGTACAAAACTCTGGTGAGGCCGCACCTGGATTATTGCGTGCAGTTCTGGTCACCGCATTATAGGAAGGATGTGGAAGCTTTGGAAAGGGTGCAGAGGAGATTTACTAGGATGTTGCCTGGTATGGAGGGAAGGTCTTACGAGGAAAGGCTGAGGGACTTGAGGTTGTTTTCGTTAGAGAGAAGGAGGAGGAGAGGTGACTTAATAGAGACATATAAGATAATCAGAGGGTTAGATAGGGTGGATAGTGAGAGTCTTTTTCCTCGGATGGTGATGGCAAACACGAGGGGGCATAGCTTTAAGTTGAGGGGTGATAGATATAGGACAGATGTTAGAGGTAGTTTCTTTACTCAGAGAGTAGTAGGGGCGTGGAACGCCCTGCCTGCAACAGTAGTAGACTCGCCAACTTTAAGGGCATTTAAGTGGTCATTGGATAGACATATGGATGAAAATGGAATAGTGTAGGTCAGATGGTTTCACAGGTCGGCGCATCATCGAGGGCCGAAGGGCCTGTACTGCGCTGTAATGTTCTAATGTTCTATGATCTATGAAAGCTGAGCGGATGCAGCTTCAGTGTGAAACTAGGCCTGCCTACACCATCTCGAGGTATTTACCTACTGGGTTATGGCTCTCCACCTCGCCATCTGCTTTAGTTTGTTCAGTAAGTTGTCAGCTGAGGTATCGATAGTTGTAATAACTCTGGAATTCCCTCCCTAATCTCACCATCTCTCCTCTACTTCCTAAAACCTTCCTTCTTTGACCCAGCTTTTGCTCACTTGTCCCTAATATTTCTTTATGTGCCTGAGTTTTATCTGATTACATTCCTGTCATGCACCTTGGGGCATTTTACTACATTAAATATGTCATGTAATTGCAAGTATTTGTTGTTGAGTAAGGTAGAACACATTCAACAACAGCCCGCCAGGTCCCTCAGCACCACACCTTTCAGTGTTAAAAACAAACCATTCTCACAGATCTATATTTCCACCAACCTTAAAGATGTTTCTGAAGTTATTTTTTAGTTTATTCTTTCACTTTGCAAATGGATTTAACCAGATTGATATGACTCAGTGTGAACAAAATACAGCAAGATCAGTGCATAGTTTTATTTTAAGAGGCATTTTACACCCAGCAGAGTGTAAGGAGATTGTGGTATTTCCCTTTAATCAACCAGGAAAATGAACCCAGTATTACCTACTATTTTTATATTTAAATGTCAGCCTTGGCTCAGGGGTAACACTCTCACCTCTAAGTCAGAACCTTCAAGTCCCTCTCCAGAGAATTGAGTACATTATCCAGGCTCACACCTCAGTGCAGTACTGTTGGAGATGCTGTCTTTCAGATGAGATGTGAAACTAAGGCTCCATCTGCCTCTCAGGTGAGTATAATAGATCCCATGGCACTATTCCTTTCCTCTCCAAAGTCCTTGAATGTGTTGTCACTTCCTAAATCTGTGCCCATCTTTTCCACAATTCCATGTTTGAATCTCTACAATCAAGTTTCTGGGCTAGGCACAGTACTGAAATGGCCCTTATTAAAGTCACAAATGATGTAGTTTGTGATTGTGATCATGATAAACTATCCCATCTCATCCTTCTTGACCTGTCTGGAGCTTTTGACATAGTTGACCACACTATCCTCCTCCTATGTCCTCCAGTTGGGTGGGACTGCCCCAGCTTGGTTTCATCCTTATCTAATTATAAACACAGATTCAGCTGCAATGATTTCTCTTCCTTCTCTTGTTCTGTTACCTCGAGTTCCCCAAGGATCTATTCTTGACCCCAATTGATTTCTCATCTACATGCTACCCTTTGCCGATATCATCCAAAAGCACCACATCAAGTTACACAAGTATGCTGATGACACTCGGCCCAGTCTCACCAACACCTCCTTGGACCCTTCAACTGTTTTTGATTTCTCACCCTGCTTGTCTGACATCCAATATTAGATGAGCAGCAATTTCCTCCAACTAAATATTGGGAAGACTGAAACTGTTGCTTTTGGTCCTCACCACAAATTTGTCCCCTGTCCACCATTTCCATTCCTGGTAACTGCCTTAAACTCAGCAAGACCATTCTCAACCATAGTGTTGTGTTTGACCCTAAGTTACCTTTACAACCACTTATCTGCAACTCACCAAGGCTGCCTACTTCTACCTCTGTATCCTCACTCAAATCTTCCTCAGCTCATCTGCTGCTAAAACCCTCATTTATACCTTTGCTACCTCTAGACATAACTATTCCAATGGTCTCTTGGCCAGCTTCCCATTTTCTACCCTACATAAACTTGTGCTCATACAAAACTCTGCTGCCATATCTTAACCCATTCCAAATCTCATTCCCCCATCACCCCTGTGCTTGCTGAACTTCGCTGGCTCCCTGTCTGACAATACCTCAATTTTAAAATCTTCATCATTGTTTTCAAATCCCCACATGGCATTGCCCTTTCCGATCTGTGTATCCTCCTCCAGCCCGACAAGCATATTTTAATGCGGGTCCTACTACTTTAAAATCCAGGGGCTTTAAAATCCAGCCCATTGTCTTTTCATTATCATATTGTTGTTTGTCGGATCTTGTGCACAAATTGACAGTTGTGTTTCCTACACTACATTATTGGCTGTAACGTGCTTTGGATGATGAAAAGCACTATTTAAATTCAAGTTCTTTCCATCTTTTGTTTTACATTTAGGAGTATAGCTTTTGCAGATGTTCTTCTTATTGCCACTTTTGGCCCAGTCAGGTGGTATATACCAGTCGTTGATTGTTCCTTGTTATTCACTGTGAGTTGGAAAGCAGTAGAAGCATAAAGGTTTACAGCACTGAAAGAACCCATTCTTTGCTTGTTACTGGAAGTTGAGATGCCACTGATAACCAACATGTTAAACTCAGCTAACATACTACACTTGGTATGTATTCAATATATGAAACACACAGTGCATGGAAAGGATTCACTCATGAACACCATATTTTGCATTTGTTTAAATGCTTGAGATTCACATGGCAAACTTGAATGTATACAAAGCTATGTTTAAATTACATGCATGAATTGTGACCAATTTATTTGTTTTTAAATAGCTGCTACAACTTTGGGATTTGCAATGTTTTGGAAGTGCTTCAATAGAATAAAACTCCCATGATTTTTTAGCACTATATTTTATTCTTGAAATGCATTCCAAATTGTATAACATATTTATAAGAAAATACAAGTGTTTGAGGAGGTGGGAATAGTTTACCACTAAAGCTTTTTATTTTGTCTGCAGTAAGCAGTAAAGCGCCCAATGGTGAACACAGCGTTCCTTTATTAAATTACTTGGTTTGAACTGGGTTTTCTTTCACTTCCTGTTAAATGGGCATTATATTTCCTTGTCTGTGCATATTAATTACAAGTAATTAACTGTAGATTGTACAATAAACTTTCACTGATTATGGGCTGAATTTTATCAGCGCTCCGTAGTGACACGCTGTGAAGTCAGCAGCCTTCTGACACGGACATGCGGCCGCTCAGTCCCCGCGATATTACAAGCAGGGGCTCATTTAAATGGAGGGGACGGAGCAGTCACCCCTGATGACATAGGGTGCAGGCGCTGGCGCCATTTTTAAAGGGCTTCAAGCCCTTCCGGATATATTTAAATATTTAAAGCTGTCGGTGTGATAGAAAAAACATTGAGTCCCCGCCCCTCCACTGAGTCCTCAACACATAAATTGTGCTATTCCCCCCAAAAATCCACTTTTTGCAATTCCAAACTCCCCCCTCCACCCACGAACTTCAGTATCTTTGACCCTCAATCCCTTCCCACCATCCCCACAACCAATAGTAATAGGTTTTCCCACTCCCCCCCCCCCCCCGCACCCCCCAGCCTTGATAATTTTATTCCTTCCCCGTCCCCACCAGTGTCTCACCTCGGAACACCAGTGGAGTTCCAAAGACATGTGAGTTGCAGCCGGTTGGCTGTAAAATCGGCGTGGGACGGCTGCTGTCAGCAGGTAAGTTCATCTGCATTTTAATTATCCTCATTTTAATATTTTAAAGAAGGCCCCGCCGCCAAGCGGCAGGAGTGGCCTCACTGATGCCTTGCCACCAATGCTAACATCCGATGGGGCCTTCTCGGTGTTGTGGTTCGTGGCGGGCCGATCCTACTAGTGTTTTATAGGCCTCCCCACTACAAGCCACGGCGTCAATGGGTTGGTAAAATTAGGCCCTACATGTTGCTCTTTGTTGTTCAATGTGAATAAATATGCATCGGGGCACAGGTTGCACTGGTTCTTACTCTCCATCACTGATTTTTGAAAAAAAAAACAAAATTTTGACAAATGTACTCCTATAAATTACTGTAGCAGTTTTTGATCTCATTGAAGCAGTCAAAAACATTATTGCATTGTAATCATACCCAGCCAACCAGACTCTCAAATAATCAAACAAAACATTTTTTTTCTTTACTCCAAAACACGATTGATCATTCATCCCTATGTGTCCTTTGATATAGTTTACAGCTCAATTTTTGCAGTATGTATATGTGCACGTACATCTTGCATATATGATCTGAGATATTTATAACTCATTAGATAAATGTCTTAACACCAGAACTGAGCTCTTAAGGGTTCACTGGACCACAAGTATTTGTTATAATAAAACATTTCACAGAAATGTTAATTCACAGTTGCATTATCCAATGTCGGTCATGATAAATCACTGTAAAGACAAGACTCTGGTATGTACATTACTTAGTGCTAATATATTACAGCACAAACCATCTCAACACTATTGTAAAAGCAAAATACTGCGGATGCTGGAAATCTGAAATAAAAACAAGAAATGTTGGAAAAGGTTATAAGAGACAGGATTTATAATCATCTAGAAAAGAATAAGTTCATTAGCGATAGTCAGCACGGTTTTGTGATGGGTAGGTCGTGCCTCACAAACCTTATTGAGTTTTTCGAGAAGGTGACCAAACAGGTGGATGAGGGTAAAGCTGTGGATGTGGTGTATATGGATTTCAGTAAGGCGTTTGATAAGGTTCCCCACGGTAGGCTATTGCAGAAAATACGGAAGTATGGGGTTGAAGGTGATTTAGAGCTTTGGATCAGAAATTGGCTAGCTGAAAGAAGACAGAGGGTGGTGGTTGATGGCAAATGTTCATCCTGGAGTTTAGTTACTAGTGGTGTACCGCAAGGATCTGTTTTGGGGCCACTGCTGTTTGTCATTTTTATAAATGACCTGGAAGAGGGTGTAGAAGGGTGGGTTAGTAAATTTGCGGATGACACGAAGGTCGGTGGAGTTGTGGATAGTGCCGAAGGATGTTGTAGGGTACAGAGGGACATAGATAGGCTGCAGAGCTGGGCTGAGAGATGGCAAATGGAGTTTAATGCGGAAAAGTGTGAGGTGATTCACTTTGGAAGGAGTAACAGGAATGCAGAGTACTGGGCTAATGGGAAGATTCTTGGTAGTTTAGATGAACAGAGAGATCTTGGTGTCCAGGTACATAAATCCCTGAAAGTTGCTACCCAGGTTAATAGGGCTGTTAAGAAGGCATATGGTGTGTTAGCTTTTATTAGTAGGGGGATCAAGTTTCGGAGCCACGAGGTCATGCTGCAGTTGTACAAAACTCTGGTGAGGCCGCACCTGGAGTATTGCGTGCAGTTCTGGTCACCGCATTATAGGAAGGATGTGGAAGCTTTGGAAAGGGTGCAGAGGAGATTTACTAGGATGTTGCCTGGTATGGAGGGAAGGTCTTACGAGGAAAGGCTGAGGGACTTGAGGTTGTTTTCGTTGGAGAGAAGGAGGAGGAGAGGTGACTTAATAGAGACATATAAGATAATCAGAGGGTTAGATAGGGTGGATAGTGAGAGTCTTTTTCCTCGGATGGTGATGGCAAACACGAGGGGACATAGCTTTAAGTTGAGGGGTGATAGATATAGGACAGATGTCAGAGGTAGTTTCTTTACTCAGAGAGTAGTAGGGGCGTGGAACGCCCTGCCTGCAACAGTAGTAGACTCGCCAACCTTAAGGGCATTTAAGTGGTCATTGGATAGACATATGGATGAAAATGGAATAGTGTAGGTCAGATGGTTTCACAGGTCGGCGCAACATTGAGGGCCGAAGGGCCTGTACTGCGCTGTAATGTTCTAAAAAAAAGTGCTGGAACCACTCAGCAGGTCTGGCAGCATCTGTGGAAAGAGAAGCAGAGTTAACGTTTCGGGTCAGTGACCCTTCTTCGGAACTGATAAATATTAGAAAAGTCACAGGCTATAAGCAAGTGAGGTGGGGGTGGGGCAAGAGATAATAAAGGAGAAGGTGTAGATTGGACAAGGCCACATAGCTGACCAAAAGGTCATGGAGCAAAGGCAAACAATATGTTAATGGTGTGTTGAAAGACAAAGCATTAGTACAGAAAAGGTGTTAACAGCAGCAAGTGCAAACATGAAAAAAAACAGTGGGTTAGCAAACTGAACAAACTAAGATGAAATGGAATAAATGCAAAAAAAAGGTTGTAAAGAATGTAAAAAAGAAAAAAAGAAGAAAAAACAACTAAAAATGAAAGTGAAATGGGGGGCTGTCATGCTCTGAAATTATTGAACTCAATGTTCAGTCCAGCAGGCTGTAGTGTGC
Source organism: Heterodontus francisci (assembly GCF_036365525.1). Lineage (NCBI taxonomy): Eukaryota > Metazoa > Chordata > Chondrichthyes > Heterodontiformes > Heterodontidae > Heterodontus > Heterodontus francisci. The sequence continues at coordinate 70,509,130 of NC_090387.1, forward strand.
CTAATCGGTAGATGAGATGCTGTTCCTCGAGCTTGCGTTGATGTTCACTGGAACACTGCAGCAATCCCAGGACAGAGACGTGAGCATGAGAGCAGGGGGGAGTGTTGAAATGGCAAGCAACCGGAAGCTCAGGGTCCTGCTGGCGGACCGAGCGGAGATGTTCTGCAAAATGGTCACCCAGTCTGTGCTTAGTCTTCCCAATGTAGAGGAGACCACATTGTGAGCAGCGAATACAGTATACTACATTGAAAGAAGTACAAGTAAATCACTGCTTCACCTGAAAGGAGTGTTTGGGGCCTGGGATAGTGAGGAGAGAGGAGGTAAATGGGCAGGTATTACACCTCCTGCGATTGCAGGGGAAGGTGCCATGGGATGGGGATGAGGTGGTGGGGGTAATGGAGGAGTGGACCAGGGTGTCGCGGAGGGAATGATCCCTTCGGAATGCTGACAGGGGAAGGGAGGGGAAGATGCGTTTGGTAGTGGCATCACGCTGGAGGTGGCGGAAATGGCGGAGGATGATCCTTTGGATATGGAGGCTGATGGGGTGGAAAGTGAGGACAAGGGGAACCCTGTCACGGTTCTGGGAGGGAGGGGAAGGGTTGAGGGCAATGGGCCGGACACGGTTGAGGGCCCTGTCAACAACAGTGGGGGGGAATCCTTGGTTGAGGAAAAAGGAGGTCATACCAGAAGCACCGTCATAGAAGGTAGCATCATTAGAGCAGATGCGTCGAAGACGGAGAAACCGGGAGAATGGAATGCAGTCCTTACAGGAGGTAGGGTGTGAAGAAATGTAGTCGAGGTAGCTGTGGGAGTCGGTGGGACTATTGTATCCTTACAGAGAATAAATGCTTCCTTATACACTTGCTTACATTTATAGGTCTAACAAATATCATGTATGTATTAATGAAAAGGTGCGATTCAAATAGCATACTTGCGTCAATATGTAAATGAAGGCAGAGCCCATGGGATAACAGAGAGCAACAGGGGACAAATGATTCCAGAAGCTCTTCAACAAACACGCATCAGCTTGCATTGACAAGTTGGGGCTCATATGCAACCTTTAGATGAAATGTGATGGAAAAACCATCATTGCCAAGAAGGGTCAGGACAACAAAATACAAACCTTTAACATAAGAAATAAAAAAGCTTTACAAGTATTTTGGGTTGTGAACTTTGTGCAAGTTAAATACCATGTGTAACTGCACTTTTGGAGTTACTCACCTGAATTAAATACTGTACTATTTTTAAGTGCTAAAGTAATGTCTAGTGTAACTGTGTAATTTATTTGTTACTTTGTAAGAACAACTGTGAGGTAGACGCATGTTAACATTGTGAACAGATTTTATTTTTTAAACCTCATGACTGATTTCACTTATTGACTAAGACCTTTTTACAATGCTCCAAATGGTCAGTCTCTGGATGGATCAGCATATAAGCCACAGTACCACTGAATGATGCCTTGTACTCCACTCAAGATGGATGGTCCCCAATGGCTCAGCTGGTTAAGAAAAACGTAAGACTTGTATTTCTATAACAACAGCACATGTATCAGAAATGTTTCAAAGCACTTTGCATGCAATGGATTAGTCTAAAGTGCACAGAAGTAAAATGTGGCAGCCAACTTGTGCAGAAGAAGACCCTACACACAGACCTGAAATGCGAACTCTGCTTCTTTCTTCACAGATGCTGCCTGACCTGCTGAGTATTTCCAGCACTTGCTGTTTTTATTTCAGGTAAAAAAAAATTATATGGACCTGGAGGCATCGTGTTGAAGATAATGGGAGAGTTAAAGTCAAGATTGAGTTACCAGGGAAAGGAAATTTCGGAGACCTTGTAGGTAATTAAAAATCAAAGTTGTTCACTCTTAAGTAAGAAGGCTTGCATAGACTTACACTCATATATAGAGTGGAAGAGTTCGCATGTAAGGAAAACCAGCCTTGAAATTTTAGAGCCTAATTTCCAAAATTATTTAGAGGACTGGGGAAGTTTAAAAACAGCATACCATATCATTCTAAGAAAGGAAATGGAGCCAGTGTGTTTCTGTACAACTAGGAAAGTCCTGCATTCACTTCTAGAAAAAGTAAAAAAGGAAATTGAATTAATGACAAACCAAGGAATCATTTCACCTGTAACAAAACCTACAGGATGGTGCTCAGGTATGGAAGAAACCAAACCGTTCAATTAGAATTTGTGTTGACCTCACGCAACTGAATAAGGCAGTAGAAAGAGAAATATATCCAATGTCATCAGTAGATAAGAGTTTGGCAAAACTGGGGAGGAGCTCATTCTTTACCAAACTGGACGCAAACAGCAGTTTTGGCAATTACCCTCAGACAAGGAATCTAAGCTTTTAATACAAACATACGTATTAGGAGCTGAAGTAGGCCATTCGACCCCTCGAGCCTACTCTGCCAATCAATAAGATAATGGCTGATCTGTTTGTGTCTCGAATTCCACCCCCCTCCCCCCCATCTACCCCCAATAACCTTTGATTCCCTTGTCTAACAAGAACCTCTGCCTTAAAAATATTCAATGACCCTACCTCCACCACCTTCTGGGGCAGAGAGTTCGAAAGTCGCACAACCCTCTGAGAGAAAACATTCTCCTCATCTCTGTCCTAAAAGGGTGACCCCTAATTTTAAAACAGTACCCTCTAGTTCTGGACTCACCCACAAGAGGAAACATCCTTTCCACATCCACCTTGTCAAGACCGTTCAGGATCTTATATACTTCAATCAAGTCTCCCTTCACTCTTCTAAACTCCATTGAAAACAAGCCCAGTCTGTCCAACCTTTCCTCATAAGACAACCCGCTCATTCCAGTTGTCAATCTAGTAAACCTCCTCCGAACCACCTCCTTAATCCTTACATCCTTAAATAAGGAGACCAAAACTGCACACAGTATTCTAGATCTGGTCTCACCAATGTCCTGTATAACTGAAGCATAACATCCTTACTTTTATTTTCAATTCCTTTTGTAACAAAGGATAGCATTCTATTAGCCTTTTTTATTTGCTGTACCTGCATACTAACTTTTTGTGACTCATGCACTAGAACACATAGATCCCTCTGCACCTCGGAATTCTGCAATTGTTCTCCATTTAAGTAATACTCTGCTTTTTTATTCTTCCTGCCAAAGTGAACAACTTCACATTTTCCCACATTATACGCCATCTGCCAGATTTCTGCCCACTCACAGCCTATCTATATCAGTCTGCAAACTCCTTACGTCCTCTTCGCAACATACTTCCCTACCAATCTTTGTGTCATCTGCAGATTTAGCTACCATGCCATTGCTCCCCTCATCTAAGTCATTGATATAAATTGTAAAAAGTTGAGACACCAGCATAGACCCCTGCGGGACACCACTCGTCACATCCTGCCAATCAGAAAAGGATCCATTTATGCATACTCTCTGTTTTCTGCCAGCCAGCCAATCTTCTATCCATGCTGATATGTTACCCTCTACACCATGAACTCCTACTTTGCACAATAACCTTTTATGTGGCACCTTGTCAAATGCCTTCTGGAAATCCAAGTACGGTATGTCAATGGGCATCCCTTTATCCACAGTGCATGTTACTCCTTCAAAGAACTCCAATAAATTGCTTAAACATGATTTCCCTTTCACAAAACTATGCTGCATATTCCCGATTACCTTGAGTTTTTCTAAGTGCCCAGCGATAGCCTCCTTAATGATCGATTCTAACACCTTTCCCACAACAGACACCAAGCTAACTGGCCTATAGTTACCTGTTTTCTGTCTCCCCCTGTGAATAGAGAGGTTATATTTGCTACTTTCCAGTCTGATGGAACCTTTCCAGAATCTAGCGAATTTTGAAAAATTAACACCAACACATCTACTACCTCATTAGCCTCCTCTTTTAAGACCCTAGTATGTAGCCCATCAGGACCCGGGGACTTGTCAGCCCGCAGCTCCATCAGTTTGCTTAGTACCGCTTCCCTGGTGATTGTAATTTCACCAAGTTCTCTCTTCCTTTCACCTCCTGAGTTACCGCGATTACTGGAATGTTTTTTGTATCCTCTATAGTGAAGACAGAAGCAAAATATTTGTTATTTCATCTGCCATTTCCTTATTATCTACTATTAACTCCCCATTCTCACTCTGTAGAGGACCAACACTCATTTTACTTACTCTTTTCCTTTTTAAATATCTGGAGAAACTCTTGCTATCTGTTTTTACATTTCTAGCTAGTTCCTTCTCATATTCTAATTTCTTTCTCCTGATTAATCTTTTAGTCATTCACTGCTGTTCTTTATATTCTGACCAATCATCTGACCTGACACTCAACTTGTGCAATTATATGCTTTTTCCTTAAGTTTGATGCTTTTCTTAACTTCTTTAGTTAACCACGGATGGTAGTTCCTCCCCTTAGAATTTTTCTTTATAGTAGGACATTTATAACAGCACTTGGAAGATTCAGTTTTAACAAATTACCATTTGGAATAACATCAGTGCCTGAGATCTTTCAAAGGATGATGTTGAGGACTGGATGGAATTATTTGCCATATGGATAATGTCCTAATTCATGGAACCAATCAAAAAGAACACAATGCTAGAGTGAGAGCAGTACTACGAAGATTGGAAAAGGCAGGTCTCACACTGTATGAAAGATGTGTTTTTATGCAGCCAATGGTAAAGTTTCTTGAACATATAATAGATGGGTCCCATATTACAGCAGAGCCACAAAAGACAAAAGTAATAAGGGAATTCACAGAGCCTAAAAATGTGACAGAGCTTCAGAGGTTTATGGGAATGGTGAATCAAGTAGAAACATTTCTACCAAATTTAGCCACGATCAATGAACGACAGTTGTTGAAAAATGACAGTGTTTGGTTTTGGAAAGAAGCCCATCAAGAATCATTCCAGAAAATCAAGGAAATGTTAATATCGGAGGTGTTAGCCCATTATGACCCAGAACTATTCACCATCATGGCTGCGGATGCGTCATCTACGGAATTGGGAGCAGTCTTATTTCAAGTGCAGAGAGATGGGAGACACAGACCTGTATGTTTTGCTTCTTGTTCATTAACAGAAACCGAGCAGAGATACGCAGTAATAGAAAAGGAAGCTTTGGCAGCAACTTGGGCATGAGAAAAATTTTCAGATAACATCCTAAGACTTCAATTCAAAATTGAAACAGATCATAAACCATTGTTTACTCTTTTAAACTCAACGGAACTTGCAAAATTACCTCTAAGAGTACAGAGGTTTAGAGAAGACTGATGAGGTTTGATCCAAAATATGAATATGTTCCAGGAAAAAAGCAGATGACAGCAGATGCTTTATCACATATTTCAACAGCAAAATCAGAAAAAGATATTTTGCTTCTCCAAGAAGTAGAAATTTTTGCTTTAATGACGAGTAGGGATGAACCTACTACCTTCTGATCAGAGGCAAGAGTGCTACTGAGCCAAGGCTAACACCTTGGCTTGGACAACTCAAACCAACTCCTCACTGACAAGCCTTCTGCATATTAAGTAGGTGAGCTCTGCCGTGAGAATTTAGCCTAAATCTAACAGATTGTCTTCTTATTGCGCAAGGCTGCATGCCAAAGGAGTGGTGAGATTTATTATATCTGAGGTAGTTAGGAATCAGCTACAATGGGGGTGGAGACGAGATGCAAACTCTGAAGACAGCAACCAATTGGGACTAAATTGTTACTAGGCTGCTGGGAAGAGTTCAGTCTCTGGTATGTTAAAAAAAAAATTAAAGGAACTCAACTGACAGGTTTGACTATTTTAACTCTGTCATGATCTATTATGAAAATATTTTGAGAGATGAGCTGGCTGTATATTTCTGCAGTTTAGTAATTCAGTATGATTTGTGGTGTGGCTGATATTAATCATCCTCAGGAGTATTGTGGGTGTGTAGTGGCAATCCTACCTATAAATCTTAAGAAAATAAACAGGTCAGTTGCTTGTTATCCAGGTAAAATAGAGCACATATTGGATTGCAGGCAATAAGGGTGCTTGCCTAAAGGAACTGGCCTTTGTATTTGGCATGAATGCATGTATCATATAAAAGTTTGAAACATAAAAATGGCATCATGCGCAAACATCGTACACTTGAGTTCCTATAAAAATAAAGACTCTGAAAACCCATGGCCCTTCTGGACTTTCCACATCATATTTCTGGCAGGAGTGCATCGGAAGGACTGGAAATTAGGCTGGGACAGGAGCTGGGTAGTGGAGCTAATTGGATCACTCCAACCACAGGCAGGGTGGATTGAATAGTCTCTTTCTATGCTGTAAGATTCTATGACTTCTGTGACTGTGACCATGCTTACACTGATAAGTATTATTATTCAAGTAAAACTAGTTTTTATATAGTGTTTCAACATATGGAAGTGCCTCGAGGCACTTCACAAGATGGATTACTTTTTAAAGCCCTGTGACCTTTGGTATGGAGGCAAACATGACAGTCATTCTGTGCCAGCAATGTCCTGCAAACAAGGGTGAGATTCGATCATCTCTGTTAACCTGTTACTTTTTATGCTATTAGATGAGGGAAGAATGTTAGCCAGGTCACTGGAAAAATTCCCCACTTTCCTCTGAAAAGTGCCATGAAACCTTTAATATCTCAGAATGAGCAGACAGGACTTTGAATTAATATCTCGGAATTTGTGCAGCAATCCGATAGTACTCTACTGGGGTGTCAACCCAGAATATCAACTGAAGTCCTGGTATGTGACTCCAACTCAAAAACCTGCAGAGTCAGAAGTGTTATCAGCTGACGGAAGCTGACACATAGATTAGTAAGTGTTAAACACTGCAATGGCTCAGTGTGTAAAGGCATCACATTGTGGGTTACTGAAACATTCAGAATAAGAAGGTCCTAAATTGAATTCATCATCTGTGCTGAGTAGCTGATCTCAGTCCTGGTCTAGGAAGGGAAAAATTAGCCACACATTTTGCTCATGGTCACTATTGAGTGAGTTCTATCAGTCAGTGCGCATGTGTGGAAGGAAATAGGCATGACCATTATAATACTTCTCTGTGAATACTCTCAGTTTATATTTGCATGTGAAGAATGGCCATTTGAGTGAGATGCCACCCAAAAGTTGTCAATGCTTTTAAACTGCATCCTGATGGCTTGTTATACGTGAGATCGCACATATTGTACGGTGAACGCTCACTCATGATTGATCAGGTTGTGACTGTGCAGAATCATTGCTAGGGATAGTTCAAGGTATGTGAGAATCCTGCAGTCACAGGGCCTCCTATTGTACAATGCAAAAAGGTTAATTAATAACCTTGTAGTAAAGGAGCCTCTAGAAAAGAGTGAGCATAATATGATAGAATTTTATACTGTGTTTGAAAGTGATTTAGTTAAGTCCAAAACTAGAGTCTTAAATATAAACAAGGTAGATTGGCAAACTACTATAAAAGATAGAAATGTAGAAGATTTATGGCACAGAAAGAGGCCATTTGGCTCATCATATCTGTGTTGCCTGAAAAAGAGCTATCCAGTCTAATCCCACCTTTTAGATCTTGGTCCGCAGCTCTGTAGGTTACAGCATCTCGAGTGTATACTCTTTTTGAAATGCGATGAGGGTTTCTGCCTCTACAACTCTTTCAGACAGTGAGTACCAGACCCCCACCACCCTCTGGGTGAAAAAAATACTTCTCAACGCTAATCCTCCCACCAGTTACTTTAAATCAATAGCCCCTGGTTGTTAACCTCCCTGCTAACGCAAATAGGTCCTTCCTATTCACTCTATCTAGGCCTCTCATAATTTTATATATCTCAATTAAATTTCCACTCAGCCTCCTGTGTTCCAAAGAAAACAAACCAAGCCTATCCATTCTTTCCTCATTGCTAAAATTCTCTGTTTCTGGCAACATTCTCGTAAATCCCTTCTGTACCCTCTGTAGTGTGATCACATTCTGTAATGCGGTGACCAGAACTGTACACAGGACTCTAACTGTGGTCTAGCTAGTGTTTTATACAGTTTTAGCATAACCTCCTTGCCCTTATACTGTAGGCCTCGGCCAATAAAGGACTATATCCGCCCAGAGCAAAGAAGGGCCAAGAGAACATTTAATGTTCAAAGTAAGCATGTGCCCATTAGAGGTAGAGACAGGTGAAATTAGGGAAAAGGAAATGGCAGAGAACTTAAACAAATACTTTGTATCTGTCTTCACAGTAGAAGGGACAAAAATCATTCAGAAATAATGGGGAACCAAGGGTGTAGCTAGAATGAAGAACTTAAAGAAATCAGTATAAGTAAAGAAATAGTACTGAAGAAATTAATGGGACCAAGTGGCAACAAATCCCCTGGACCTGATGATCTGCATCCTAGGATTTTAAAAGAGGGAGCTGCATGGATAGTGGATGCATTGGTTTTGATCTTCCAGAATTCTTTAGATTCTAAAACAGTTTCCAACAATTGAAGGCAGCAAACATAACCCTGCTGTTTAGGAAAGGAGGAAGAGAGAAAATGGGGGAACTATAGGTCAGTTAACCTAACATCAGTAGAAGGCAAAATGCTAGAATCTATTATTAGGGACATGATAACAGCACTTGAAAAAAATAATATGATTAAGCAGAGTCAACACAGATTTATGAAAAGAAAATCATGTTTGACAAATCTATGAGTTTTCGGGGATGTAACTAGTAGGGTGGATAATGGGGAACCAGTGGATGTAATGTATTTGGATTTTCAAAAAGTATTTGATAAGTTGCCACACAAGAGGTTATTTCACAAAATTGGGACTTATGGGATTGAGGATAATATATTAGCAGGAATTGAGGATTGGCTAATGGACTGAAAACAGACAATAGGAATAGAAGGGACATTTTCAGTTTGGCAGGCTGTACTTAGTGGGGTAGCGCAATGATCAGTACTTGGGTCTCAGCTATTTACAATCTATATTAATGACTTTGATGAGGCGATAGATTGTAACATATCCAAGTTTGCTGATGTTATAAATTTAGGTGGGAAAAATAAGCAGACACAAAGAGGCTGCAGAGGGATATAGACAGGTTGGGTGAGTGGCAAGAACATGGCAGATGGAATACAATGTGGTGAAGTGTGAAGTTAGCCACATTGGTAGGGGAAATATAAATGCTGAATATTTTTTGAATGGTGACAGACTAAGAAATGTTTGCAGTCAGAGGGACCTGGGTGTCCTTGTATCACAGAAAGTTAACATGCAAATACAGTAAGCAATTAGGAAAGCAAATGGTATCTTAGATTTTGTTACAAATGGATTGGAGTATAAGAGTAAAGAAGTCTTATAACAATTATATAGGGCAGTGGTGAGACCACACCTGGAGTACTGTGTGCAATTTTGCTTTCTTACCTAAGGAAGGACAATCTTGCCCTTGAGGGATTGTAACAAATATTCATTAGACTGGTTCCTGGAATGAGGGATTCCCCTATGAAGATTTATTGAGTAAACTAAGTCTATATTCCTGGAGTTTAGAAGAATGAGAGGTGATTTAAAACATATAAAATTCTTAAGGGTATTGACAGAGTAGATGTTGAGAAAATGTTTCCCCTGGCTGGGAATCTAAAACATCAGGTCACAGTCTTAGAATCAGGGGTTGGCCTTTTAGAACTGAGATGGGGAGAAATCTCTTCACTCAAACGGTTGTGAATCTTTGGAATTCTCTACCCAGAGAGCAGTACATGCTCAGTCGTTGAGTATATTCAAGCCAGAAGTCAATAGATATTTGGGTATTAAGGGAATTAAGGGAAATGGGGGTTGTGTGGGAAAGTGGAGTTGAGATACAAGATCAGCCATGATCTTGTTAAATGGCAGTGCAGGCTCGAAGGGCTAAATGGCCTACTCCAGCTCTTATTTCTTGTGTTCTTATGTTCTCCCAAATTCTTATGTGCTTCCAATTAGGCTTTTCAAACTTGCTTAGTTGCTCGCTATGATTAATCAGTTGTTATAGAGTCAAAAGAGCAGAGAGCAATGAGTTCCTTATATAATTGCATCTTGACGAGAATGTGGAGTTGGAAGAGATTATTGGAGAAAAAGAACAGTTGGAGATAAATAAGGGAAAAGGATGCAGTTAGGAAAGTCTAGAAATCATTGTAATGACAATGTAAATGTTAGGAATACTGAGCTTTGTCTGAATATAACTGGGATCTCCTTCCTTATGTGTAATCATGCTCCAAATTATAAGGAACAGCACCAGGAATATTGCTCTTTAGGAACTCATAGAATGATATTGCACAGAAGGAGACCATTTAGCCCTCCGCTCCTGTTCTAGCTCTATGAAAGTGTCTATACCACATAGTGCATGATACACTGGGAGTGTGACTGAAGGAGACAAGTGCAGGTGGAATTGTAGGACCTGCAGACTTCACAAGGCCTGCCTATAATTGTAGTTTGGAGGTTTAGCATCTGGAGGTCATACAGGCATCAGCAAGTGTAGCAAGCAGTCTGCACATATGAAGAATTCCACAACCTGAAGCTGCACAATCTTACTGAGCTGTGTACAACTATGGAAAGTGCGGCCACCCCACCCTTGATTGAAGTCTAAACTCAAGATTCTGTCACAACTGCACTGACTGGAGCTCTTGTGATGTTGTGTGAGGGAGTGCCCTGCCGAAAAGGAATGGCAGGAGCTGACACATATGATGGCAAAGTCTGTCAGGACAATGAGACATCCAAAGCACCCAGCCAACCCTCTCAAACGAATAAAGATGTAGCCAATAATGTGGAGGCCTAAGCAGCTACTACATCAATTCCCATAGTTCTTGTCATTATAGGGCCAGCTCCTGGCCTGACACAAAGAGATTTAGAGCCACCTGCATTCCTTGAGGCAGCCATTGACATGAACCTCACTTCCACCTCCCACGGGGAACAATTTAGTTGGAGTACAGGAAACCAAAGATATACACACCACACAGTGTCACATGAATAAGACACATTGAACAACTGCATCACATAGTGAGGGTGAATAAAACCTGGAGTTAATTATACTCTACGGTGTCCTGAGAGTTCTTTTGCTATGAAACAGATTAAGATCGTTGATGAGAAATGCTGTTATATTCAGAGGCCATATGTTAGATCAACAGCAATGGGGGAGTGGCTTTATTTGTTTGTGTTTTAGGCTCACAATAAAGACTCTTGTGCTTTATTTTTGCCATTAACTGAAAATGTCAACTTTGAGAGTCTGCCTTATTATTTTGGTTGATTGCCTGATAGTTTGGACAAACATGTTTTCTTGCTCTTGAGCAGAGTCATCTTCTGTGAATAGTTGGTGCTGTGGCCAGTAACATTTTTTAAATTGTTTCATGGGTGTCGCTGGCAAGGCCAGCATTTGCTGCCCATCCCTATTTGGCCTTGACAACTGAGTGGCTTGTTAGGCCATTTCAGAGGACAGTTAAGAGTCAACTACATTGTTGTGGGTCTGGAGTCACAACAGACCAGACCAGGTCAGGACAGCAGATTTCCTTCCCTCAAGGACATTAGTGAACCAGATGGGTTTTTACAACAATCATGGCACCATTACTGAAAGTAGCTTTCAATTCCAGATTTTAAAAAAATTAATTAATTGAATTTAAATTCCACTACCTACCGTGATGGAATTTGAACCCATGTCCCCATGGCATTAGCCTGGGCCTCTGGATTACTAGTTCAATGACATTACCACTATGCCACCTCTACTTGTAACTTGGTAAGGTCTCTTTGCATGTCGAAGTTTGCTGAATTCAGCAGGCTATATGAACAACAAGATTCTCCTGATTAGTCCAGGGACCTGACACTTCAATTCAAAATGTCGATGATGTACGTGGCCAAGATTCAAGTAACAGTGTGCACCACATTTGGCCATTCTTCAACTCTTGCTTCATGGCTCTTCAGCAGAATATACAGTAGACAGCCTTGATTACCCAGCTGCCATCCATTCAGTCTTTATTTGAATTGTAGAGCAGGGTGTTGCTATAAGGTGAATGAATCATGGAAACTGCCAGAGTAATGAGCATTAACACCCATGACTTGGCACCTGTGGTCAAGGATCATTTGAATGCTAATAGAACTGAATCTCTTTCTGTTGATGATATGGTTGGCATTGGGTGTAGGGGCCACAGACATGTCATCAATTGCATGCTGCAGTTTGGGGAACCCAGCCGCATCGTAAAAGTATAAGATTTTGTTGTGTTTCTGTATGTTTCTACGGGGAAGTTGATGAAAGGCATCTCTGACATGCATCCTGCTGTACAGTGCAAGTTGTGTGATTTATTAGATATCTCCTGTTTTGTTTTATGATGGCTCATTTGCATAAGAGTTCAAGACTGCAGCACCTTGACAGAGTTGGTCCTATTGTTGAAATGTTTGCATGTGTGCACACTTCAGTGACGACCTTTTGTCTCCATATTCACAGTTTCGCCAACATGTCAAGGTATGAATGCCTTGCCTATATGCCATAATGGTAGCCTTCACTGATTACCTGAGGTGTAAAGCCATCAATCTGCCATGCCTCTTGTGATCTGCTATTCTCCTCCTCCAGAAATAAATTCCCACAGGAATATCCATGGCACCTCATTCGTTAGCACACAGTGATAACAGATGCAGTGCAGATTTAAGAACTAAGACTCCACTGAATTTCACTAACTTCCTTTCTCATACAATAGCAACATAAGAACAATGGGTGACAAACAACTACAAGAAATCTGAAAAAAAAGTACTGCACCGTTAACTTTTCAGGACTGAAGGTAAGAGGTATCCCAATGCAGTGCCTGCTTTATGTGGATATTGAAAGGGCTTCAAATGCATATGGAGACATCTGTGATTTTATATTTAAAAATAGGGCCTTAATAAGCCTGGTGTCTGATGATGGTGCAGGGTCCAAGGGGGTTAATTGAAACTTTCAAAACTGGGATTGATAGATTTTTGTTAGGCAAGAGTACTAAGGGATGGGGAACCAAAGCAGATACAGGTAAGCTTTGACCTTGTTCAATAACAGAACAGGCTCGAGGGGCTGAATGGCTTTTTTTAGGCAGTTGGTCCGCTCTTTGCTAGTTTCTAGCACCTACATTTCACTGCTGTTATTTCTTTGTTTGTGTCTGTGTGCTCAGTTCATGTGTTTGTGCCCAGGGATTTTTATGCATGCATGCACAGATGTATATGTTTGCATGTCTTTGCCTGTGCACCTGAGTCTGCTGTACCTTCTGTTTACTTCTGCAGCTGCCTAGATCTGAAATGTTCCTCATATCTTGTACCATGATGGTTTAAAAAAAGGATGGAAACAAGTCACAAGTTAAGCCTGGGTTCCTGCCCATGATTGCCATCCAGTGACACTAATTGGAATACACCAGTGTTGGGTGAGAACAGATTAGGCACCCTGTGAGGTATCACATGGTTAAATGGCATGTTGGCCCTGAATGCCTAGGTTCACCCTTGAAGAATGGGCAACAGGAGAGCTGTTGGTCAGCTTGGAATCATACAACAGCAAGAAGGGTTAGAGGAACTGGAAAATAATATCCTCCTCAATTGAAGAAATTAACATTTTAAATGATTCACTGTGCGATGGGGTGGTGGGGGGCCTTTGTTGTAGGTGGTAGCAAATTAGGATGGAGCTTCAACATGATGTACTGAAGAGTAATAGGAATGGTGCTCAGGCCAATGATTTCCCCATGCAATGAGTCACCAGGATCAGTCATTCTGCAGATGCTGGCACTCCTTATTAGAGAGGGCAGAGCAATCATCAGGCAGGTTGCCCTGGACCATGTTTGTTTGTCTTGTGGGCAACTGTTCACAAGAGGGCACTGACAGAGGACTGGGATTAGATTGCCTACCTCCAGTAGCAGCTGATGTACAGGACGCAGCCCAGTGGACCCAATGAAAGGAATGGGAGAGACGTAAAAGAACTCATAAATCCCAAATAAAATCATAAGGAAGAACCCAAATCATATTGGTAGGACCAAAGGCGTAATTTAGTGCAGTGGCAAGTACAATAAATGGGGTCATATCTCTACGTTAGTTCTATTATGAAGGTTTGTTTCTTGTTACATGATTTTATAGCACAGTTACAGTGATAGGGCTCCACAGGAAAGCTGTGTATGTAAACATTTTATAGCATTTCAAAACAATAGCATCTGAACTAGAAGCAGCTTTGTTGTACTTGGCGCCCAGTGTTGTGCAATGCACCCTTTTTACACCATCAGGAGGTCTGTACAGGCCATGAATGGGGAAATCATTTGCTGGACATCACTGGCTTTGTAAGGTTCTGGTGATGGGGGGAAAAATCCACCTGTTTCGGCACTGGACACAATAACAGGAGCTGATTTATCTATAGTGTCTTGAATGGTAACAGCACTTAATATAAATTGAGCTGTGATACTTCGCTGAATGGTGCCTGAAATGTGTGGCATGTTTTGTCAAAGCTCTGTTTACGTGCTGTTCTTGGGCCATTTTCTTCCATCCCTGGTGAATATGGACTAAAGCAAAACAAAGGAAGATCTGTAAACAGTCAAACAAAGCAACCCAGTAAAAGAGAGATGGAGGAGGAGATGGGAAGAGAGAGGGAAATGTGAAAGGTGGGAAATAGAGATGGGAAGAGAGAGAGAGATCGAAATGGAGAGAACGAGAATGAGATGAGAGATGCGAGGAGCAAGAAAGAGTGAGAGACATAGAGAGATGGGAAGAGATAGAATAGGGTAACTGGAGAGAGAAAGAGAGGAGTTAGAATAGCAACACAATTTTGGCTCCTTCTGGGAAAAAATATTATTTGTGATACTCAGTACTTTGATTGAAAAAGATCCATTATCAGTGCAGACAGAGTCTGGTGCAGATGGTCACTATCCAGTACAATGCAGTGTCTCAGATGTAGCAGAAATGAATGGATGCAAAGAAGTTTTCTGGACGCGAACCTTGTTTATTCTGATGCACAGTGACTGTGCGACTAGACTGCAAAAAAAAAACAATTGTTCTCTGGAGGGAATTAACACAAAACCCTGTTAATGTTGGCAAGCGAATGGAAAAGTACCCAAAAACAGCAGAGAAACAAAACCCATATTCTGACTATTTGTAACACAATTAGCCCTGGTCTCAACTGGGATCGTGAGTGTCTCTAGGCCAGCGAGGATAACATAGGTTCCCACTCCTGATGACTATCCCAGAAGTGCATGTACACAAGTGGACGTGGGTGAGAAATGATATGAGTTCACACACTGTTCCCCCTATGAAAAGAAAGACTTGCATTTATATTAGGTCTTTCACAATCTCAGAGCATCCCAAAATGTTTTACAGCCAATGAAGTACTTTTGAAATGTAGTCACTGTTGTAATATAGGCAAACAAAGTAGAATAGCCTAATGAGACACACTGTTGAGCTTTGCACAGTGAAGAATTGCCATTTAGACAAGGTATAGGAGGGTTGTTGGAGCTGGTAGGATGGTATAATAGCAAGGAGCCACTGAAGGAGGGCAGAAATCAGTGGGAAAAAAAGGACATTTTTAAAAAAGAGAATGTATTAAAAGAGTCCGCAGGTAAAATCAACATCACAATGATGCCCACATGGGTTTAGTTGTTTACTTACATGCCGTTCAAGTAAACTAATTGGGACAGCTTGGCAGAATGGTAATCTACCCCCAGTTTTCAACTACCATTGCAAATAGTGACAATGAAGGAAAATAAAAACAAAGTCTCAGCATCACATTGTATTCAATTTCACTCCGCTGTTCCATCTTACATAGATGGAGTCTTGGGGCTGATTTTCCACTTCCGGGGGGCTGGGGTAACAGGAGTTGGGACTGTTTCTGGGTCCCGAACCTGCCCCCAGGGGAAAAACAGTCACTCTTTGGGGTTTTGACCAGGATGCCCCTTAATCGGCATGGAGACAGGTTCCCTGTCCAATTAAGGGTAGCAGGTGGGCACTCGAAGCTCGAGGACCAATCAGAGGCTTTCCATCTTGAGAGGAACAGCAGTCTGCAGTAAGGGGTAAGTAAGTGAGAGGGCACTTCAACATGGAGGTGCCCTCTGACCAACTGTTCAAAACATTTAAGTATAAAGCAGAAAAAGTAGCCAGGCCACCACTATTTGGGGGGGTAGAGTGGGGGTTGGGGGAGCATTGTGGGTGGATGTGAATACCTCTACAAGGCAGACTTTAGCTGTACCCCCATGCAGGCAGGCAGGCAGGAAGGAAGGAAGGGCTTGTAGGCCTGCCTATTGCAGAGTTCTGAGATGCAGAGGGATCTGGGTATCCTAGTGCATGAATCGCAAAAGGTTCGTATGCTGGTATTTTTATTAAAAATAAACTATAACAACTGCTTGCTGAACTAAACCCAAGTAGCAATGTAACTGTAAAATAACTCAAATCTGTAGGCAATCCTAGGTCAGATACAATGGAAATATTGTGAAATATTAGGAAAGCTAATAGAATGTTATCGTTTATCGCGAGGGGAATTGAATACAAAAATAAGGAGATTATGCTTCAGCTATACAGGGCATTGGTGAGACCACATCTGGAGTACTGTGTGCAGTACTGGTCTCCTTATTTAAGGAAGGATGTAAATGCATTGGAGAAAGTACAGAGAAGATTTACTAGATTAATACCTGGAATGGGCGGGCTGTCTTATGAGGAAAGATTGGACAGGCTAGGCTTGTATCTTCTGGAATTTAGAAGAGTAAGAGGCGACTTGATTGAAACGTATAAGATCCTGAGGGGTCTTGACAGGGTAGATGTGGAAAGGATGTTTCCCTTTGTGGGAGAATCTCGAGCTAGGGGTCACTGTTTAAAAATAAGGGGTCGCCCAAGACAGAGATGAGGAGAAATCTTTTTTCTCAGAGGGTCGTGAGTCTTTGGAATTCTATTCCTCAAAAGGCGGTGGAAGCAGTCTTTGAATATTTTTAAGGCAGACGTAGATAGATTCTTGATAAACCAAGGGGGTGGAAAGTTATTAGGGGGAGGTGGAAATGTGGAGTAATCAGTTCAGCCATGAGCTTATTGAATGGTGGAGCAGGCTCAAAGGCCCGAGTGGCCTACTCCTGTTCATAATTCGTATGTTTGTATGTTCAGGCAGTTAAACAGCCCGCCTTGTCGTGTTGGGAAATCGGACACCAACTAGAAAATCCCAGTCAGACTCCTTTGACACTGCTGAACAAGGCTCTTAATGAGCTTAATTGGCTGCCCACCTTGTGGAGGTGGGTAGCCCTGCCGGACCTGAACCTGCCTTGGTCAAAATGGCTGGCACCGGGAATGAGGTCGGGAAACCAATATGGTAGCCAGTGTCGGTATTTTCAGGTCCCATCAACCTCCGTTCCTGACCTCAGCAGAGCTCGAAAATTGAGCCCCTGTTGTCAGAGGGTCAGTTTTTCATCGTGTTTTCGTTGAGGTAGTTAACGGCAGGGCAGTTCATACTTTGCTGGTGGGCTTGAACTCCCTCTTTCCCTCTCACACTATCTGTATTATTACACCATTAAACTGACTGGGTCAAATTGACTGAAACTCTCCTCAACAGCCTTTGGAGCTCCCTCTGACATACATTCCAAACAGCCCAATACCCAGACTATACCCACTCACCTACCATCCCTTGACCTTAGTCGTTTCCATGCTTCTCCATTGCCAAGATATTGCTATTGACATTCTTGTCTGTTGACAAATTTCTCCATGATTCTGTGTCTTCCCCTTACCTCTTTAACATAACCCCAGGCCCAATCCTCACTCTATGTCTATAATTCTCACCCAACCTTTATAACCCTAGTTATATGGTTTTCAGATGCGATAGGGAGGGGGAGTGGCAATTTTGGTCAGGGAAACTATTACAGCTGTGAGGAGGGATGATATGTTGGCAGGTTCATCAAATGAGACCATATGGATTGAGCTAAGGAACAAAAAAGGGGCAATCACACTGCTGGGAGTGTACTATAGACCCTCAAGCAGTCAGAGGAAAATAGAAGAGCAATCTCTGAGAAGTGCAAGAACAATAAGGCAGTAATAGTATGGAATTTTAACTACCTCAATATTAACTGGGATAGTTTTAGTGTGAAAGGAATTGAGGGAGCAGAATTCTTGAGGTGCATTCAGGAGAACCTTTTTGCCCAATATGTAGCAAATCCAACAAGAGAGTGTGCAGTTTTAGACTTAGTTTTAGGAAATGAAGCTGGGCAGGTGGAAGGTGTGGCAGTGGGAGAGCATTTTGGTGGTAGTGATCATAATTCAGTCAGTTTTAACATAATTATGGAAAATGACAGAGATAGAACAGGAGTTAGAGTTCTCAACTGGGGCAAGGTCAATTTTACTATACTGAGGATTGATTTAACGAAAATGGACTAGAAACAGTGACTTGAAGGTAAATCAGTGTCAGAGCAGTGGGAGGCATTCAAAGGGGAGATTCATGGGGTTCAGAATAAACATGTTCCCACAAAGATAAAGGATGAGACCGTCAAATCTATAGCCCCATGGATGTCAAGGAGCTAACAGGGTAAGATAAGGCAGAAAAGGAAAGCTTATGTCCAACATCGAGAACGCAATACTGCAGAAAGCCGCGAGGAGAATATAAAGTGGAGGGGTGAAATCAAAAAGGAAATTAGGAAAGCAAAGAGAGGGCATGAAAGAATATTGGCAAGCAAAATCAAGGTGAACCCAAAGATCTTTTATCAATGCATTAAGAGTAAGAGGATAACTAAGGCGAGAGTAGGGCCCATAAAAGACCAAAAAGGAAATTTATGTGTTGGGGTAGAAGATGTTTGTATTGTTCTTAATGAATACTTTGTATCTGTCTTCACAAAAGAGGGGGATGATGCAGATATTGTAGCTAAGGAGGAGGAGTGTGAAGTATTGGATGTGATCAACATAAGGATAGAGGAAGTATTAATGGGATTAGCATCCTTGAAAGTTAATAAATTGCCAGGGCCAGATGAAATGTATCCTAGGCTGTTAAAAGAAACAAGAGAGGAAACAGCAGAAGGTCTGACCGTTATTTTACAGTCCTCACTGGATACAGGTGTGGTGCTGGAGGATTGGAGAATTGCTAACGTTGTACCTCTGTTTAAAAAGGGAGTGAGGGATAGACCGAATAATTACAGGCCAGTCAGTCTAACCTCAGTAGTGGGCAAATTATTGGAATCTATTCTGAAAGACAGGATAAACTGTCACTTAGAAAGGCACAGATTAATCAAGGATAGTCAGCATGGATTTGTTAAGGGAAAATCTTGTTTGACCTATTTGATTGAATTTTTTGAAGATGTAACAAAGAAGATAGATGAGGGTAGTGCAGTTGATGTGGTCAACATGGATTTTAGCAAGGCTTTTGACAAGGTCCCACAAGGCAGACTGGTTTAAAAAAATAAAATCTCATGGGATCCAGGGAAATGCAGCAAGGTGGATACAAAATTGGCTCAGTGGCAGGAAACAAAGGGTAATTGTTGATGGGTGTTTTTGCCACTGGAGGGCTGTTTCCAGTGAGGTTCCGCAGGGCTCTGTACTGGGACCCCTGCTTTTTGTGGTATATATTAATGATTTGGACGTAAATCTAGGGGGCATGATCAAGAAGTTTGCAGATAACACAAAGATTGTCCATGTGGTAGATAGCGAGGAGGATAGCTGTAGGCTGCGGGAAGATATTGATGGTCTGGTCAGATGGGCAGAAAAGTGGCAAATGGAATTCAGCCTAGAGGAGTGTGAGGTGATGCATTTGGGGAGGTCAAACAATGCAAAGGAATACACGATTAGGTGGTTAAGAAGGCATATGGAATCCTTTCCTTTATTAGCCGAGGTATAGTATATAAGTGCAGGGAGGTTATACTGGAACTGTATAACTCATTGGTTAAGCCACAACTTGAGTACTGTGTGCAGTTCTGGTCACCTCACTATGGAAAGGATGTAATTGCACTAGAGAGGGTACAGAGGAGATTTACGAGGATGTTGTCAAGACTGGAAAAATGCAGCTATGAGGAAAGATTGGATAGGCTGGGGTTGTTCTCCTTGGAACAGAGAAGGCTGAGGGGAGATCTGATTGAAATGTACAAAATTTTGAGAGGCCTGGATAGTGTGGAGGTGAAAGGCCTATTCACCTTAGCAGAGAGGTCAGTGACTAGGGGGCATAGATTTAAAGTGATTGGTAGAAAAATTAGAGGGGAAATGAGGAAAAACTTTTTCATCCAGAAGGTGGTGGGGGTCTGGAAATCTGCCTGAAAGGGTAGTTGAGGCAGAAACCCTCAACTCATTCAAAAGAAGTCTGGATATGCACCTCAAGTGTCATAAGCTTCAGGGCTACAGACCAAATGCTGGAAGGTGGGATTAGACTAGGTGGATCGTTTTTGGCCAGCACAGACACGCTGGGCCAAGTGGCCTCTTTCTGTGCCTTAAACTTTCTATGATTCTCTGAACATACTGCAGGCCCAACCCTCATTCTATCTCTAACATACTCAAGGCCCAATCCTCATCCTCCTTCTATAACATACACCAGGCCTAGCCCCAACCCAGATATTACAATGAAGTAAGTAGCACAAAGTCCAGCTCAATGGAGTACTGCTGGCACCGAGTACGTAACTCAGGGAATTTGGTCAGTGAGGGAAGAGCTGCTCTTCTGGCCTTTTACAAAACAAGAAGCAATCTGAGTGAGGGAGCAGGAGAAAGCGAGACCTGACATCAGCAGTGGCAATGGCTGATATATCAGAGCGGGGAAAGAGTGGACCTTCCTTGGCATTTTCCAGAAAAAGCAAGGAGTGACGTCAGAGGATATGTAAGGTAGGTAGGTGATTGATTTGTGAGTTTTTAACATTTTTTTTCTCTCTAATCCAGGGTAGCTATTTAAACTAGCACTGGAAACTATAAAGCACTGTATTAAATTTACAGCTTAGATTAATTAATAAAATTCCAATCAGGGTAAGTATAACAATTACTGAGTTAATAAGAGTATCAGCACAGATCAGATCTAGAGGTATTTTAATTAAAATTAATAGTTTATAAAATGTAATAACTAGATTATAAAAGAGGGAAGAGAGATATTTTTATTAGATCATGGATAGGCAGCTGAGACCTGTTGCTTGCAATTCCTGTACAATGTGGGAACTTCAGGACACTTCATGTGTCTTGGGGGACCACGTGTGTAGGAAGTGTTTCCAGCTGTTTGAGCTCGAGCTCAGGATTTCCGAGCTTGAGGGGCAGCTGCAGTCACTGAGGAGCATCAGGGAGCAGGAGAGTTTCCTTGATCATACATTCCAGGCGATGGTCACCCCACAGGCAGTGAGAGTTCAGGATAGTAGGTGGTTGGCCATCTGGAAGAATTGGAAATGCAGGAATCTTTGGGCTGTGTGCCACTTTCAAACTGGTACTCAGCACTGGAGACTGCTGGCAGTAATGATACCTTGAAGGAGCGCAGTCCAGACCATGGCACTAATTGGCAAGGGACTGCACAGGAGGGAACAGCAAAGAGTAGCAATGCAGCCATTGTAGGAGATTCCATAGTTAGGGAGACAAAGAAGCATTTCTGTAATAGTCATCATGAGTCCTGCATGGTGTGTTGCCTCCCTAGTGCCAGGGTAAAGGAAATCACAGAAAGGGTGTATGATATTCTGCAGGGGGAAGGGAGTGAGCCAGACGTTGTGGTACACACTGGTACAAATGACATAGAGAGAGCAGGTATTGAGGTCTTATAGTTAGATTTTCAGGAGCTAGGAAGGAAGTTTGAAAAAGTAGGACCTTGAAGGTTGTAATCTCTGGAGTGCCATGCACTAGCGAGAGTAGAAATAGGAAGATAAGGAAGATCAATGTGTTGCTTGAGGCACGGTGCCAGAGGGAGCACTTCAGATTCTTGGGTCATTGAGAGCAGTTCTGGGCAGGAGGGCACCTATTCAAAAGGGACAGGTTGCTCCTCAACAGGACTGGGACCAATGTCCTGGTGGGAGGTTCACTAGTGTGGTTGGGAAGGGTTTAAATTAAATTGGCAGGGGGATGTGCACCAGCATATAGAAGTAGAAACTAGGAATAAGATTCAACACGTTCACTCCTTTATGCTCGGTATTAGAGAAGGAAGTGGTACCATATTAGATAGGAGCAGACTAAGAACAACTACGAGGAATACAAAGACAGGTTTACAATGCATGTATAGAAAAGTAAGTATAACTGCTTTTAAAATCCATACATACATTCTGAATATCAGGGAACATTTATACTCTGATGCAGTTCATACTGTCAGCTGTTTTACTGTCACTGAATTAAATGCAGTTCTTTAGAATTCTAAGTTCTGTCTGTAACATTTTCCTATCTGGTTTTGTAAGGCCGTATAATGTGTGTACAGAATTGTGTCATTTCCTGTGTGAATCCGGCTTAACAAATGGCTATGTGTATTTGGCATAATTTTCATATAACAAAGTTCAATTGTTCATCTGATTGCAGTTGGTATTGGATGTGCTGACTCAGCCAGCTGTGACTGCCCATTGGAACACTTACAAAGAATAATGGTGATAGAGGCAGAAAGATCTATTGTACTCTGTAAATCATTGATCAGACATAGCGACGAGAACTTTATCGGAAACGATATCGCGTGCGGTCCTAGTATTTCCGTGCTTACACCCGGCAAGGTGGTGATGATTTTGCAGTTGGCATGCTCAGCGTAGGTGGATACATGCTCATCATGTTCTCTGGGTATGATTACCTTTAAGAGTGATGTCCTTTTGAGATCTCAGTATGCTCATGAGCTAAATACCAGGATGCAGTCATGTGACTACATGATCATAGTCACTCTGCAACTGTAACACCGAGAAGAAAGTTCTGTAAATAGTTGCAAAATACTGCAGATGCTGGAAATCTGAAATAAAAACAAGAAATGCTGGAACCACTCAGCAGGTCTGGCAGCATCTGTGGAAAGAGAAGCAGAGGAAAGATGAAATGAAACTGCGGAGTAGAACAGCTTTGAGATAAGGTGAGGCGGTGAAAGATGAAATGAAACTGCGGAGTAGAACAGCTTCCGATGAAGGGTCACTGACCCGAAACGTTAACTCTGCTTCTCTTTCCACAGATGCTGCCAGACCTGCTGAGTGGTTCCAGCATTTCTTGTTTTTATTTCTGTAAATAGTTTGCTCTGTACTGTATATACTTGTTTAGCTGTTAATAAACCTGTTAGAGATCGTCAATGAACTGGACTCCATGCATCTCATTTATGCTGCATCAGACAACATAAAGAACTTGTTACATGGTGGCAGCTGTGGTGAAAAGATAAAGTTTAGGTTTGAAGACGACAGGTAAAACAGCTTTGAAAACGACCATTCCTACAGCTAAAAGAGAGCAAGCTCAAAAGAAATACTGACCCAAACAGTGGAAAGAAGAAAGGGCTTACCTCCAGCCGTAGAAGACAGAACACAGAAGGTACAATAACCAGGTTCAAAAGAGCAAGCAAGCTGTGTGTTAAGTGTGATTTTTCCCACTCACCATGAAGTTGTCCTGCATTTTGAGACCTGTGCAAGGCGTGAGATGTAAAAGGCCACTGGGCCTGCCGATGCAAGAAATCTGGCTCCAAAGATGCAGCCAGAAGTCACAATAGCACACAAACGAACAGAAGTCAGGCACAGCAACAGGGCAACAGAAGCAAGGAGCGTGCCAGAGACCTGTGTAAATGCGAGCCGATACACAAAGATTACAGTGAAACATACCTGAGACAAGGCTCAGAGATGAGTGACTTTCAGCCAGAAGACGAGCAGGTGTTTCATGTAGTGAACGTAATGGGTTGGCCTGGATTTTATTTGGCTGCTGCCGTAATCGGCAGCGGCTGTAAAAATGGTGGCCCGCACCCGCAGGTTTTATTCCGCAGAGGCCCCGCAATATTATACGCAGCGGGTCATTTACATGGCAGGGCGGACCGCCCCCCCCCTCCCCCCCGCTGATGATGCAGGCGCCGGCGCCATTTTTAAAGGGCTTCAAGCCCTTGCATTGTATTTGAATTTTTAAAGTTATATACATGATAAAATTAAAGTAAAAAAATGTAATAAAAGTTTCAAAGCCCTCTCCCCCCCTCTCCTCCCCACCACAGGACTAAATTTATTAATTGCCCTCTTCCCCCGCCCCCCCCCACCCAAAAACAATTACCTTGCAATCCCGACCTTCCCCCCACCCCCCCATGAAGGTTATTAACTTCAACCCTTCCCCACCATTCCTTCCACCAATCGCAATACTTTTCCCTGCTCCCCCACCCATCTACTCCACTTGACAAAGAAGATCTCCAGAGATGTCTTGGATTTTTCAGCTTCATGGCACCATACATTCCAAATTTTTCTGACAAAGCATCATCACTGAGAGAGTTCTTAAAGAAAGATGTACCTTATATATGGCAGGTGGACCATCAGCATATGTTTGAGTCTCTCAAACAAGCATTGTCAGCAGAAACCTGTCCCCTGCAGTACTATAATCCAAGGAAAAAGACAATCCTGGAAGTCGATGCCTCACAGGACGAGGAGCGTGCATCCTGCAGGATGGAAACCAATTGCATTCAGGTTCAAATGTTCATCCTCAGCACAATCCAATTACTCGAGCATAGAGTGTGAAACACTTGCTCTAGTGTTTGGGAACACAAGGTTCCACACCTACCAGCTTGGTAAGCAGTTCACTGTGAAAAATGACCACAAACCAATGGAGGTGATCTGGCACAAACCATTGACAAGCGCACCACCTCGACTACAGTGACTCTTAGTGAAAGTACAGGGGTATGTCTTTAGCATCTGCTAAAAACCAGGTACCAAAATGGTCACCTCGGATACGCTGAGCAGATTGCCAAACCTGAAGAAGAATGAAGAAGTTCCACTAGATCTACAAGTAGACAACATGGACATCGAGGTGGAAGATGTGTTCAAAATCAATTTATTGGATTTTGGTCTGCAGAAATGTGACCAACTACAATCAGAAACAGCCAATGACCCACAACTGAAGGCACTGTGGAGAATCATCATAGAAGGTTGGCCTGACACGGTAAAAAAGGTGCCAGAAATCCTCTGGTGCTTTTGGCCTTGTAGAGATGAACTCGGTATCTTGAGAGGCATCACCTCCAAGGGAAAACAAGTGATCATGCCCAAAGCTCTCCGACAGGAGGTCTTGTCACAACTTCACCAAGGATATATGGTCATAGAACGAACAAGACGACTGGCATGAGGCACTGTTTATTAGCCAGGGATCAACGGTGACATGGAAGGTTAGTGAGGATGTGTGAGGCATGCCAGAGCCACCAGCCACAACAATGCAAAGTACCTCTACACCCTCATGAGATTCCGTCAGTCCCTTGGTCCAAAATCGTCACTGATCTATATTCCATTAACGGAGCCAACTTTATCAGCCACTGATTTTTCTCCCAATTTCCAATTGTCAGACAGGTAAAAGACACTTCCAGCGCGGTTGTAGCAAACACAATGAGTGCCATATTCAGTCTATGTAGTGCACCTGAAGAAATCATTTCTGACAATGGGCAACAGTGTACGGGCAGACCTTTCAGGGATAGGTACGCCAAATAGGGCATAAACCATGTGATGTCCTCACCACATTACCCTAGATCTAATGGTCTTGCTGAGCGATGCTTTGCACAGTTAAATCACTTATCCTGAAGTGTAGGACAACAAAACAAGATTTTGTGTTGCCATGCTCCACCTCAGAGCTACACCTATGGATATGAGCTTACCATCACCAGCAGAGATCATGTTTGGCAGACATGTGCAAACGATTCTGCCAAGCCACCATCTGTCCAAATTCTCTGAGATGCAGGAGACACTGCACAAAACCAGGGGCATGATTGACATGCAGGGGCAGAACTACCTTAGCTACATGTAGGACAAAAGGTCAAAGTCATACACCCACAATGAGAACATGGTTACCTGCAAAGGTATCCAAAGTATGCAGTGAGCCTAGGTCCTATGAGATTACAACAGTGTTGAGAAGGAACCGAAGCCAACTCAGAGAAGTGTGCAATACTCCAATTGCGCACAGCGGACTTGAAAGAACAGACTCTGATGATGAGAGTGTGATAGAACAACAGGACAAAAACCAACACATTGATAACATGCCTGCAAACCAAAAACAGCCACGGGTGAAATCCACATCTCCAGAAGGTTATACCATAACCAGATCTGGAAGAGTTGTCAAACCACCAAAACAATATCTGGATTTTTAAGCCTCTGCACTTGTAAATTTCACAATCCCTATTCTTGTATCTGTAAATTTTATCATCTATATCCTGTATAACTAATTTTGATACCTAATTTTGTGTTTTTACTAGTAGCATACAAGACTTATCTTTGGAAAGAAAGGAGATGTTGTATGACTGCCTTTGAGAGTGACATCCCTTTAAGATCTCAGTATGGTAATGAGCTAATTATCAGGATGTAGTCATGTGACTCGAGGCCAGAGTCGCTCTGCAACTGTAAAACCCAGACAAGGTTCTGTAAAAAGTTTGCTCTGTACTGGATATACTTGTTCAGCTGTTAATAAACCTGTTAGACATCTTCAACGAACTGGACTCCATGTATCTCATTTATGTTGTATCAGACAACATAAAGAACACATTACAATTCCACCCCCCCCACCCCCCCCCCCCCCCACCCCCCATCCATGGGTCTCCTGGTACAATCAGGCTACCGAAATACTTAACACCACCACAAACCAGATGGGTGGTTTTGTGATGCACTGGAATTTATTGCAAAGCATTTGGCAACAGAGCTTTGCTTTGCCACCTACCTTTGCTAAACATAGTGACTCAATGGGGTAGATTTTCAACATGTTCCTTGTGCTTTAACACACCCATGTTTTAGCATAGAGGGTGACTAAGAAAATAATACATCATAGCATCCAGCCTGCTTCCTTGCTGACTCTCATGGTCCCACCCTCCAATCCTACTATCACTATCCAGGTCATATTTCTGATTTGAATCTATTGCATACAATCCTTTCAGATGTTTAAACCTTACCCACAACATAAAATGACATAGAATTTTACAGCTCAGAAACAGGCCCTTTGACCCAACAGCTCTGTGCTGGTGTTTATGTGCCACATGAGCCTCCTCCTGCCCACATTTTCCTAGCTGAAGTTTCTCCACAGTGAATAACCCTCTAAGTCTTTCCCCATAACTAAGGAAATGAAATCAGGCAGTTTCTATAACAGGTAGCTGATCCACAGTTTTTATGCCTGGGTGGCAAGTTGAAAATCTGCCCCTATGTCTTTATGTTTGATACTTTGTCCTTCTTCAGTTTTCTCCTTGGTGCTTTGCGAGAAGGGAACGACGCTGAGGTGCTGATCCAAATGGCCAGCCACCGTCCCAAGCTGCCATGTTTGAGTCTTGAATGTCGATGGGCATTTCAATTCTGGTGGGATTTGGCCTGAGTCTGTCTTTATTGATGGGCAAAATTCCTAATTTTTGCAGCAAAAAGATCGCAATGTGAATCCAAAGCAGGAATGTGCTGTTTTATACTCGCAGAGACGTTTTCACTGAAATTATCAACAAGAGGAGATTTACCCCACCAATGTCCATATACTTTTCAGCAAGAATCACTGAGTGGCGATTGTCCTTCTTGGCTTGTAAGCTGAGCTTCACACTGGGCAGTGACACAGACTGAATGATTGAGAAGCTATCTCTTCACATTTATTGACCTTTTCCCATTCTTCCAAAGATATACTCCCTTTAAAAATACTATTTTTTTATAAAAGCCCCAGATGTGGTTTATAGAGCTACGTTTTTGTAAAAATTGGACTGGCTTCAACAAAGACAATACGTTAAATTAAGATGTTGCTTTCAAATTAATTTCTGCATTGGCAGATATATAAAAGATCTAAAGGCCTTTCCTCAAGCAATCACCAGAGGGCAATATAGTAATAACCACACAGGGTGGGTCTCAGAGCAAACTCCAGCCAATTATTTTAATGAAAGTCCCAGTTTAAACTGTCCTTTGATGCTGGAGATAAACACAAACTGTGTCAAATTCTGCAAGTTAATTTGAATTGATCTGGTCATGAAGAACCAAAATATAAGTATAATAAAAACAGAAAGTGCAGGAAATACTCAGCAGGTCATGCAGCATTTGTGGCGAGAGACGCAGAGTTAACATTTCACGTCTGTGACCTTTCATCAGAACTGGCAAAGGCTAGAAAAATATTAGGTTTTAAGTGAGTGAGGGGGTGATGGTAGGGAAGAGAACAAAGGGGAAGGTGTGTGATAGGGCAGAGGGCAGGAGAGATTAAATAACAAAGACGTCATGGGACAAAGGCAAAGACCATGTTAATGGTTGTGGTGAAAGACAAAGCACTAGTCCAGAGAGTGTGTTCATGGCCAAATAATGAGCAGCTCTGTCCAAAAACCCAACATGAAAAACAGGCACATGGTTAAAAAATAAAATACTTAAAAAAAAATAAAAAACAAAAATGTTTTAAAAAGGCCAGTCATGCTCTGAAATTGTTGAACTCAATGTTGAGTCTGCAAGGCTGTAGAGTGCCTAATCGAAAGATGAGGTGCTGCTCCTCAAGCTCACATTGATGTTCACTGGAACACTGCAGCAGGCCAAGGACAAAAATGTGGGCATGAGGGCAGGGGGTTGTGTTTAAATGGCCAGCAACCGGAAGCTTGGGATCATGCTTTTGGACTGAGCAGAGGTGTTCCACAAAGTGGTCACCCAATCTGCGTTTGGTCTCCCCAGTACAAAGGTGACTGCGTTGTGAGTAGCAAATACAGTATACTAAATTGAAGGATGTACAAGTAAATCGCTGTTTCACCTGGAAGGAGAGTTTGGGGCCTTGGATGGTGAGGAGAGAGGAGGTAAAAGGGTAAGTATTACACCTCCTGCAATTGCATGGGAAGGTGCTGTGGAAGGGGACGAGGTGTTGGGGGAGATGGAGGAGTGGACCAGGGTGTCACGGAGGGAACGATCCCTTTGGAATACTGACAGGGGAGGGGAGGGGAAGATGTGTTTGGTGGTGGCATCACGCTGGAGGTGGTGGAAATGGCGAAGGCTGGTGGGGTGGAAAGTGAGGACAAGGGGAATCCTGTCTCAGTTCTGGGAGGGAGGGGTAGTGTGAAGGCAGAAGTGTGGGATATGGGCCGGACACGGTTGAGGGCCTTGTCAACCACAGTGGAGGGAATCCTCAGTTGAGGAAACGGGAAGACATGTCGGAAGCACTGTTGTGGAAGGTTGTATCATCAGAACAGATACGTCGGAGATGGAGACGCTGGGAGAATGGCATAGAGTCCTTACAGGAAACAGGGTGTGAGGAAGTGTAATCAAGTTAGCTGTGGGAGTTGGTGGGCTTATAAGCCACAGACCTGAAACATTAACTCTGCTTCTCTCTCCACAGATGCCTGCTGAGTATTTCCAGCACTTCCTGTTTTTATTTCAGATTTCAAGCATCTGCAGTATTTTGCTTTTATACAAATAATTATGTGTCATAGCCTACCACTCAATTTCACTCCTACATTACTATTAATACTACTACGACTACCTGCATTTATATACTGTTATGACTGGGTGAGGAAGGGATCTCAGGCTCCCCTCTTGCCCCATTCCTGGTTTAACCATAATAGGGTTTAACTTTTAAAACAGTGTTTTTAGCTTAACACCTCAGTGACTCCTTGCTCACTGCTCTCTAATTGCAATTGCAAATGAACCAACCAGACAAATTTTCTTAGGTTTAAACAAGACAAATGTAAGTTTATTAGCCTTAACACTCTAACTCGGTTAAAATGACTAAAATATGTGTTGCAACCATGCTAGCATGCATACGATATAAACACACACACAAATAGATACAGAGAGGGAGAAAGAGTTAAGGGGGGGGGGTGG
Source organism: Heterodontus francisci (assembly GCF_036365525.1). Taxonomy (NCBI): domain Eukaryota; kingdom Metazoa; phylum Chordata; class Chondrichthyes; order Heterodontiformes; family Heterodontidae; genus Heterodontus; species Heterodontus francisci. The sequence continues at coordinate 70,538,855 of NC_090387.1, forward strand.
TTTGGAGTGGTAAATGGAATACAGTTACTGTCTTTTGTTTTGCTGTAAAGTCCTTGGTTGAAATTGCAGTCTTGCAGTTCTCACTGGGGCCCAATGCACACTTTCAATCTTGTTTCTCTGGTACCAGAGGTTGAAGAGGTCCTCTGTCTTGAAGCCTAAGCTGCTTCTGTGGGTCCCTGGGACTTTGCTTGAGAGAGAGAGACAGAGAGCTTCCTTCTCTTTGGTCTTCAAATTGCAGTCTGCTCAAAAAAACCTTTCTGTGAGGCACAGTTCAGACAGTTCCCAATCTACCCAGCAGGTAAGTCATGTTGGCCAGGGGCTGCAAGAAACACAGAATCAGTTACAAACTGCTGGAATTGTTTGACCTGTAGTAACCTGGAGCTCGGACACTGGCCTGTGCTGGTAAAAACCAGTTTGAACTAATTACTTTATGGGACAAGACAAAGAACAGGACACAGGAAAAGGGCCTTATTTGGACACGGTGTGATACCGGGGTCTTTGGGCCTGTGCCAATTAAGAGAAGCTGTGAACGAGGTGATCAAGCTTAAACCAACCGGAAAGACACAGCTCAGATTTGGAGAGATAAGCAACAGGATAAGAATAGAGCTTTTTGGGCATAGAGCCAGCGAAAACTCTGGAGATCAACCATCATGGAAGCGGAAGACCCTGCGTGAGCGACGTGGCGGCGACGTAGAAGAGAGAGAGAGAACAGAACGCCTGGCCAACGTTAACTCTCCCTTTTTCAGGTAATATCCTTTGTATTCTGTGACTAGGACAGGGAAAGGTCAGAAGAACCAAGTGGGTGTGCTTATGAATTCTAGCTAGTTTTGTTATTAACTGTATAACTCAGGGAAGTTGTAGGTTTTTGTCTAACTAAGTGTATAAGCCTTATTCTTACATTGTACAACAACATGAATAAAGTAAATTGATAGTTAAAAAAAGGACTGAGTTCCCCTCTTTGTACTAAGCCAGTAACTGTAGCTGTGGACAAGGGGGAGTTGACTCCGCTCCACGGTTAACAGTCATGTGACCAGCTGTTTGTTTGAAATAGCATCTTCTGCGAGGGTTGTTGATTCTCAAAGTTCTCCAGTCAGTGGGTAGGGTGCAGAGCTCTGGCTCTTACACAAACAAAGAAGGTTGATTATTATGATTGCCCAGACCAATCTTGTTAATTGAATCAGTGAGCACTGCCATTGTCTCGCTATTCAACTGTCTCTCAGAATGCAAACGTACCCCCATGTTTCAGCTGTCCAACTCTGTCGTCTTTTCAAAACAAGTTTTGTGCAATGTCCAGTCAAAAAAAAAGTTCAAGTAGTGTTCCATATGACAAAATTAATATGTTTCCATTTGGCAGGTATGGTTTCCATCACAATCCATTATCATCATTAATGTAAGAATTGTAACAAGGTGCTTCATAAACCCAATCTGAATGAGAGATTAGGAGAGGAGACCAAAAACATAACGTCAACTAAAGAGTGTAACAAAATGTGGCTGCTGCAGTCTTCTCCAGTGTTTTTTGTCCTCCTCTTCTCCAGGACATCAGTTGGCCTCTGCTTTCTCACCAAAGGGACCACCTCCTGTGATCACAGTGAGTGTCGGCAGCCTATTCCATCATATGAGAATCACAGATAGGGCGAATACTCCCCTCCCTCACTGCACACGCCTTCCAGCAGGGGCTGCTGGACAGTGCTCAGGAGCAGCAGCCTTGGCCAATCTTCCCTTCTTTAATCAACAACAATTTATGTTGTGCAGTGACGTGAATGTAGAAAAACATCTCATTGTGCTTCACAGAGTCTCTGTGGAAAAGTAAGAGAGTTGACACCTGGACTTGTCTATTTCAATGCAATCCTGGTCGGTCTCCCACATTCTACCTTATGTAAACTTGAGGTCATCCAAAACTCTGGTGCCTGCATCCTAACTCGCACCAAGTCCTGTTTACCTATCACGTAATAGCAGCAAAATGTCAGAAATATTGAACAACAACAAATTGCATTTATATAGCACCTATAACATCGCAAAACATCTCAAGGTGCTTTAAAGGAGCATTATCAAACAAAATTTAACACCAATCCACATAAGGAGATATTAGGACAGATGACCAAAAATGTCGTCGAAGAGTTACTTTTTAAGGAGAGTCTTAAAGGATGAATGAGAGGTAGTGAGGCTGAGAGGTTTAGGGAGGAAATACCAGAGCTTAAGCCCTTGGTAGCTGAAGGTGCCAATGGTGGAGCAATTAAAATGGGGAATGCGCAGAGATCTCAAAGGGTTGTAGGGCTAGAGGAGGTTACAGAGGCCCTGGAGGGATTTTAAAATAATGACGAGAATTTTAAAATCGAGACATTGCTTAATCGGGAGCCAATGTAGGTCAGCGAGCACAGGGGTGATGGGTGAATGGGATTTGGTGCGAGTTAGGAAATAGGCAGCAGAGTTTTGGATGACCTCAATTTTATGAAGTGTAGAAAATGGGAGGCCAGCCAGGGGTGCATTTTTTAAAAATTCATTCATGGGATCTGGGCGTCGCTGGCTAGGCCAGCATTTATTGCCCATCCCTAATATGGGCATTAAATGCCGGCCTAGCCAGTGATGCCCACATCCCATGAACAAATGAAAAAAAAATGATCGTCCAGAGGTAACAAAGGCATAGATGAAAGTTTTAGCAGCTGATCAGCTGAAGCAGAAGAGGATTCAAGTAATGATACAGAGGTAGAAGTAGACAGTCTTAGTGCTGGTGCAGATGTGCGATCGGAAATTCATCTCGGGATCAAATGTGACACCAATGTTGCGAAGAGTCTGTTTCAGCCTCAGACGGTTGCCAGGGAGACGGCTGGAATCAGTGGTGAGGGAACGGAGTTTGTGATGGAGATTGAAAATGTACATGTGGAATCTCATAGGAGGCGGCAAAGGATAAATCCTTGGGGGACTCTAGTGGGTGGGCAGGAAGTGAAACATTTGGAGGTGATTTTTTGACTGCAATTGGACAGTTAAGAATGGAAGGTTATCAATCCGAAATGCTAACTCTGTTTTTTCTCTCCACAGATGCTGCCAGACCTGCTGAGTATTTCCAGCACTTTCTGTTTTTATTTTAGATAAGAATGGAAGTAAAAATGAGTCAAGTACGACCCAGCAGGATGACAGAGGAAAGGTGAAGTCAACCATGTAAAAGGCTGCAGATAGATTGAGAAGGATGAGGAGGGATAGTTCCATCAGATAGGATGTCATTTGTGATTTTGATAAGAGCAGTTATGTGTCATGGCAGGGGTGGAAACATAATTAGAGAGATTCAAACATGTAATTGTGGGAAAGATGGGCAAAGATTTAGGAGGCAACAACACTTTCAAGGACTTTGGAGAGGAATGAGAGTTTAGAGATGGAGTGGTAGTTTGCAAACTCAGAAGATCAAGGGTGTTTTTGTTTGAGGAGAGGGGTGATGACAGCAGATTTGATGGGGAGGGGGGACAGTACCTGAGGAGAGAGAACCACTGACATCAGCTAATATGGGGGTCAATAAAAGAAGTCGGCTGGTCAGCAATTTGGTGGGAATAGGGTCAAGGGAGCAGGAGGTGGGTCCCATGGACAAGATTTATTTATTTATTTTTTTATTTATTTACAGATACAGCACTGAAACAGGCCCTTTGGCCCACCGAGTCTGTGCCGACCATCAACCACCCATTTATACTAATGCTACACTAATTCCATATTTCTACCACATCCCCACCTGTCCCTATATTTCCCTACCACCTACCTATACTAGGGGCAATTTATAATGGCCAATTTACCTATCAACCTGCAAGTCTTTGGCATGTGGGAGGAAACCGGAGTACCCGGAGGAAGCCCACGCAGACACAGGGAGAACTTGCAAACTCCGCACAGGCAGTACCCAGAATGAACCCAGGTCGCTGGAGCTGTGAGGCTGCGGTGCTAACCACTGCGCCACTGTGCACCCTATGTGCTCAGAGAGGGCATGAGGGGAGTTAGAAGAGAAACTAGAGCGAGATGAGATTTCAGGGCCAAGATACATGGGACTCTTAGAGGAAGTTTGACCCAATGACTAAGGGCGGAGAAAGATATGGCAGAGGCAGCTGATTGGATGGTCTCAGTCTTGGTGACAATGCAGTCCATGAGCTGTTCACACTTGTTGTTGGGAATGAGGGTGAATGAGACAGGGAGAGGGGTTTAAGAAGATGGTTTCTAATGGAAGAAAGAAGCCAGGCATTATCTTTGCATCCCAAGATGATCCTGGAATAGTGAGCAGTTTTGACAGATGAGAGCAAGACACAATAGTGCTTTATGTGGTTCAGCCAGATCTTTTAATGAATAACTAAATCAGCCATCTGCCATAGACATACAAGTCTGTGTCCCTTGGAGTTAAGGAAGCAGAAATGAGGATCTTATTGGGGTGTGATTGAGGAGATCGGTGGCTGCAGAAATGTCATTTAGAATGGAGGGCCAAAGGCTAGACAATTGGGACTTTGAAAGTGTAGTTGTAAGTCACTTGGGGGAGAGTTTTTTTCCCCCAGAGGGAAGTGGCATTGGGAGGGGAAAGGAGGATGTGGATGGAAAGCTGCACAAGGAAGTGATCAGAGATGGCCTTGAGTTTGATTGGTGCAATGGGAATAGAGAGGCCGTGTGAGATAGCAAAGTTGAGGGGGTAGATGTGAATATAGGTAGGGGAGTTTACACAGAGGGAAGATAGGAGGGGAATGAACTCAGGAGAGAAAACTTGATGAAATGCCTGAGGACAATAAGTTGCTCGGTGTAGAGGCTGAGGGAGGGAAGCAGTGAAGATATCTTGATGAGAAACTTGGTCTGGTACTTGGGTGGGTGGATTTTAAATGAGAGCTGAGAGGGATGGAAAAATGTAAGATGCTCAAGAGAGGAGAAGGTGCCAAAGGAGCAGAGGGACAGACCAAGGTGTGATTTAGTGATAAGAGCCACTTTGCCACCATAGCGGTTTGGGCAGGCAGGTGGTGGAAGGTACAGCCAGGGGTATGGTGGTGGTGGGAGAGGGAAGGTGTCACCACCTGTCATCCAAGTTACTGTCAAGGCCGTGACATCCACAATAAGCTCATTGTCGGCAAGGACCTTGTTCACAAGTGAATGGACATTCTGGAGGGTTACTGACGGCTGATCCACTGACAGAGTCCACGCAATTAGTACTGGGAAGGGGTGAGCTGGACAGGGAGGAGATTGTCAGGATTAGCCCTCCCAGCAGGCATGAATGGTGGCAAGGTCGGTGAGGGAGTAGGATGTGGCAGTTGGGGTTGCTGCTCTTAAGGAGGCGGCAACAAGTACCTCGGTGGGCCCTTCGGAGGATGCCAAGAGAGACACAGATGGGAGCTGCAGGCTTATCTTGGAGGGAGTCAACCCTAGTACGGCAGCAGGACAATAGGAAGGCCAAGGACTGTTGAACGGTTGGGGTAGGGATTTATAACAGCAGCATACCTGAAAGGAGAGAAATGAAAAGAGACTTGACATCAGGAGAGAGGGGCCTAGGAGAGATAGATAGATAGAAAAGAAGGGGAAAAAAAGGAGAGATTAAAAAGGTGATGGGCTCAAATCCAGAGCAGCAGCCAAAATGCCAAACTGAAAATGTACATGTGGGATTTTATAGGAGGCGGTTAAGGATAAATCCTTGAGGGACTCCAGAGGTAATGGTGAGGAAGCATGAAGAGAAACCATTGCAGGAGATTTTTTTTTATTTAGAGATCCAGCACTGAAACGGGCCCTTCAGCCCACTGAGTCTGTGCCGACCATCAACCACCCATTTATACTAATCCTACATTAATCCCATATTCCTACCACATCCCCACCTTCCCCTACCACCTACCTATACTATAATGGCCAATTTACCTATCAACCTGCAAGTCTTTAGCTGTGGGAGGAAACCGGAGCACCTGGCGAAAACCCACGCGGTCACAGGGAGAACTTGCAAACTCCACACAGGCAGTACCCAGAATTGAACCCAGGTCACTGGAGCTGTGAGGCTGCGGTGCTAACCACTGCGCCACTGTGCTGCCCAAAGGCTGCAGTGGAAAGATTCTGCTTCAGCGCGGGAGAAATGGATTCACCCACAGAAGAGCGGAGCTTAAAGACACCCAATGTGGAGCTTGAACCCACGACCCTGAGATTAAGAGTCTCATGCTCTGCCAACTGAGCTAGCTGGGCATCAATTCTCTGATTCATCATCAATCAGATTCTCTGGCTACAACTGGACAGGTAGGAATGGAAGGTCATCAGCCCGAAGCATTAACTTTGTTTTTCTCTCCACAGATGCTGCCAGATCTGCTGAGTATTTCCAGCATTTTCTATTTTTACTTTAGATAAGAATGGAACCAGATGAGTGATGTTCCACCCAGATGGATGACAGAAGAAGGCATTGGAGGAGGTTGGTGTGGTCAACCATGTTGAAGGCTGCAGAGAGATCGAGAAAGAGGAGGAGAGATAATTCCATCATATAGGATGTCCTTTGTGACTTTGATAAGGGAAGTTATGTGTTATAGCAGGGGTAGAAAGGATATAATGGTAAGATTAGATGAAGAGGCTTGGGAGGAGGCACATGAAGACCAGTTGGGCTGAATAGCCTGTTCCTGTGCTTTAGACCAGTGGTTCTTAAACTGGGGTCTTTGAACCACTTAGGGTCCACAGACACCTTTCAGGGGGTCCATGATGCAGGGCCAGCATGCAGGTGGGTGACCGTCCAGGCTACTTTGGTCCAGAGTAAGCAAGAGAGAGGTGGCTGGAGACATGCTCTGCTGCCCCCATGCTCCTGTTGTCTTTGAGCTCCTGCTGTGCCCCTGTCCCCCAAGTGCTTTCTCCATGCTCTTCTCTTTTGTGCTCTTGCTCTCTCCATGCTATGCTTTCCCAATGCTCTTGCTCTCCCTTTGCTCCCCTAATGCTTTTTCTGTTCTCTGCCTGTTTGGGCTCCTGCTCTCTCTGTGCTCCTGCCAAGGATAGTCAGACTCTGCAGTGAGAAGCAAGCACACCTATCTCACTGACATCTGTAGGTAAATACATGTTTTCTTAAAAACATTATTAAAACACTCTTGACCTGCAGCACATTCAGAATATGTGTATTAAATAGTATAATTTAGATGGGTGGACGTCTCCGTGATTACTAATCCATTTGAAAAGGGTCCTTCAACCAAAAAGAATTTGAGAGCCACTGCTGTAAACACTGTGTAATTCTACTCTGCTAAACTACACCCTAAAAAGATCCCATGGGCCTCTAAAGGCCTGCTCGGGTATGCAATTGAAACCCAACCAGAGCCCGACTGGACCACATCCAACCCGAACCCGACCCGGCCTGAGTCCTTTGATTTTTTTCCTGCGCCCGACCCGACCCGATGACCGGAATTAAGTTGACTATATCAAAGAGGTTGTGCTCTACCTTGGATGGAATCGCTCAGTGCAGACTAGTGCGGAGGCCAAATGCACGTTTCCCACCTTGACATCCTGACTGTTCAAATTTTGAAGCTTTTCCCTCCATGACCAAAAGGCAGCACAGTATCCGACCTGGCCCGAGCCCGAATGCTGGACCCGGAAGAGAGACCCGACTCGATCCGAACCAGACACATGTCATCGGGCCTGGTTGGGTTCAGGATGGAGAGCCATGCTCATCAGGTCCTCATCAGGTGAGTGTGCCTGAGCCTATACAAATAGGCAATTAGGCAATGCTGGCTCAGTGATAGCACTCTTGTCTCTGAGTCAAAAGGTTGCAGGTTCAAGTACCACTTCAGAGACTTGATCACATAATATAGGCTGGCACTTCAGTGCAGCACTGATGGACTGTCGCACTGTTGAAAGTGCTGCCTTTCAGGCGAGAGATTAAACTGAGGCCCTAGCTGCCTTTTCAGGTGAATGTAAAAGATCCCCTTGCACTATTTGAAGAAGGGAAGTATCATTCATAGCTAGAATATACAAAAATTTTGTGAAACACCTTTTGGTTTGTTCAAGCACATTTGCTGCCTTTTCACGAATAAGATGAATCTTGGTATATATGTTCCTATTTTTGATCGTATTTAGCCCGCATTTAAAAGCAGGGTTAATCTTGCTGTGGAACAAAGTAGGTGGAAGATCAAGCTTGATCTCAATTGTTCTGACAGAGTGTTTAGCTTGCTGAGGTTTTTTTTTCTTCTTTATGAACAACACTGATTAGTCATCTGGAGACAATTCCGGTGATGCATTCAATTACACATCCTGTTTAAATCAATTCAGATCGACTTGCAACGGAAAGATAGTCAATCAGAGAAGCTAAAGTAAATCATTGTAACTGTACTAAATCTTAATGTCTAACAGGTCAGAAATCTAGTAAATTTGTGAATATTAGTGTCTGCTGATCAAAGTGAAGGACAATTATTGTGGGAAATTGAAAACTTTAAAAAAAATTTGTTTCATGGGATGTGAGCGTTACTGGCAAGGCCAGCATTTGTTGCCCATCCCTAATTCCCCTTGAGAGGGTGATGATTGTTATATGTTGGTTTGTTACGCTAACAGCTTATTTAATCAATCCAGAGAGATTCTTAGTCTGTAGTAGTTAAACATTAATCTTTATTGCATTATAACTATTTTACACTTCACCTAGCCTGTGTGACTCCTCCGAAAGCCCTTCTCACGATTGACCATCACATGTGATCTATTACATCATCATGGTACGAGGTATTCTTTACACTCTCTCAAGATTAACCCTTTCACACCCTTATACTATAGTGATGAGCTGCCGCCTTGAACCACTGCAGTCCATATGGTGTATGTATAACTTCAATGCTGTTAGGGAGGGATTTTCAGGATTTTAACCCAGTGACACTGAAGGAATGGTGATATACCAGGATGGTGTGTGACTCGGAGGGGAATTTGCCACTGGTCGTGTTCCCATGTGTCTGTTGCCCTTGTCCTTCTAGCTGGTAGAAAGTCATGCGTTTGGAAGATGCTGTCGAAGGAGCCTTGGCGAGTTGCTGCAGTGCATCTTGTAGATGGTACACACTGCTGCCACTGTTCACCAGTGGTAGAGGGAGAGAATGTTTAAGGTGGTGGATCAGGAGCCGATCAAGCAGGTTGCTTTGTCCTGGATACTGTTGAGTTTTTTGAGTATTGTTGGAGTGGTTAGCACTGCAGCCTCACAGCTCCAGCGACCCAGGTTCGGTTCTGGGTACTGCCTGTGCGGAGTTTGCAAGTTCTTCCTGTGACCGCATGGGTTTCTGCTGGGTGTTCCGGTTTCTTTCCACAGCTAAAGACTTGCAGTTTGATAGGTAAATTGGCCATTGTAAATTGCCCCTAGTGTAGGTAGGTGGTAGGAGAATGTTGGAGATGTGGTAGGGGATATGGGGTTAATGTAGGATTAGTATAAATGGGTGGTTGATGTTTGGCACAGACTCGGTGGGCCAAAGGGCCTGTTTCAGTGCTGTATCCAGTGCTGATGTGGGCATCACTGGTTAGGCCAGCATTTATTGCCCATCCCTAATTGCCCTTGAGAAAGTGGTGGGGAGCTGCCTTCTTGAACCGCTGCAGTCCATGTGAGGTAGGTACACCCACAGTGCTGTTAGGAAGGGAGTTCCAGGATTTTGACCCAGCAACAGTGAAGGAACGGCAATTATAGTTCCAAGTCAGGATGGTGTGTGACTTGGAGGGGAACTTGTAGGTGGTGGTGTTCCCATGCATTTGCTGCCCTTGTCCTTCTAGATGGTAGAGGTCGCGAGTTTGGAAGGTGCTGTCTAAGGAACCTCGGTGCATTGCTGCAGGTCATTTTGTAGATGGTACCCACTGCTGCCACTCTGGAGGGAGTGAATGTTTGTGTTTGGGGTGCCAATCGAGTGGGCTGCTTTGCCCTGGATGGTGTCGAGCTTTTTGAGTATTGTTGGAGCTGCACCCATCCAGGCAAGTGGAGAGTATTACATCACACTCCTGACTTGTGCCTTGTAGATGGTGGATAGGCTTTGGGGAGTCAGGAGGTGAGTTACTCACTGCAGGATTCCTAGCCTCTGACCTGCTCTTGTAGCCACGGTATTTATATGGCTACTGTAGTTCAGTTTCTGGTCAATGGTAATCCCCAGGATGTTGATAGTGGGGGATTCAGCGATCGTAATGCCATTGAATGTCAAGAGAAGATGGTTTGATTCTCTCTTGTTGGAGATGGTCATCCCCTGTCACTTGTGTGGCGCGAATGTTACTTGCCACTTAGTAGCCCAAGCCTGGATATTGTCCAGGTCTTGCTGCAAATGGACACGGACTGCTTCAGTATCTGAGGAGTCACGAATGGTGCTGAACATTGTGCAATCATCAGCGAACATCCCAACTCCTGACCTTATGTCTGAAGGAAGGTCATTGATGAAGCAGCTGATGAATGTTGGGCCCAGGACACTACCTTGAGTAAGTCCTGCACTGATGTCCTGGAGCTGAGATGATTGACCTCCAGCAACCACAACCATTTTCCTTTGCACTAGGTATGACTCCAACCTCCATTGGTTGCTGTTTTGCTAGGGATCCTTGTTGCCATACTCTTATCAAATGCTGGGCAATCACTCTCACCTCATCTCTTGAGTTCAGCTCTTTTGTCCATGTTTGAACCAAGGCTGTAATGAGGTCAGGAATTGAGTGGCCCTGGCGAAACCCAAACTGAACATCACTGAGCAGGTTATTGCTAAGCAAGTGCCACTTGATAGCACTGTCGACGACATTTTCCATCACTTTACTGATGATCGAGAGTAGACTGATGGGGCGGTAATTGGCCGGCTTGGATTTGTCCTGCTTTTTGTGTACAGGACATACCCGGGCAATTTTCTACATTGCCAGGTAGATGCCAGTGTTGTAGCTATACTGCAACAGCTTGGCTAGGGGCACAGGTCTTCAGTACTATTGCCGGAATATTGTTAGGGCCCATTGCCTTGCAGTATCCAGTGCCTTCAGTCTTTTCTTGATATCACGCAGAGTGAATCGAATTGGCTGAAGTCTGACATCTGTGATGCTGGGGACTTCAGGAGGAGGCCGAGATGGATCATCAACTCGGCACTTCTGGCTGAAGATTGTTGCAAATGCTTCAGCCTTATCTTTTGCACTGATGTGCTGGGCTCCCCCATCATTGAGGATGGGGATATTTGTGGAGCCACCTCCTCCAGTTAGTTGTTTAATTGTCCACCACCATTCACAGCTGGATGTGGCAGGACTGCAGAGCTTAGATCTGATCCATTGGTTATGGGATCGCTTTGCTCTGTCTATCGCATGCTGCTTACGCAGTTTGGCACACAGATAGTCCTGTGTTGCAGCTTCACCAGGTTGACATCTCATTTTGAGGTATGCCTGGTGCTGCTCCTGGCATGCTCTCCTGCACTCTTCATTGAACCAGGGTTGGTTTCCTGGCTTGATGGTAATGGTAGAGTGGGGAATATGCCAGGCCATGAGGTTACAGATTGTGGTTGAGTACAATTCTGCTGCTGCTGATGGACCACAGCGCCTCATGGATGCCCAATTTTGCATTGCTAGATCTGTTTGAAATCTATCCCATTTAGCATGGTGGTAGTGCCACACAACATGATGGAGGGTATCCTCAATGTGAAGGTGGGACTTCGTCTCCACAAGGACTGTGCGGTGGTTACTCCTACCAATAGACAGATGCATCTGCGGCAGGCAGATTGGTGAGGATGAGGTCAAGTGTTTTTCCCCTCTTGTTGGTTCCTTCACCACCTACTGCATACCCAGTCTAGCAGATATGTCCTTTAGGACTCGGCCAGCTCGGTCAGTAGTGGTGCTAGAAAGCCACTCTTGGTGATGGAATTGAAGTCCCCCACCCAGAGTACATTCTGTACCCTCGCCACCCTCAGTGCTTCCTCCAAGTGCTGTTCAACCTGACTCATCAGCTGAGGGAGTGGGGTAGGTGGTAATCAGCAGGAGGTTTCCTTGTCCATGTTTGGTCTGATGCCATGAGACTTCATGGGGTCCAGAGTCGATGTTGAGGATGCTCATTAAAATCTACCTCTCTGACCAAGCTTCTAATTATCTACCCAAAGTCTCCTTATGTGGCACTGTGCCAAATTTTGTTTGATAATGCTCCTGTGAAGCACCTTGGGATGTTTTACTACATTAAAGGTGCTATATAAATGTAATTTGTTGCTTCATTTGTTTGTCTGACCTCTATCTGCTGTTTTAATAGAGGAGTTAATCCATATATAGAATTAACATTTGTCTGTTATTATCATCACCAGTAATTTCTTGTCTATTTTTCTCCTTGAATCCTTTCAAAAAGGTTTTTTTTTTACATTGGAACTAATCCTCACACATTGCAGCCATCAAATTGTAGATTTTGGTTTCCGTTTCTTGACTGGCCTTTGCAATCTGTTATATTCTTGTTGATTATTAATATCACTCTTCATACATCTCCATGCATGTTGTCCACTCTAATCTGGGCATTGTGGGCTTTCGCCCCAGTTACTGCATGGTAACAAAGGAACCTCCTCCATTCACAAACTGAAAACAGCTTTCAAAGTGACAGGACACCACTGGATGCTACAATTTACCCACAAACAAAGCAATCCTTCACATCAGAACACTGCACTGTAGTAAAATCCTAAACATAGAAATGTCATCTAAAACTTCAAAAGAACTCATCACTAGTTCAGTTCCGCTTGCTATTTTATTTCCAGGCTCTGGTAATTTCACATCTGCAGTAATGTGAATACTCAAATAAAAACAGTTGTGCATTCTCCTCAAGTAAGTGGCTGCAACTAAAGGAATAAAATCTTCACATAAGACAACAGCCATGCATATTCCAGAAAGTTCCTTTGAGGAAAATAAAGTGGGTTTAAAACCTGCATTTTAGCAACTTAATTCTTATAAGTAACTTCTTTGAGGTCACATATGGAATAATCACAATTTGGCTGTGACATGCAAGTCATTAGCTCATCTTAAAACTTTCTGCCCCAAGTTCAGATGCAACCAATAGTAGAAGATCGGTTCTCATAGGTTCCAATCCTGCTCTACAACCAATCTGATTCTTGCAGTCGTCAGCCCTGTTCTCTAACTGATTTCATTGGTTGATAATGACCAACTTATAAATTGAGCAAAATGTTAGCAAGCTGACATATGATTTAAAACATAGGCTGGAATTTTACCCCCACCACCGCCCCCCACCCCCGCACCCCCCACCCAAAGAGCGGGAAGATGATGGGGGCGGGGGGGAACGTAAAATGGAGCGGGAGGCTCGGGGACCCTTCCCAACCCGCTCCCACCTCCGCTGTCACTTTACACAGGACAGTGGCGGCAAAAACCAGCCCTCCCGCCCAAGTGGCCACTTAAGGGCCTCCGCCTGCCATCACGGGGATTTTACCCGTGGCTGGTCGGGTGGCCCAGGCCCAAGAGAAGCTTTCTGGTGGCTTGGGGGTCCTCATGATTAGGCACTCTGTGCCCGACGGAGGCTGCCCCAGCTGCCCCAACCCCCCAACCATCCCCAGCACGCCCCACCCCGTCCCCCCAAACGACCACCCTTGCCTCGCCGGGGCCCGACCGATCACCCCCGGCGAGGCACCAAAAATTTATATTTGTTCCAAGGCTCCCCCAACATCTTCTTTCCAATAGCTGGGTTGCAATCCCAGCAGTGGCCACCCCTCCCAGTGGCACTGCTGGGACTAAGAGCTGCTGACCTGATTGGCTGGCAGCTCCATTAGGCGGGACTTCCTGCCTCAATGAGGTGGAAGTCCCACCTCAGATAAATTAAAGGCCTGTGGACTGCCCCAGGCCAGGCAGAGGCGGGTTCGCCACCAACCTTTCAGTCGATAGACAGCTCCCGTCTGCTGAGGAAAAAATTTCGGCCATAGGCTGCATGTATGACCATTACTTGGAACAATGGACCTGAAGCTCTTCTGAGACAGTTAATAAAGTATATGCATTCCTGAGTTTTATAATGAAAGCTATGGAGTACAAAAGTCAGGAAGTTATGCTAAACCTATATGGAATGGGTCTGGCTGAAGTATTGTGTCCAATTTTGGCCACCACTTTCCAGGAAGGATGTGAAGGCTTTGAAGAAAGTACAGAAGAGATTTAGTGGAATGGTGAGGGGCTGAGGGATTACGTGGAGAGATTGGAGAAGCTGGGGTTGTTCTCCTTAGAACAGAGAAGGGTCAGAGCAGATTTGAGGAGTTTAAAATTATGAAGGGTTTAGATAGAGTAAATAACGAGAAACTCTTTCCAATGGCTGAAGGATTGATAATGACAGTGCACAGATTTAAGGTGGATTAGCAAAAGAACCAGAGGTGACATGAGGAAAAACATTTTAATACAATGAGTGGTTTGGATTTGGAATGCACTGCCTGATAGGGTGGTGAAAATAGATTCTAGAGTGGCCTTCAAATGGGAATTGGATAAATACTTGAAGGAGAAAAATTGTAGGGATTTGAGAAAGAGTGGATTTGATGGGTCAAAAGGCCTCCTTCCAGGCTGTATTTTTCTATTATTCTAAGGGGGATCGTTTTCAACTTGCCACCCAGGTGTAACACTGGTGCTCCAAATCAGCCACCCATTATAGAAAATGGCTGAGATTTAATCTCTTTGGAAATGAAAATCAGGAGGTTTCTATCATGGCTCAATGATCTGTAATGCCACTGTTACATTCAAGCCACAAGTTGACTACTACCCCCAAGGTTTCAAAGTAGCATCTTGGAAATGATTGCTCAAAATTTCCAATGATAATTTTGCTCCCATTATAAGTAATCTCTAGCCTGAACTAAGGACTGCTGGTGTTCCAAGAGCTATTATAAACTACACCATAGTTACAACAAAAGGTATCCGTTCTAGTACACATGCTTTACTAAAATAGACCTTGGTTCAAAGGGTACACAAGAGGCACAAATAAGGAGAGTTTCTAATGTTAAGTTGTTTCAATTGCAAACGTTAAACTTTAAATGTAACGTCATTTTTTATTCATTTGCGTATATGGGTGTACTGAATGTCCCAGCATCTAAATTTACTCTGTCAATAATGATATAGTTAAATAATTGATTTGTTTATTTAGTACACCTCCCCCTGTTCTGAAATGGTATCTTTGTTCAGCTTTTGAATTCCTGAGTCTTAGGAATATGAGAGGGGTGAGATCACTGCTTTAGCAGTTGCACAATGGCAGATGGGGTGAGCTAATGTCAACTTGATTGGCCACCAGTTCCTACGTGATTAACAATCTTCACTTAAAAGGAAAGGTTTGCGACATTCTTCAAACAACTCCTCAGCGGTTGCACCGTAGCCAAGGATTAGTGCAGCAACTACAATAACTTGTGTTAGTTCATCTGAGAGCTGAATACTGCAATTTGAGGAAAAGATGGCCACGTTTATTCAAGTAAGTACAAACCTTAGTAAGGAGACAGTGTTTCAATTTCAGTGTATCTTTGTTTTTCTTTTTAAGACCTATGCACCTAATGCTTTAGTCAGCAATTTATTGCGCTAATAAAAAAGGTGCTGTAAAATTTATTCCAGATGAGCTGCCAAAAACATGTTACCTGCATTTGTGCAATTTAAAAAGTTCATTCCAAACATGATGTCATCGAATTAACGAGACTCTTGTGTCCAATATTTTTCCTCTTTTCCCTACAAATTTTCTCCTCTTTGTCTTCTGAAAGCATTGACTTCTGGTTCTACAGCTCACAGCTTTCCTCTGGTACCTTGACCAAATGGCCATTCTTCATGTGTGAGTTGAGATGGTGAATGTTGATAGGCTGTTGATTGTGGTAGCACTGAGAGGGATCACAGCCAAGCCTGTGCCTGTTCTCACGCGATGTCCACACGTGCTGCTTCTTGCAGAGGTCAATGGAAATCCTGCCTCATTTACCTCTCCCGAACCCCAGGGACATTGCACCTAATTGTCGTGTACCCACCACTGCCCAGCACCATGAAACTAAGGAAACACAATCTGTGGATCGAGCCTGGGATCTTCTAGGCCAACTGCTCAATTGGTGAGTCACTGAGGAAGGAATCTGAATTTTGCTTAATTATATTTTTAAATTACTTAAAACAGCTAATTTTAGCTGAACCAAGCTTACCTTTTCTGATCCAATGCGTTGCAGAAATTAGACAGGAAGTTGGGTGAGTTAAAAACACAGTAACTTCCAAGAAGTTACCCGAGCCATCTTCCGCTTTATCTGGGGATCGAAAATGGACCGTGTCCACAGGGACACGATGTTCAAAGCTCTAGATAAAGGGGAAAAAAACGTACCCAATGTCGCCCTCATCCTGATGGCCACATTCGTGTGCGGCTGCATCAAGCTGTGTGTGGAAACCCAGTATGCAAACACCAAGTGTCACTATGTGATGAGGTTCTATCTGTCCCCGGTGTTTCGAAGGATGGGTCTCGTCACAATGGCGCAGAACACTCCATTCAGTTGGACTGTGCCTTACCACCTATCCTTCATGGAAAAGTTTGTGCAGAAAAACACCTTTGACCACAAATCCATCAGGCAGTGGTCTGCATGGAATGACCTCAAGGCCCTATGGGAAAAGGAGATGGTGGATCCTGTCGGATATTTCCCCGAGCAGACTGTCAAAGTCATTTGGTAGAATGCCTCATCACTAGAACTTTCAAACAAGCACCAAGACGTAGCTTGACTGGTGGTGAGAAGGGCCCTCCCTGTCAGATCCTTCCTATATGCCCGGAATCTCTCTGCCTCTGCGCGGTGCCCTCGAGGTGGCTGTGGTGGGGAAGAGACTGTTGCCCACCTCCTTCTGGAATGTGCCTTTGCAAAGCAGGTGTTCCTAGAGATGCAGTGGTTTTTGTCGAGTTTCATCCAGAGCAGTTCTGTAACACAGGACTCTGTGCTCTACGGCTTGTTCCTAGGGATGCACACTGAGATAAACATCAGCTGTTGCTGGAGGACATTCAACTCAGTGAAGGATGCACTTTGGTCTGCCCGAAACTAGCTGGTCTTCCAGAGCAAAGAGTTGTCCACAACCGAGTTTTACAGATTGGCACATTCCAAGGTCCAGGATTACGTGCTGAGGGGCGCACTAAAGCTTGGGGTAGCCACCGCAAAGGTTCAATGGGGAAAGGCCATTGTGTAAGGTCCTCCCGCCATGGTATACTGAAGGCATGGAACCCGTGTAAAACCCCTCGGGCTGTACGCACGAAGCTGTTTTTTGCTATGTCACGCCAATGTACATTGCATTTAAAATGGAATGGCAAGAATTGTGAGGCACTTCATGTTTTCTGTATAGAAGGAATCTGATCGCTATTGTACTTTCCAAAATGTGTAATTTGAACTGTTTTGAACTGTTTTGGAATGTATTTTTGCAAATTTTTATGAATAAAGTACATTTTTGGGAAAAGAAGTTTTGGGGCGAAGGGCAAATAGTTATTGTCATTGTTATTAGGGGAGTGGGAAAGGGGCGTTAGAAATTTATTTATTTAATTTTGGCAGGTATGTCTTTAAAAATTTAAATCAGGCAGCAGGGCTGGCTGCCCTCTAAAAATGGCACCAGCGCCTCGGCACAGGCAGCTGATGCCATTGCCGGGGACAAACAGCCTGCCCCCTCTACAAGATTTGGGGGGTGGCCACCCCAGCTATTTAAATTAGATTGCAGCGGCTCTTTGGCGTGCGGCTCACGTATATGGGAGACCATTTTTTGAGCTCAACGTCGAGATCAGTGGCGGACTCTTAAAATCCATCCCTAAGGGATTTTAAGAGACTGCCGCCGATCTTGATGGTGAGCTCAGAAAATGGTGTCCCGAATGCATGAGCCGCACGCCAAAGAGCCGCCTATTCCCAGGCCAAAGGCTGTGCCAGGAATGGGAAGTCTTGGCAATAAATTGGTGAGGATTCGCTTCCCAATTTTAATTTTACCCTTTGTGAGTAGCTTTTGCCTCCACTCAGCCTGTGTAGTGCACCTCAGATCAGCAACCGAACTACTGAGTGGGAGATACAAATGGCCAATTCCACTGTTCATATTTTACAAACTTGACTAGTGACGCCTAGGTTAGAACTTTTTACACTTTTGTTCAACTGTGTAGGATATTGAAATATATATTTGCCAGGAATTACAGGTCCCCCGGCTTCCTCAATAGTATTAAAACCTCGCAGCTATTATCTCACCAAACGTTTCTTCATTTTAGCTCTTCATGTGCTGTTAATAAATGGCTTGAGTATAGTATTGTTTAGTTAGTGAAACATCTCTCAGTAACTTTGCTGCAAGTGATGCCTGTGTTAATGTGCTTACTCTGCAGTATGCTTCATGCTACAGTAATAACAGAGCCCTCCAGCTGTTGGGAATAGGGAGGAACAGCTGCCTCTCCATCTTCTCCTACCCTCCATACATCACAGGCCCTCGTCAACCACTGACTTATAAAGGACCAGATTTAACGATGCGCCACATCAGTCAGGTGATTCGTTGCCTACGACAGTTGAGGGCTCGGGACGGGAGAGAGGTGCAGATCTCCAACGCTACTAGGTAATTGCTGTCCGACTTAGTAACAGTGAAAGCTCAACCTATGTATAGTGGCTGCTGGTAAAACAGAAATATGGGTGGATCTTATTGATGACATTGCAGTATGTGAATGACATCAAATACCAAGAATGACAGAATATGACAAGTGACTGAGCAACAACTGCAACTTTCATTTATATAGCACCTTTAATGAAGGAAAATGTCCCAAGGTGCTTCACAAGAGCATTATCAGACACTGAGGAGACATTAGGAAAGGTGAATAAAAGCGTGGTTGAAGGAGTAGGTTTTAACGAGTGTCTTAAAGGAGGAGAGAACGGTGCAGAGGCAGAGGAGATGAAGGACATAATTACAGAGCTTAGGGTCTAGACAGCTGAAAGGATGGTTACCATGGTGGAGCAAAGGAAATTAGGGATTCATAAGAGTCTAGAGTTGGAAGAATGCCGAGTTCTTGAAGAGTTGGTGGGCTGTAGGACATTACAGAGAGAGGGAGGGACAAGATCATGGAGGGATTTGAACACCGGGATGAGAATTTTAAATTTGAGGTGTTGGTGGATGGGGTTCCAGTGTATATTAAAAACATATATTTAAAACAGGAAGAGAAGAGAAGGGGAGAAGGCATAATATTGCAGAAGGTACTGGAATATTGTTACAATGGACTCATCTAGATATTGGAAAACCACAGATTGGAATAATAGTGCAGTACCAGTCCATGCCATAGTTCACTGGAGTGAAGAAGTGTGGAATTGATCTATGGCTCGTTCGGAATCATGTCCCTCTGTTTGCTATGGAGGTGCTCCAGGATTCAGTTTTGTATGGATTTTACCATTGGAGTTATATTAAAATTGACAGTAACCCTTACTGACAGTGTTAAAATAACAATCTGAAAATTCAACTTAGGCACAGCAGGCAGTAATAAAATTAGTATCTGTTAAAAAGGTCAGATTTCCTTTGATAAAAAGCAGAGGTGCGGGAAATATGTTGAACTACCTGTCCCCCCTTCTTTAAATACAAGTGGTATGGTTAGTTCTCCAATGGCTCAGTGAAATTATCGAATGAGCAGGAAGATGCCAGATTCAATCTCTGGCCTGTGCTGAGTTGGCAGTGGTGGTTGAGTGCTACAATTGGCCTCAGTGCTTAAATATCAATCAGGATTTCTGCTTCTGACCTCGGTCAGGAGATGTGGGACGTCTACGGTTCAGTTCTGAAGCTCCTGCCACCCCTTCGTTAAATAGCTTTGCAGTACTCTGGCAAAGCTCCCACACGTATAAGGATCAATTTGGTGATGTACTAGAATGTACCCAGTACCCCCAGAACTACCTTAATAATACTTTCAGAAGAGATAGGGGCAAAAAGTCAGAAGAGAAAATAAATTACCTTTGATGTAAGAGGATATTAATTAAAGTTGCTGTTGGAATGAAGCTGCTAAATTGATCTGCTGGCAGGTCATAAAGACTTTAACTTCAGTTCAATTTTTATTGAACATAGCTGAGTTTATTTTGAGCTATGCTCTCAGGGATGTACAGGAGCTTGCCCAGGTTCCCCTGAAAGGGTGCAGGAGTCTCAGAGAAAGCAAGGCACCGAATGGAACCATTCAAGGGAGCATTCAGGAGATCTCACGACCTCCCGTACAACCAAATTCACCTCTGAGTTTGCTCATTAACTATTGTTCGCCTAATGAGACATAGAAGAATTACAATGTATGGTGTGGGGTTTGTTCTTCCCATGTTTAATGGAAAATGAGGCAGCTAGCAGGATAAAACAGACCAAGTTGAGAGCACTGTACCACTTGTAGTTAGTGCATAGTTAACCTTGTCTCAGGGTGTTCTGTCTTCATTACAAAGTTAGAATGGCATAAAAAAGGCCTATTACATTTTTTTTTAAATGGAAGAAAGCTGTACATCTAATGTGATGCAATCAGCGATATGTTGTTCACTCGGGTTTGATGTGAAAGCCAGCGATGAATATTCACTTCCATAGTTATTACTGGGGAGTGTAGACCCCGACCCAGGAGAATCCTGATGTCAGTGTTAAAAAGATGGACTTCATAACTGAGGACTCCTTCACAAACCTATCCTCCCTTATTATCACCCACAACAGTATTCTGCTTATTAAATGTGAGAAATAAATGTCCAAGAATAAACAATCTTTTTCTAAAATTTCTTTCAGACCATCCATTGAGGTTTTGCCAGCTGCCCCTCGCCATTCTGTCCGAAATAAGGACAAAAGATGCATCTCTTGCTTCAGAAAACGTCGCAACATCAAACATGTTGGATGAAACATGGGGATAAGAATCCCTCCAGTTAGACTCCCAAGTAAGGAGGAACCATTGGGAGTTGTGCTGTGCTCTTCATGCTTGCTGCCAATACCCAGCAGCCGTATCGAGACAAGTAGTTTGCTTTCTTGGAAGAGGTAGCAGATGAACTTTTAGAGCTGATCTCCGTGTGACGGACTTTCTGGTGTGTTTCTGTGTTGATGTGCTGTGAATTCTCATTGTAGGTAGCGAAATATAAAACCTCATCCAAGACAGGCAGGCATTCCTGACTGTCACTGAAATGAGATGGATGACTGTGACATTGAAAACAAAACTTTAATTTGGAATAAAGAAGTCAATGCCAGACTGGAGTTATATTGTGCTCCTTGCAAACACAGGGGTTTCACATCTCAAGGCTTTAGTTAGCTTGGTAGTCTCCTTAATTGTATTGACACTTTTGTGTTCACCTCAAACCATCTTACATCAATATAAAAACAGCAGTACAACTGTGGCCTTAATAATCTTGCAGATTTCTACCTGACAATAGTTATATCGCACCATTCAGTGCTAAGTATGATGAAAAGCATCTGTCTCAGTTTTACATTCTCCCTGATGGAGACATACAGCAGCTCCATTCAGAAATGCTTTACTTTAACTGTAAATGCCTTTCCTGTCTTGATGGGCTTTAAGTAAATTTTACCTAGTGTGTTTGCTTCTTGTTAATCATATTACTACACTTGTGAATTGTTAGGAGACTGCTGGTTGAATGTTACAGATAATTTAAGGATATCATAAACTAATCTTCCACAGTTTAATGATAATTGATATGCAATTCTAGTGTTGTAACAGAGCATGTTTACTAGCTGTGAATGTGATAATAAAGGGCTGTCCTCAAAGTGGCTGAAATGTTATATATTTTTGTACCTTATATAGAGACATTTTACATTGCAGTAAAAAAATCATTGTATTTAAGGGACCATGCTTTTAATGACATACATTAGAAGCTGGGGAATGTTTTGATGACTCCTCATAATCTACTCATTAAAGATTTTTAGCTCCAATAAATTGGCTGTTGACATGATTTCTCACTGTGGTGTACTATCAGATTAAGTATAATTTCAGTTTATTTATTAATATTCATGGGAAAGGAGTCTTGATAGAGTACACTTTATCAAGAAAGAAGGGCTTGTTTTTATAAAGTGCCTTTCCTGACCTCAGAATGTTTCTAAGCACTTTCTAGCCAGCAATGTATTTTTTTAAGTAGTCACTGTTACAATAGGAACTGCAATGGCCAATTTGACACAAGGAAGAACTTCCCTGCTCTTTTTCAAGTACTGTTGTGGGATCTTTTACATCCATTTGAGAGAGCAGACAGGGCCTTGCTTTAACATCTCATTTGAAAGACATCACCTCTGAAGTGCATTAGAGGTACCCACAATACCACACTAGAGTGTCAGCCTGGATTATATGCTCATGTTTCTAGAATGGGATTTGAACCCACAGCCCATCTGGCTTAGAGGCAAGAGTGCTACTACTGAGCTATGGCTGACACCAGGTCTAAAATGCAGATACCTGAGTCATTGGCATCATTACTTGCATTTTCTGTTTATTCCCTTTTCCTTACTGCTGTTATAAAGACAGTGATTCATGGGGAGAATTTTGTGTTGGTGGCAGGGGTCTCGATGTCAAGGAAACCGAGGCCAAGATCCCCATGTTGCCTCTTTTCCTGAAGGCCCGCTGAATTTAGTGCCAATCAGGCATTTAACTGGACAGCAGTGGGCTTTCCATAGGATTTAGGACCCTGTCGCTGGAAGACCCAGCTTTGCTGAGCTGCTGGCCAATCAGAGGCCAGCAGCTTGCAGTGCCACCGTGGAGGCGGTGGCTGCTGCTGTAGTTGCAGCGACCAGACACTGAGGAGCGGTGCTTGAACCAGACTTAAGGTAGGTCAGGGTGGGAGAGGTCTCGCAGGGTGGGGGTCGCGGGTGGGGAGTGGGGTCAGCAACAAGGGCCCCCTCACTTCCCAATGCCAGGTCCCTTGTTTGGACAATAAGTGCCTTTGAGTGAGGGACCTGGCAACTGGAGCTGGGAAGCAGCCCACATGGTTTTTTTTGGGTAATTGCAGCTGCGGCAGGAAAAGGTCCTTAATTGGGGATTAATTACCGAGTAAGGGCCTCAATAGGAACCTTCCCGCTCTGGACTAAATTTCGTTGGAGGCAGGTTGGTGGTAGGGCCTCCCTCTCCCCTCCCCCCACCAACCCACTCGATTTTATGCTCTCCCTGCCTCCAAACCCATTGCAGGGAGAGCAAAGAGTCCACCCATGATGAAGAATGATATTAAAAGCAAAATACTGCGGATGCTGGAAATCTGAAATAAAAACAAGAAATGTTGGAAGCACTCAGCAGGTCTGGCAGCATCTGTGGAGAGAGAAGCAGAGTTTCTCTCTCCACAGATGCTGCCAGACCTGCTGAGTGTTTCCAGCATTTCTTGTTTTTATGAAGAATGAGATTATGGGCTGCTTCAGACACCATCTGTGAACTTGTATGAATAGACTATCAGAGCTGAGCCTCAGCTTACCGTTACCTACAAACACTACATTCACACTTCAGTGTTTACTGGACAATGATGAAAAGTGAAGGCAGTAACCCTTTAGTAAAACAGGGCCACCAAGATTAAGGAAATGTTAGAAACTATTATTAAAGACACTGTAGCAGGGTACTTAGAAAAGTTCAAGGTAATCAGGCAAAGTCAACATAGTCTTTGTGAAAGGGAAATCATGTTTAACCAACTTATTGGAGTTCTTTGAAGAAGGAACAGGTGCTGTGGATAAAGGAGAACCGGTGGATGTACTGTGCTTGGATATCCAGAAGGCATTTGATAAGGTTATTGCGGAAAATAAAAGCTCATGATGTAGGGGGTAACATATTGGCATTGATAGAAGATTGGCTAGCTAACAGGAAACAGAGAATAGGCATAAATGGGTCATTTTCTGGTTGGCAAGATGTAACAAGTGGTGTGCCACAGGGATCAGTGCTGGGGCCTCAACTTTTTTTACAATTTATATAAATGACTTGGATGAAGGGACCAAATGTATGGTCGCTAAATTTGCAGATAACACAAAGATAGGTAGGAAAGTAAGTTGTGAAGAGGACATAAGGAGGCTACAGAGGGATATAGATAGGTTAAGTGAGTGGGCAAAGATCTGGCAAATGCAGTATAATGTGGGAAAATGTGAAATTGTCCATTTTGGCAGGAAGAATAAAAAAGAAGCATATTATCTAAATGGTGAGAGATTGCAGAGCTCTAAGACACAGAGGGATCTGGGTGTCCTAGTGCATGAATCACAAAAGGTTAGTATGAAGGTTCAGCAAGTAATTAAGAAAGCTAATAGAATGTTATAATTTATTGCAAGGGGAATTGAATACAAAAGTAGAGAGGTTATGCTTCTGTTATACAGGGCATTGGTGAGACCACATCTGGAGTACAGTGTACAGTATTGGTCTCCTTATTTAAGGAAGGATGTAAATGCATTGGAAGCAGTTCCAAGAAGGTTTACTAGGCTAATACCAGGAATGGGTGGGTTGTCTTATGAGGAAAGGTTGGACAGGCTAGGCTTGACTCCACTGGAGTTTAGGAAAGTAAGAGGCAACTTGATTGAAACACATAAGATCCTGTGGGGTTTTGACAGGGGAGATGTGGAAAGAATGTTTCCCCTTGTGGGAGAATCTAGAACTAGGGATCACTATTTAAAAATAAGGGGTCGTCCATTTAAGACAGAGATGAGGAGACATTTTTTCTCTCAGAGAGTCGCAAGTCTTTAGAACTCTCTTCTTCAAAAGGCAGTGGAAGCAGAGTCTTTAAATATTTTTAATGCAGAGGTAGATAGATTCTTGCTAAGCAAAGGGGTGAAAGGTTATCGGGGGTAAGCGGGAGTGTGGAATCAAGGTTACAATCAGATCAGCCATGATCTTATTTAATGGCGGAGCAGGCAAGAGGGGCCAAGTGGCCTACTCCTGCTCCTAATTTGTATGTACCTCTATTAGTACCCTAACTGAGATTGGATAAGTTAGAATCATAGAATTACAGAATGACACAGCACAGAGGAGGCCATTCTACCACCATACCCATGCCATCTCTTTGGTACAGCTATCCAATTAATCCCACTGCTTGCTTTTTTTCCGTAACCCTGTAAATGATTTCCCTTAGAATGTTATTACTGAAACTGCTTCCACAACCCTTCAGGCTTATGATCTCAGATAAACAACTTGCTGTGTAAAAAAGAAAGTTTCCTCATGTTGGCTCTGGTTCTTTTACTAATCACCTTGAATCTGTGCCCTCTCATTACTGACCTTTCTGACACTGAAAACAGTTTCTCCTTATTTATCAAAACTCTTCATGATTTTGAACACCTCTATCAAATCTCCTCTTAGTCTTCTCTGCTCTGAGGAGAACAACCTCCACAGAAGTTGCCACAGCAAAGGATCAAACCTGGAACTTTCATGGTCTGTTTGACTCAGGACCACACTGTATGTTGCACAATCTCTTCCGTGTTTTTCAATGGAATAATTAAAACTTTGTTCTTTCAATTCTTTAAGATATAGGCTTTTTCATGACTCTCATAAGTTGAACCACCCGCTACCACTGTCCTTGATACTTCTCCTCCTGACACTCATCTTCACTGGCTCCTCTACTTCATGCCATTGCTTCAGTTGGGAGGGACTTGAGCTGGGAACTGTTCCTTAACTGATTGCCAATGCAGTCCACAAACTGGTTTCTCTTCTTTCCTTTTCCCCTACCCCAGGTTGGAGCACTGCACTGCCAGTGAGTCCTCCCCTTCAACACTAACCTGAATCTCACTTGCAGGAAGTGCTAAATGAATTCAAATGACAGCCCAGCTTGGAAGTTGAAACTGAGGCAGAAACGAGTGGGAATCCATAGCATCACACCTACAAAGAACTAAGCTGAGTTTCAAGTAGTTTCTAAACCTGTAATGTCAGGAGCAATGCTATGATTCTAGAAACCCTGGAGTGAATTCTCACCTTCACTGTCTGGGTAGTAATTTGATGGAGAGTTTGCCTGACCATTGACTTCAATGGAATGAAAATTGGGCAGGTTTTACAAAGGGTGGGCCTGCACTCCATTCCACAATATTACTGCCAGGTTGGTGAAAATGAAAATGTACCCCTCTCCCTCCTTAGCAAAAGCTCATCTCAGCCACCCTGGTGATTGGGAGATGTGCACTGGTGGATACTTCCTTACGGCTGACTGATTAGACAACAACCTCTCAAGAAGCCTCGATAGCCAGTCTCTTCGGTATTCTTTCACCAAGAAGTATCAAAAGACCTGGCAGTTCCTAATGAAATACAAAATGGCAATGGTTCAAGGAACATTCTCTCTCTAAGCAGTGTCCTTGTTGTCTGAGGGATGTTAATCATGCCTTATGCCATGATATCAGTAAGGGGCAAGGTGAGGAGGCAGGCCCCAAGAACTACCTCAGCTGGTATGGGGATTGAACTCACACTATTGGCATTCTTCTTCACCACATCCAGGTAACCGACCCCCTTTCAAAGAACATTATCGGAAATTTACTTTGGGGTTGCTAATCTTAATAGCAAATGATAGAAAGGGTACTTCAGTTTGTCTGAATGGATCTAGACTAGCTCAATTGGCTTTTTCCATCTCCTATTTGTCTATGATCATCAAGGTCAGAGGTCATCATTGCTAGTCAAGGATGATGGTGGAAAAGGCCTGAGATCTGTTCTCAGCAAGAAAATCAAACAGAAACAGAAACACACATTAATTTGTTACTTTCTGTATGTATCTCAGAGATTTCCCAACATGCCTCACATATTGATTAGTTTTGAAGTGTCACTCGTTATTTGGAAATCTTGCAAGGAAACCACAAAACAAAAAATAACAATTTTACACTTCAAATTAATTCTGAAAATGTAATAGCACCTGGTGGGTCCCACACCCTAACAACAATAAAAATGGATAAACTTCACAATGTATATTTTTGTGGCCTGCTACTGATGGAACAAAAAAACTCCACTAGCAGTCAGATAAAGAAGGTCACAGAGAAATGACTGGTCACAAATGAAAGAAATTATAATGCAAAACATTTAAGGCACACATAAATTACATTTTGTTTAAAGCAAGGTTAGCAAACTACTTGAACATTACTGATGTAAATGTAGATGCCTTTATGGGGAAGCTGGATAAGTACATGAGGCAGAAAGGAATACAATGCTCTCCTAGCTGGCCTACCATCTTCCACACTCCATAATCTTGAACTCATCCAAAACTAGGCAGTCCATATCCTAACTCGCACCAGATCCCGTTCACCCATCACCCTTGTGCTCGCTGATCTACATTGGTTTCCAGTCCAGTAATGTTAAAATTTTCATCCTTGTTTTTAAATCCCTCCATGGCCTCACCCCTCCCTATCTCTGTAATCTCCTTCAGCCCTAAAAACTCTGAGATCTCTGCACTCCTTCAGTTCTGGCCTTTTGTGCCTCCCTATTTTGGCAGCCATGCTTTCAGCTGCCTGGGCCCTAAAACTCTGGAATTTCCTCCCAAAATCTCTTCACCTCTCTCTCTCTCTCTTTCCTAAGATGCTCCTTAAAACCTACCTCTTTGGCCAAGCTTTTGGCCATTTGTCCCAATATCTCCTTATGTGGTTTGGTGTCAAATTTTGTTTAATAACACTCCTGTGAAGCACATTGGGACATTTTACTACATTAAAGGCAATTTATCAATGCAAGCTGTTGTTACTGTAGATATGCAAATAGGGATGGATGAAATAGGGTGGAAGGAGACTTGTGTGGAGCATTAATACTGGCACAGATTAGTTGGGCCAAATGGGCTGTTTTTGTGTTGTAAATTCTATGCAAAGGAATGGATATATTCATGACAGTAACAACAGTCTGAATAAATATATTGCTTAACGTTCTTGTTTGGCAAATTTGTCTATCTCAACCTTTTACCCTTTAACTGAATTGACAGGCCTGTTTTACACACAGTGATGCACTTTTTTAATGAAAAGCAAATTAGTTTTTTGAGGACAAGATGACAAGAGCTCGTCCCAAAGAGACAGGCAGGTAAAGAAATATATCCCTTTCAAAAATCAACTTTCTGAGAGGAAAACTTCCAACATGCAGTTTAACATGTGTAAACTGGATTGTGACTGATTCAAAATGGGTAGATTGTTCAGATGGATGACACGCTCACAGAGAACTTGCTCATTAGCTGCTCTAGTTGAAGATCGAATATCATGGAAATCATAGATAACTTTTACACTTGAAGTATAAGACATTTTCTTTGTGCAATGGATGGAGAAAACATTTAATATGTGCCTGTTGTACAATACTGCGCATTCTTGCCCTGCATACAGAGCAGTGATTCAATTCCATCTCCATTCATTACATGACAGTTAATGTACACTCAAATGCCTGTGAAAGATACAAACATAACTAAACATTCTACTTCATTCTAATTAAGCAATATAGACAACATTGAATGCAGACTAGAGTATATGCAGAATAAAGTAATCATCCAATTTGAGGCTGTAGTATACTGAATAGTCTAAGAGGAAACAAGGACAAATCTTCATGGCTAGCTGCCTCTTCAAATCCCTGTCTTCTGTCCATCTATTTTTGTCTCCACTTCCAAATGTGAGGGACTCAAGGTTTTCTTTGTCTCAAAGATTGAGACCACCATGCAGCTTTCCTTTCCCTCCCCCACACCCCAATTACACAACTACTCCTCAACCACCCCAGCGCTGAACCATCATTTTGCAGTTTCTCCCCTATCTGCCTCCTCTTTTCCAAACTCATTTTTTCCATGAGCTCCACATCTTGCTCCCTTGATCTCTTCACCACTCCCCTCCTGGTCACACAACTACCTCTCTGACTGCTAACAATCTAAATGGTACCATCTCTTCAGGCAGCAGCCCTCCCCTACTAAATAAAACCCACCTTCAATCCTTCTGGCCGATTACCCTAACTCTAACACCCCTTTCCTCGCCTGAAGTTCTTGAGTGTATGCCACTTCTCAGTCATGTGCCTATCTCTGCCTCAACACCCCATTCGGATTTCTTCAAACTAGTTATGCCCATCTCACAGTACTGAAATAGCCCGAGCCAAAGCGACAAATTACATTCTCTGTGTTGTCCCTTATTGCCTTCTATGGCATTGTATAAAGTTGATCATGCCATCATCCTCCCTTGGTTCTCTGCCACTGTCCAGCTCTTGGGACTGACTACTCCATTCCTACCTCTCCAGTAAGGTTAGCACATCTTCAGTAATGGCTTCTCCTCTCTCTGCAGCACTGCCACCTCTAGCCTTGACACTAACATCAATGGCTAGTCAGGCTCGGTTTCCATATTTATAGTAATAACACCCAGCTTCTCCACCACTTGTCTTGATGGCAGACTACATGTTTGACATCAAGGGCTGTATTTTACAAGCCCTCCGATGTTGAGGGTCGTGGTGGGGGACCTGGAAACTCCTTCCGGGAGAGGCTCGCCATGGGCCTCGACGCCGGGAAGGCTCCACTGCATTTTACTGGCGGCGGCAAGGCCTCGGGGCGGCCCCCCACCGCTCGGCAGTGGAGCCTTAATCTACATATGCTAATGAAATTAAAATGAATGAATAAACACTTACTTGGTAGTGATGGCTGTCCCACACCGATATTCCGGCTGGTTGCTGGAAATCCCGTGCCATTGGATCTCCGTTTGGAGATCCGAGGCGTGACACTGGTGGGGAGGGGGGCGAGGAGTGAAATTCTCAGGGTGGGAACGGGAAGCAGGGAGAACTACTCCTATTGGTTGTGGGGATGATGGGAAGAGGTTGAGAGTCAAAGGTGCTGAAGTTGCCGGGTGCAGTGGGGGGAGGGGGGGTGGGGTGGGGTGGGTGCGACTGTTCAGAATATCAAAAGGTGTTTTTGTGGGGGGGTTGTGTCAAATTATTAAATGAGGATTTAATGGGGGGGGGCAGTGGGAGAGGGGATTCAAAGTTAAATTATAATATTTCTGCAGTTTTAATTAAACTGGGACCTTTAAAAATGGAAATGAAACTGAAGGGCCTGAAGCCCTTTAAAAGTGGCACCAGCGCCTGTGCGGTGGTGCCGGATGCTGTTGCTGGGGACAGAACGCCCGCCCCCTTTATGTCACTGGGGGTGGGTGCTCCTCCCCCTCCATGCCAATGAGCCGCTGCGAGCGCTGGTTCTGCGAGGCACGCCTTGTGGGGCGCCATGCACTTTTTCAAGCTCAACACCAAGAATGGCAGTGAGCCATTAAAATTCAGCCCAGGTCTTGGATGAGTTAGAACTTTCTTCAGCTGTCATGGGAAAGATTGAAGTAATTGAATTAGATTCTCTGCTTGGTTGCGCTGTTTTCTTTGGCACAATTGGCCAGAAATCTGCATACCCCGCGCAGAAAGTTGTGGAATTTTAAATACAAATTGAATTCAATGGAGATTGAGTTTCACGATCTGTTGCAGTGGTTTAAAAATCATTTTGCTGGAAGCCAGCCTCACCCACAAAACGTGCCCAGGATTAATTAACCAGTTTGGTGAGTTTCCTCTAATTGTACACGTTTCAGGGCTTCAAGGAGGCTCCAAAAATTCAGCAAATACTTTTCCATGCAAGGACATTACTAAGCACATTTTAAACGCTTTTGAATGAATTTTTTTAATTTAAAAAACTTACTACTATACCCCAATATAACTAGAAAATGGTTCTGTATATTTATTAAAATGCATTTTAGTAATTTAAATTCGGATTGCTCACTGAAATTGATGTGATTAAAATGCTTATTTTTTGTGATTAATCCATTTTCACTCAAACTGTACTAAGATACCACTCTTAAATATTTCAAGGAATATTTTTTCAAGCAATACTTTGTAAGTAAAAATTTTAAAGAAGTTACATTTTAAATTGCTGCCCAATTATGTTGGCTCATGGCGGATTTTGCGTTCAGTGATATGCAGTTTGCATCTGGATCGCCAATTGTGCCGAAAGTGGAAACTCTTGGCCATTGTTTCAGTGCCCACCACAAACTTCTCTTGTGCACAGCTCCCTGCCCACCCCTGCCTCCAACCCATCTGCTCCACTACTGGCCAAAGAGCTTTCAGTTGCCTCAGCACTGCACTGGAACACCATTCCTAAATCTTATTGCAGACAAGTGTAGAGAGAAAAAACACTGAGGATGGGGACTAGAATAAGGTCTGGAATAGAGTGGGGTAAAATAAGCTGATCGCGCTGCCATGGGATGATCAAAATAATATTTTGTTTAGGAGGTGGGATAAGAACATAAGAAATGGGAGCAGGAGTAGGCCATGTGGCCCCTTGAGCCTGCTCCTCCATTCAATAAGAACATGGCTGATCTGATCTTGGCCTCAACTCCACTTTCCTGCCTTTTACCCACAATCTTTGACTCGCCTATAGTTCAAAAATCTGTCTATCTCAGCCTTGAATCTATTCAATGACCCAGCCTCCACAGCTCTCTGAGGTAGAGAATTCCAAAGAATCACAACCCTCAGAGAAGAAATTCCTCTTCATCTCCATCTTAAATGGGCGACCCCTTATTCTGAAATTGTGCTCCCTAGTTCTAGATTCCCCCATGAGGGAATCATCCTTTTAAGCATCTACCCTGTTGAGCCCCTCAGAATCTTACGTTTCAAAAAGATTATCTCTCATTCTTTTAAACTCCATTGAGTATAGGCCCAACCTTTCCTCATGAGACAACCCCTTCATCCCAGGAATCAACCTAATGAACCTTCTCTGAACTGTCTCCAATGCAAGAACATCCCTCCTTAAATAAGGAGACCAAAACTTATCGTAGTACCCTAGGTGCGGTCTCACCAACGCCCTGTACAATTGTAGCAAGACTTCCGTACTTTTATACTCCATCTCCCTTTCAATAAAGGCCAACATTTTATTTGCCTTCCTAATTACTTGCTGTACCTGCATGCTAACCTTTTGTATTTCATGTACGAGGACACCCAGATCCTTCTGTTTTCTGTAGTCTCTCTCCATTTAAATAGTAATCTGCTTTTCTATTCGTCCTACCAAAGTGGACAATCTCACACTTTCCCACATTATACTCAATCTGCCAAATTTTTATTCAGTCACTTAACCTATCAATATCCCTTTGCAGACTTTTTGGACTGAATATAATGAGATATAATGAGCCCCCGGGAGACGGGGGAGGGGGGGCCCATAGAATTGCGATGGAAGGCGGAGAGGGGGGGGGGGTGCAGTGGAGGGCCCGTCGCCTTGCTGCTGCACCACAATGAAGTTTGGCCTTCCCACCCAGAGGCCAACTGAAACCCTTAAGTGGCCAATTAATAGTCACTTAAGGGCCTCTTCCCACCACCGCTGGAATTAAACTAGCAGCCCCCGCCATGCGGGGAGGTCATCCAGTAAAACAAGGCAGCCTCCCTAAAGGCTTGCTGGCGGAGCCTCCTCCGTGGGCAATATGTAGCCCACGGAGGGCCCCTGGCGGCAAAGGCCGCTGCCACGTTAACATACCCCCTGCCCTCAATGCCCACCCTCCCCAACCGCACCCCCATCACCTGGGCCTGCTGGACTGGGCCTGGCGACCTTGCTTCACTCACCTTTGGTCTGGGGCTCCAGCACTGGCCTAGACCCAGGCTTCCTGTAGTACCAGCAGTTGCCACTGCTTCCAGTGGCACTGCTGAGATTACTGAGCTGCCAGTCCTCTGATCAGCCGGCAGCTCTTAGAGGCTTGGCACTGGGCCGTTGAATTGCACCGGGAGGGCTCCAAAGGGCCAAGGCGGAATTCCCCTCTCCTTTACAGTCTGGTGCCAGGAGCCCTGCCAGTTCGACTAAATTCAGCCCTTTGTGTCCTGCTCATAACTTGCTTTCCCACCTATCTATGTATTGTCAGCAAATATGGCTACAATATACTCCATCCCTTCATCCAAGTCATGAAAATAGATTGTAAATAGTTGAGGCCCCAGCACCGCTCCCTGTGGCACTCCACCTAGTTACAGTTTACTGACCTGAAAATGACCCATTTATCCTGGCTCTGTTTTTTGTTAGTTAGCCAATTCTATAGCCATGGTAATATATTAGCCCTAATACCTTTATAGCTCTTTATCTTGTGCAGCAACCGTTTATAATGGCACCTTATCAAACGCCTTTTGGAAATCCAAATACATTACATCTACTGGTTTCCCTTTATCCACTCTGCTTGTTACATCCTCAAAGGCAATCAGTTGTGTAGATGACCATAGTTATTGCAGTTATGGTGTAAGAACACAACAAACTTCTATTTCCTGGAAATTTGAAAACTGTTAAAATATATTTTTGAGGCAATTCTGAGGTCAGTATGTTCGGCTTTAAAAAAAAAGCCATTACTCATGAGCTAACAGAATGTGGGTGAGAAAAAAGGCTGCAAAAGTTAGTGGGTGTAAGACAGGGAGGCAGACATGAAGAATGACCATGGATAAGGTTTTGGAGGGCTGCCAGCAATTGGTTCTACTTCAGCAAAAGTCACCACCCTTAGGGAAAGAACCAGTAGAAATCATTTTGATTTGTTTGTAACCTATAACTTAAGCAACATTTGAAAATTGGTTAGGTTTTGAAAGATCTGCTACCCAAAATTTGCTTTCTATTGATCACATTTGGATACAACTGAGCATGCAAACAAATACCAGAGTCTGTTGAAAATAGTTTCCAATGGTTTTACATGTAGCTATAAATATCTGACATGGAAATAGAACAGGAACATTGTTTATTTTAGCACTGTCATATGATAGAATCAAATGCCAGTTCCATTTCTTGAACTGCAATAGGCAATAAATCACTTATTCCGAATCACATTTAGGCTTAGAAACATTTAATGAGAACACTAGGCCTAGTCCTTACTTAATACATTTAGTAATTGTGTGCAGTTTTGAAAAAGGATATCATGAGAGGACAAAGTGTTCCAAGCTATAAACTCATACACTTAGTGTCTAATTTTTTAGAGAGATCGGAATCTAAATTCGATTTCTTTAAGGTAAAGTGGATGGGGAGAGGAACATGAAGATAGGTGCCGTACTAAGGGAGATGCTATCTTTCGGATGAGGAATTAAATCAAGGCCTCATCTGGTGTCTCAAGTGGACATAAAAGATGCTGTTGAAGAGGAGCAGAGTCATAGAGTTTTACAGCACAGAAACAGGCCCTTTGGCCCAATGCGCCTGCGCCGACCATCAAGCACCCGTCCAAAACTAATCCCACTTCCCCACACTTGGCACGTAGCCTTGTATGTAATGGCGTTTCAAGTGCTCATCTAAATACCTTAAATGTTATGAGTGTTCCTGCCTCTACCACCCCTTCAGGCAGTGTGTTCCAGATTCCAACCACCCTCTGGGTGAAAAATCTTTTCCTCAAATCCCCTCTAACCTCCTGCCCCTTACCTTAAATCTATGCCCTCTAGTTATTGACCTCTCCGCTAAGGGAAAAAGTTTCTTCCTATCTAACCTATCTATGCCCCTCATAATTTTGTATACCTCAATCAGGACCCCCCCTCAGCCTTCTCCGCTCTAAGGAAAACAACCCTAGCTGATCTAGTCTGTCTTCATAACTGAAATGCTCCAGCCCAGGCAACATCCTGGTGAATCTGCTCTGCACCCTCTCCATTGTAATCACATCCTTTCTATAGTGTGGTGACCAGAACTGTGCACAGTACTCCAGCTGCAGGCTAACCAGCGTTTTATACAGCTCCATCATAACCTCCCTGCTCTTACATTCTATGCCTTGGCTAATAAAGGCAAGTATCCCATATACCTTCCTAACCACCTTTTCGACCTGTGCTGCTGCCTTCAGTGATCTATGGACAGGCACCCCAAGGTCCCTCTGACCCTCTGTACTCCCCAGTGTCCTACCATCCATTGTATATTCTCTTGCCTTGTTAGTCCTCCAAAAATGTATCACCTCACACTTCTCAGGATTAAATTCCATTTGCCACTGCTCCGCCCATTTTACCAACACATCTATATCATCCTGTAATCTAAGGTCTTCCTCCTTAGGGGAGTTATCTGACGTCCACACACTGTCCAGTTATCCCCAGTGTCGTGCCCTATATTTATCTTCAATCAACATCACTAAAACAGATTATCTGGTCATCAACACATTGCTGTATTGTGGGATCTTGCTGTGTGCAAATTAGCTGCTGTGTTTCCTACATTACAACAGTGACTTCACTTCAAAAATACTTCTTGGTTGCAAAGCGCTTTGACATCCTGAGGTCATGAAATACTCTATATAAATGCAAATCTTTCTTTTTTCTTTCTTTAAATAACTTCTGAAAATATATATAAAGTCGGCAGTTTTACTTGGATTCTGAACACAGTGCAAAGAGACAAAGGAACAAAATGAATAACCAGACTGGAGATCAGAAATTTTTCCTGAGTGGTGGGAAACAGACACCCTTAAAAGCTGCGAATGCTGCATCACCTTCAAAGCAGCCTAGTTGGCTAGATTGAGCTTTATAGGTATACTATTACATAAATGATTTTTCTTTTTGGTAATTTTATTCCTTCTTACCTGAAAGCGTTGATTCCTTTTGGGGCACAATTGCTTTGGCATCTTCTAGAACCTTGACCAAGTGGTCTTCCCTTTAAATGCAAGCCTGGGCAGGGAGTGTTGAAAGTGATATCACAGTCCTTATCTGACGTCCACACACTGTCCAGTAATGCATTACGACCAGGGACAGGTACGCTGACTGATTTTATCCTCGAGCTTAGTGCCGATGGCAGCTGTAGCATTTTCCCTACTGTCCAGACTCTGGTGGAACCTGGGCCATTCTGCGACTTGTTACCCTTACTAACTGAGCCATGAGGACAATTGTCAATGCATATTTGTGCAGATATTCCTTCAGTAGATGAAATAAGTTCGAAAGTCCAAGACCAATCAGTCTGTGAAAAAGCATGCTGGGTTGTCTGAATAGCCTTGTCCTAAACCAAGCTTTTTTATCCTATATGATAAAGTACAAGTACATCTCCTGCAGCACTAATCCCAGTAAGTTAGATGATGTGCTGTTTTGTAAGGTCAGATAATTTACACCACTTCAAAATAGAATGTAGCTGTGTCCCTTGAAGGCCAAAAGGTGCAATGGTTTGGCATTCTGGAAATGAATTCTGCCTCAACTCCTCTATAGACAGTGCTTTTAACTTAAACCAAGTTACTTCACCCTGGCTTGGAGAGCTACTAGTTCAGCTGCAGACATGTTAGTATTCAATCACACACAACCACAATAAAACCTGTATTGATCTTACTCTTTTTGATTGGGAACAATTTGGTTTCCCACTTCCAATTTCTCTCATTTGTCTGTGGGTCAATTCCAGACGCTAGCACCCAAATTTCTGTTATGACCAGGTGAGAAAAAGGTCTAAGGTTCCCTTTCAGCCTCCACCTAGTCTTACTGTAACAGGGTTTAAATTTTAAACACACCGTGTTTTTAGCTCCCCCCACTGCTTTCCAATTATAAGGCAAAGAAACCAGCACAAGTTTTCTCAGGTTTAAAGAAGAAAAGTGAACTTTTATGAAATTTAAACTTAAACTGTAATTCAGTTAACGCCCACGGATACATGATGCACCTATGCCAGCATGCATACGTGATACACCCATGCAAAGAGAGACAGAGGAGAAAAAATAAAGTGGAAAAGTTTGAGGCAATATGTGAAGAGTTTTTGTTACGGGTCTCCAAGCTCACTGTAGCGTCTTTGATTGTTGTTAGATCTTGCTGTTCATTGGGGCCCAGTATTCTTTCTAAACCTTGTTTGCTGTTGGAGACTTTTCTCTCTTGGGGGTCATGTGTCTTCAGTGGATTCAGAGGCTTGTGAGAAAGAGATGGGAGCAGACAGACGGACAGGAGGTCTTCTTCAGTCTGTGAAAAAGCATTCTGCTTTCTGCAGGTACTCAGTTCAAAACTCTGCAACAGCCAATTAGTCATGTGACTAACTGGTCTGACCACGTCTGTTTGGATTGAATTGGAGCAGGGAATAGCTCCTTTGTCTACAGGCATTGTCTGTTAATATGCAAAAATGTCTTTCTAGCCAGGGGCCTGGCAACCCCTTGTCACAGGCCTTCTCTTTTTCCCAGCAACAATTTGAAATTTAATGTCCATGTGGCGAAATTAATGTGCCTTCTTCTTGGCAGGTGAGGGCCTGCATGACACTGTTTATTGGCCAGGGATCAACACTGACATTGAAAGGTTAGTGAGGATGTGCGAGGCATGCCAGA
The DNA here is from genome assembly GCF_036365525.1 of Heterodontus francisci. Taxonomy (NCBI): domain Eukaryota; kingdom Metazoa; phylum Chordata; class Chondrichthyes; order Heterodontiformes; family Heterodontidae; genus Heterodontus; species Heterodontus francisci. The sequence continues at coordinate 70,575,764 of NC_090387.1, forward strand.
GCCACCAGCCACAGCAACGCAAAGGACCTCTACACCCTTACGAGATTCCATCAATCACTTGGTCTAACATCGCCACTGATATATTTTCCATTAATGGAGATGACTTTATCTTAGTCACTGATTATTTCTCCAAATTTCCGATTGTCAGAAAGGTAAAAGACACTTCGAGCACAGTCGTCGCAGACACATTGAGCGCCATATTCAAATCTATTCGGTGCACCTGAAGAAATCATTTCTGACAATGGGCCACAGTTTACGGGGAAACCTTTCAAGGATATGTGTGCCAAATGCTGCATAAACCATGCGACATCCTTACCACATTACCCTAGATCTAATGGTCTTGCCGAGCGAATGGTTCGCACAGTCAAAGCATTTATCCTGTAGTGTAGGACAACAAAACAAGATTTTTGTGTTGCCATGCTCCACCTCAGATCTACAGCTATGGATATAGGCTTACCATCATCAGCAGAGATCATTTTGGCAGACAAATGCAAACAATTCTGAAAAGCCATCATCTGTCCAAATTCTCCGAGATGCAGGAGACACTGCTCAAAAAAAAAAGGGAGAATGCAGATGGTGCATGACCGACATGCAGGGGTGGAAATACCTCAGCTACATGTAGGACAAAAGGTCAAGGTCATAAAACCCACAATGAGAACATGGTTACCTGCAGAGGTATCCAAAGTATGCAGTGAGCCTAGGTCCTATCAGATTACAACATCTAATGGAGCAGTGTTGAGAAGGAACGGAAGACAACTAATGAACTCCAATTGCGCACAGGGTACTCGAAAGAACACACTCCGATGATGAGGGTGTGATAGAACAATAGGACAACAACCAACACACTGATAACATGCCTGCATACCAAAAACAGCCACGGGTGAAATCCACATCCCCAGAAGGTTATACCATAACCAGATCTGGAAGAGTTGTCAAACCACCAAAATAATATACGGACTTTTAAGCCTCTGCAATTGTAAATTTCACAATCCCTATCCTTCTCCCTGTAAATTTTATCATCTCTATCCCATATAACTGATTTTGATGTTATCTAATTTTATGTGTTTTTTACTTGTAGCATTTGAGACTTATCTTTGCAAAGAAAGGGGATGCCCTTTATGATCTCAGTATGCTAATGAGCTAAGTGCTAGGATGTAGTCATGTGACTCGAAGCTACAGTCACTCCGCAACTGTAACACCCAGATGAAGGTTCTGTAAATAGTTTGCTCTGCATCTAATAGTTTAGCTGTTAATAAACCTGTAAGAGATCTTCAGCATAAGTGGACTCCACACATCTCATTTATGTTGCATCAGACAACATAACGAACGCATGACAGAAACAATATCATTTGTTAATGAATAGCCCAAACAAAATCTTTAGTCATCAAACTGCATGAAAAATTAAACAAGCAAGAATGTAAATGTATTGTTCGGCATATTGCGAGTGAGTATATTGGTGGAGTAATGCAGTAAGCTGAGAAGAATGGGTAGAGTTTCAATACTCGAAAGGCAGTTTGGAGTCACCTGGTTCATTTGGAGAGTGCCAGGTTTCCAACCCGCACAGTGATACTTTGTAAAACACATCAGCTCAGTAATCATGGAACAGAAGGTCAACAGTCCTGGCTGCTTTCAATTCCACTCTGGTTTTCAAGTGTGAATAACTTCTCTGATAAAATGTAAAAGCAGCTCTAAAACTAATCTCACCCGATTCTTAGCTTTATCTTTCTATATACTGTAAAATTAATTCCCAATGTTTACTATTTTGATGGCTCTGATTTTTCAACTTCCTTTCCTCTCAACATTTTAAACAAGTTTCTCTGCATACTGAGGCTGATAAATGGAATTGTTTTCCATTGTTTGTTCACAGCAGATATTTTATGAAGTTTAATAATTTGTTACATGTGATTTTCTTTGGCCTCCTTATCTCGAGAGACAATGGGTAAGCGCCTGGAGGTGGTCAGTGGTTTGTGGAGCAGCGCCTGGAGTGGCTATAAAGGCCAATTCTAGAGTGACAGACTCTTCCACAGGTGCTGCAGAAAAATGTGTTTGTCGGGGCTGTTACACAGTTGGCTCTCCCCTTGCGCTTCTGTCTTTTTTCCTGCCAACTGCTAAGTCTCTTTGACTCGCCACACTTTAGCCCCGCCTTTATGGCTGCCCGCCATGAAGACACGTGATACATATACGGAAAACACATGTAAACAAATAGCAAAGTTGTTCAGTGCTAGTGTATTCAACACTCTTCAGGAAATTGGTCAACTTGGATCATGTAAATCCAGTACAGATGAATCCAGTCCACCATATCATATGAATTACTGACAGCCGATTTGGAAAATAACATCATCCTCAGATCAAGCTTTAGAAAATAAGGGGACTTTAGATAAATACATATGGAAGAAAGAGTGGAGGATACACCGATAAGACAGCTGCACAGGAGGGGCAAAAAAAGAGCAGGAGAGCTATAGTGAAAGGGATTCTATCGTAAGGGGTACAGATAGGCATTTCTGTGGCCGCAAATGTGACTCCAGGATGGAATGTTGTCTTCCCGGTGCTAGAGTCAAGGATGTCTGGAATGACTACAGGACATTCTGAAGGGGGAGGGTGAACAATCAGAGGTTGTGGTTCACACTGGTACCAATGACATAGGTAGAAAGAGGGATGAGGTCCTGCAATAAGAATTTAGGGAGCTAGGTAGCAGATTAAAAAGCAGGACCTCAAAGGCTGTAATCTCTGGATTACTCCTGGTGCCAGGTGCTGGTGAGTATAGGAATAGGAGGATAGAGCAGTTGAATGCGTGGCTGAAGAGATGGTGCAGGAAGGAGGGCTTTAGTTTCCTGGATCACTGAGTCTGTTTCTGGTGAAGGTGGGACCTGCACAAGTCGGACAGGTTTGCACCTGAAGCTGGGCAGGACCAATGTCCTTGCAGGGAGGTTTGCTAGTGCTGTTGGGGGTGGGGTTTAAACTAATTTGGCAAGGGGATAGGATACAGAATGGAGATACAGTAGGGGGTGATGCACAGCCAAATATAGAAGAAAAACTAAGTCAGTCTGGAAGGCAGAGCAAATATAGACCTGTTAAGGCACAAGCGAATAATGCAAGGCTGGATTGCATCTATTTTAATGCAAGGAGTCTTACAAGTAAGGTGGATGAATTGAGGGCATTAGATTAACACATGGGAATATGATATTATTGCTATCAGAGAGACATAGTTGAGGGAAGGGCAGGACTTGCAGCTCAATATTCCAGGGTATAGAATCTTCGGGTGTGACAAGGGGCGGGGGGTGGGGAGTGGAGGGGTGTAAAAGAGGAGGTGGCATTGCACAATTGATCAAGAAGTCAATTACTGCAGTAAGGAGGGATGATATCTTAGAAGGTTCCTCAAATGAGGCCATATGGGTAGAACTTAAAAACAAAAAGGGGGCAATCACTTTGCTGGGAGTGTACTACAGGCCTCCAAACAGTCAGGGAGAGATAGAGGAGCAGATACGTAGGCAAATCTCAGAGACGTGTAAAAATAATAGGGTAATAATAGTAGGGCATTTCAACTTCCCCAATATTAACTGGGATAGTCTTAGTGCAAAAGGCTTAAAGGGGGCAGAATTCTTCTAGTGCATCCAGGAGAGCTTTTTGAGCGAACATGTAGAAAGTCCTACCAGAGAAGGGGCAGTACTGGACCTAATCTTAGGGAATGAAGCCAGACAAGTGGTAGAAATGTCAGTGGGGGAGCATTTCGGGGATAGTGACCATAACTCTAAGATGATGTTAAAGGACAAAGATGGGCCGGAAATAAAGGTACTGAATTGGGGGAAGGCCGATGAAAGCCTGGATGTCAAGGGATATAGAGGACTGGATAAGGAAAAAAAGGAGGCTTATGGCAGATTCAGATGGCTGAAAACAGCAGAGGCCCTAGAGGAGTATTGAAAGTGTAGGGGGGGTACTTAAAAAAGTAATTAGGAGAGCGAAGAGGGGGGCATGAAAAAACACTGGCGGGCAAGGTAAAGAAAAGTCCCAAGGCGTTTTATAAGTATATTAAGGGCAAGCGGATAACCAGGGAAAGAGTAGGACCATTAGGGAACAAAGTGACAATCCAAAGTGTGGTGCCGGAGGACGGAGGTGAGGTTTTAAATGATTACTTTCCACTTGTGTTCACTATGGAGAAGGACGATGTCGGTGTAGAGATCAGGGAGGGGGATTGTGATATACTTGAACAAATTAGCATTGAAAGGGAGGAGGTATTGGTGTTTAGCAGGCTTAAAAGTGGATAAATCCCCAGGCCCGGATGAGACGTATCCAAGGGTGCTATGTGAGGCAAGGGAGGAGATTGCAGGGGCTCTGACACAAATTTTCAAATACTCCCTGGCCACAGGAGAGGTGCCAGAGGACTGGAGGACAACGAATGTGGTACCATTATTCAAGGAGGGTAGTAGGGATAAACCAGGTAATTACAGGCCAGTGAGTCTAACATCAGTGGTAGGGAAACTATTGGAAAAAATACTGAGAGACAGAATTAATCTCTACTTGGATAGGCAGGGATTAATCAGGGATAGTCAGCATGGGTTTGTCAGGGGGAGATCATGCAGACCAAATTTGATTGAATTTTTCGAGGAGGTGAGTAAGTGTGTAGATGAGGGTAAAGCAGTTGATGTAGTCTACATGGACTTCAGTAGGGCTTTTGAAAAGGTCCCGCCTTATTGGTCAAGAAGGTAAGAGCCCATGGGATCCAGGGCAATTTGGGAAATTGGATCCCAAATTGGCTTAGAGGCAGGAGGTTGAGGGTGATGGTCGAGGGTTGTTTTTGCGAGTGGAGGCACGTGACCAGTGGTGTACCGCAGGGATCGGTGCTGGGACACTTGCTATTTGTAGTGTACATTATTGATTTATACGTGAATATAGGAGGTATGATCAGTAAGTTCGCAGATGACACGAAAATTGGTGGTGTTGTAAATAGTGAGGAGGAAAGACTTAGATTACAGGACGATATAGTGCTGGAAAGATGGGCGGAGCAGTGGCAAATGGAATTTAATCCTGAGAAGTGTGAGGTGATGCATTTTGGGAGGACTAACAAGGCAAGGGAATATACAATAGATGGTAGGACCCTAGGAAATACAGAGGGTCAGAGGGACCTTGGTGTACTTGTCCATAGATCACTGAAGGCAGCAGCACAGGTAGATAAGGTTGTTAGGAAGGCATACGGGATACTTGCCTTTATTAGCCGAGGCACAGAATATAAGAGCAGGGATGGAGCAGTTTATGATGGAGCTGTGTTAAATGCTAGTTAGGCCACAGCTGGAGTACTGTGTGCAGTTCTGGTCGCCACACTATAGGAAGGATGTGATTGCACTGGGGAGGGTGCAGAGGAGATTCACCAGGATGTTGCCTGGGCTGGAGCATTTCAGCTATGAAGAGAGACTGGATAGGCTAGTGTTGTTTTCCTCAGAGGACAGAAGGCTGAGGGGGGACATAATTCAGGTATACAAAATTATGAGGGGCATTGATAGGATAGATAGGATGGAACTTTTTCCCTTAGCGGAGGAGAAGCGGCAGCGGCGAAAGTGGGAACAGGGGAGAGGAGCCGGGATATCAAGAGCGGAGACCCGAGGCCCGAGACCAGAAGTGGCGGTGGTGAGAACTGGAACAGTGGACCTGCTTGAAAAATAAAATCGAAGTGTGACGTCACAAGAGAGCTGGTGAGTGATTGGTGGGTATTTCTTCCATGTCTCTTTTTTGTTTGGCCAAGTTATTTAAATCAGGAGACGCCATTACAGGTTAACAGTGCACTTAAATAATTCATTTTTAAAAAAATACTGAGATCCAAATTAATTAATTAAATAGAATAGAGATGATTGGGCAGGCGATGTGTTGCAGCTGTAGTATGTGGGAGCTGGTGGACGCCTGTGTGATCCACGGTGACCACATCTGCAGCAAGTGTTGGTGTTCGAGGAACTTCGGCTCAGAGTTGATGAGCTGGAGTCCGAGCTGTGGACACTGTGACACATCAGGGAGGGGGAGAGTTACTGGACACTGTTTCAGGAGACAGTCACACCCCTTAGATTAATTACATCCAATCTGGACCGTGGTCAGGGACAGGAGGGTGTGACTGCAAGTGAGGCAGGTATGGGGATCCAGAATTTAGCTTTGGAGGAGCCTCAGCCAGTGCCCTTATCCGATTGGTACGAGGTTCTTGCTCCCGGTGTGGACGAGGTCACAGATTGCAGGGGGGATGAGCAAACTGACCACAGCACCATGGGTCAGAGTGCCATTCAAGTGGAGTGAGAAAAGAGAAATGTAGTAGTAATAGGGGATAGCATAGTTAGGGGAATAGATATTGTTCTCTGCAGCAAAGCTAGAGAGTCCCGAAGGCTGTGTTGCCTACCTTGAGCCAAGGTTAAGGGCATTGCCTCTGGGCTGGAGAGTAACTTGGAGTGGGAGGGGAAGGATCCAGTTGTCGTGGTCCATGTAGGTACCAACGACATAGGTAGGACTAGGAAAGAGGTTCTGCTGAGGGACTATGACCAGCTCAGGGCTAAATTAAAAAGCAGAATCCCAAGATAATAATCTTCGGATTACCACCTGAGCCACGTGCAAATTGGTATAGGGTAAATAAGACTAGAGAGGTAAATGCGTGGCTCAAAGATTGGTGTGGGACAAATGGGTTCTGATTCCTGGGACGCTAGCACCAATATTGGAGAAAGAGAGAGCTGTTCCATTGGGATGGGCTTCACTTGAACCATGCTGGGGCCAGTGTCCTGGTGAATCGTATAACTAGGGTTATAGATAATCTTTAAACTAAACAGTGGGGGGCGAGGGTTCAATTGAAGGGAAGTTTAAAAAGTCGAAAAGTAACAAGAGAGCAGAGGTGCAGGGTAGTGAAGGAGCATACATTAATCAGAGTGTGACAGGAAGGGACAGAGAATACAAGCACAAGAGTACAGCAGAAATTAGAACCAGAGTAGGTAAAAATGGTAAAAATTCAAAGCTTAAGGCCCTTTAATCTGAATGCACATAGCATTTGTAACAAGGTAGATGGGCTGACGGCACAGATAGAAATAAATGAATATGATTTGATAGCTATCACTGAGACGTGGTTGCAGGATGACCAGGGCTGGAAACTCAATGTTCAAGGATATTTGATGTTCCAGAAGAATAGGCAGAAAGGAAAAGGAGGTGGGGTAGCTTTGTTATTAAAGGAAGAGATCAGTGTAATTGTGAGTAATGATATAGGTGTAATAGATCGTGATGTAGAATCAGTTTGGGTGGAAATAAGGAATAGCCAGGGAAAGAAATCACGGGTGGGGGTGGTCTATAGGCCCCGAGGAGTTGCCTTTCTGTAGGACAAAATATTAATCAGGATATAACGGAGGCGTGTAAGAAGGGCACTGCAATTATCATGGGTGATTTTAATCTGCATATAGACTGGACAAATCAAATTGACAAGGGTAACATGGAGGGCGAATTTGTAGAGTGCCTCAGGGATTGTTTCTTAGAACAATATATTGCAGAACCTACCTGGGAACAGGCTATTCTAGATTTGGTAATGTGTAATGAGTAGGATTAATAAGAGATATCGTAGTTAAGGATCCTCTAGGGGCAAGCAATCATAACACGGTAAAATTTCAAATTCAGTTTGAGGGTGAGCAACTCAGGTCTCAAACCAGTGCGTTCAACTTAAACAAGAGCAATTACAGAGGTATGAAGAAAAAGTTGTCTAAAGCGGGCTGGGAAAATAGACTAAAGGGAAAGTCAGTAGATGAGCAGATATTTCATAACACTCAGCAAACATTTATTCCAGTCAGAAGGAAGGAAAGCGAGGAGAACGATGAACCACCCATGGATAACAAAGGAAGTTAAGGAGAGTATCAAATCAAAAACAAAGGTGTACAAAGCGGCGAAAGCCAGTGGTAGGCCAGAGGATTGGGAATCTTTTAGGAACCAGCAACGGATGACTAAAAAGCTAATAAAGAGGGAGAAAATTGATTATGAGAGTACATTGACAAGAAATATAAAAACAAACAGTAAGAGCTTCTACGGGTATATAAAAAAGGAAGAGAGTAACTAAAGTAAGTGTGTGACTTTCAGAGGATGAGACTGGAGAATTAATAACAGGGAACAGGGAAATGGCAGATAATTTAAACCAATATTTTGCATCGACTTCACGGTGGAGGACAGTATAAACATCCCAACAATAATAGATGAGCAAGGTGTAAATGGGAGGGAGGAACTTGTAACAATATCACCAGGGAATAGATGCTTGACAAACTGATGGGACTAAAGGCAAACAAGTTGCCAGGACCTAATGGCCTGAATCCAAGGGTTTTAAAAGAAGTGGCTGCAGAGATAGTAGAGGCTTTGGTCGTAATATACCAAAACTCACTGGATTCCGGTAGGGTACCAGCAGTTTGAAAAACCGCTAACGTGACACCTCTATTCAAGAAAGGAGAGAGACAGAAAGTAGGAAACTATAGACCAATTAGCTTAACATCAGTCATTGGGAAAATGCTAGAGTCCATTATTAAGGAAGAAATAGCAGGCCATTTAGAAAAACATAATGCAATCAAACAGAGTCAACATGGGTTTATGAAAGGGAAATCATGTTTGACAAATTTGATAGAGTTCTTTGAGGATATAACAAGCAGAGTGGATAAAGGGGAACCGGTAGATGTGTATTGGGATTTTCAGAAGGCGTTCGATAAGGTGCCATATAAAAGGTTATTGCACAAAATAAGAGCTCAGGGCATTGGGGATAATGTGTTGGCATGGATTGAGGATTGGCTAACACATAGAAGGCAGAGAGTCAGGATTAATGGGTCTTTTTCAGGTTGGAAAGTCGTAACTAGTGGGGTGCCACAAGGATCGGCCTCAACTATTTACTATCTATATTAATGACTTGGAGGAAGGGACAGAGTGTAGTGTATTCAGATTTGCTGATGATACAAAAATAGATGGGAAGGCATGTTGTGATGAGGAAACAAAGAATCTGCAAAGGGATATAGATAGGTTAAGTGAGTAGGCAAAAACTTAACAGATGGAGTTCAATGTGGGAAAATGTAAGGTTATCCACTTTGGTAGAAAGAATAAAAAGGCAGATTATTATTTAGATGGAAAAAGACTACAAAATACTGCAGTAAAGAGGGATCTGGGTGTTCTTGTACATGAAACGCAATAAGTTAGCATGCAGGTGCGGCAAGTAATTAGGAAGGCAAATGGAATTTTGGCCTTTATTACTAGGGAGTTAGAGTTTAAAAATAGGGAAGTCTTGTTACAACTGTACAGGGTGTTGGTGAGGCCACCCCTGGAGTACTGTGTACAGTTTTGGTCCCCATATTTAAGGAAGGATATATTAGCATTGGAGGCAGTTCAGAAAAGGTTCACTAGGCTGATTCCTGGGATGAAGGGGTTGTCTTATCAAGAACGGCGAAACAGGTTAGGCCTTTATTCTTGGAGTTTAGCAGAATGAGAGTTGATTTTATTGAAACATATAAGATTCTAATGGGGCTTGACAGGGTAGATGTTAAGAATATATTTTCACTGGTGGGGGAATCTCAAACTACGGGACATAGTCACAGAATAAGGGGTCACACATTTAAAACTGAGATGTGAAGGAATTTCTTCTCTCAAAGGGTGGTGAATCTCTGCAATTCTCTATCTCAGAGAATTGTGGAGGCTGGGTCACTAAATGTATTTAAGGAGGAGGTAGATAGATTTTTGAAGTCTTGGGGAGTCAAGGATTATGCGGAGCAGGCCTGAAAGAGGGGTTGAAGACTGGGACAGATCAGCCATGATCTTATTGAATGGCGGGGCAGGCTTGAGGGGCTGCATTGTCTATTCCTGCTCCTATTCCTTATGTTCTTATGAGGTGTCAATAACCAGGGGGCATAGATTTAAAGGGGATTTGAGGAAACATTTTTTCACCCAAAGGGTGGTTGGAATCTGGAACACACTGCCTGAAGAGGTGGTAGATGCAGGTACCCTCACAACATTTAAGAAGCATTTAGATGAGCACTTGAAACACCATGGCATACAAGGCTATGGGCCAAGTGCTGGAAAATGGGATTAGAATAGATAGGTGCTTGATGGCTGGCACGGACACGATGGGCCGAAGGGTCTGTTTCTGTGCTGTATAACTCTATCACTTGATAAAGAGGGGTGGCAGGAGACACACACTATCATAGAGCAGATGGGCTGAGTGACTTGTTTCTGTGCTATAGACTCCTTGAAGCATCCTAGTTGCAACAAAAATCCAACACATGGAATATGGTCCACTGTAAAATTATTTTCTTTTTGCAGTGTGTGCATTGCCAATCTGAAGTACTTGCTGCAGGCAAAGAAATGTATTCTTGCACCAGATTTCCACCTGTCCTCAACAGGTAGCTGTTTAACTTATGATCATCATTAACAGTATTTCTGGTACAATGAACACATGTTGCATTCATGCAAAGTCAAGGTTTCATTAAAAGGAATACTATAAGGATGAGCAGTGAAAAAACCTACACCATCATTCCTTCATGTAAAATTAAAACTTCTTACAAGTTTTAAATATTTTACCAACTGGTCCAGACATTATGAGGACAGGCCATTTTCAAAACATCATTATGCGAGTTTGCTGGATGCGTAGTTCATGACTCCTCAGTTTCACCGCTCACTTAATTTTGTTAGATTAGTGTCCTCCAGTCAGTGGTATTTCTAATCTCAACAAGTCTGTAAAAATACTGGCCCACATCAAGGGCAATGACACTGCTCAAATATATTATTGCTGAACTGTGTTTTATGTAGTTCCTCATTCAATATAGTATTGAGTGGGTGGGAGTAAGGTCATTTCTGTGTCAATCCCAATATGAGAGACGGTAAGGAGAATATTTAAAATTGAAATAGCCAATACAACTTTAAATACAGCAGGGCTACAAAAGCAGACTGTGGAGAAGAGATTGCTTGGAAGAGGATGATGTGAACCTTGAGGAAGAGACAAACTGGAACTCAATTACAACGGGGGTCACTTGTGACTCTTGCCAGCTAAAAGTAGAGAGTTTGAACAAGGTATTATCCACATCTACATATGTGGGGTAGTCCCTGGTGTTTTCAAAATTAACCTATGCAAAAGAAAAGTTTAAAAAAATCAAAATACAGGAAGGCCTTGAATAGGAAGGACTTTCTCAGGAATAATTGTTTCCTTTATAGTTTATGTACCTCGTTGGCTTTCTTGGGTGATGAACCCACTGTGGCTAGGAGAACAACCAGTTTCCAGCTGCCCGTGAAGTACCACTCTGAGCTGGCCCATGAGGTAAATGAAAGGGGTCAAAGGGTAAGTATCCGTCAGATTTCTCCCTCCACAAGAATTTAAAGTTCAATAGAGTGGTTTATTAAACATGCATCCCATTATTCATTGACATCATAAATTGGCTTTTTAACCAGAAGATATTGAATCAAGGCAAGAGTAAAGATATTTATGCAGCTCGTCCATCCAGAGTTCAATTTTCACTACAGAACTCAACTTTAACCTAATTGAGCATCAGCCTTGAATTTTGTTGTTCCAAACTAAGGAAAACTAAAAACTCAGGCATCAATGGCATTTTAACTATACTTACCAAGAATATTCAAAGCCAGGGTTTGAAACCTTTTTTATCTCTCAAGCAGTACAATAATTATCTTATCACACAACAAATTTCAAACCTGAAAACTAAACATGTATGGCAAAACTGCCACACATGCCCTATTAAGTGCACAGTAGTGGGCAGCCTTTGAATCCTAGGATTTTATTCAGTGGGGAAGGGGGGGAAATGAATGGACAACGTTACATTTTTAGCTCCAACTCCTGTCTGCTCCATGGTCTGAACTGCTCTACTTTCCTCAATTGAAAATGTTTGCAGATTTCTTTGTCCCAGCACTGGCCTCCAGGATATTTCCTCCTCATGTCTCTCTCCATAAATAGCCAAAGAGGTTTTAGCTGGTTCATGTCGTTTGGTTTCACTCAGCCCTTCATCCCCATCCAGTTGGCAGAACAAGCCTAGACTTTTATGCTCCTCCCATTGCTCATCCATTACCCAAATGGTTCATTTCTAGTGTGATGCCTATCCTTCCTCATGCTCAGTGTCAAATACCAGTCCTGTAAATGAGCCCTTGCTCTCTACCATCCAGTGTGTGCTATTATATCCAAACAACAGAGTAAACCCAGGATAGCATAGAGACCCTTGTAATTGCATTAGTGGATAAGTTACAAAGTTTTGTGTGATTATTTAGTCTTCAGACTTTGTCAGAACTATCAAATCATGGTTTAGGCTACAAACTACAGAAATGGTTTATAAATAGAATATGAGCTATAAAGATAATGTTGATTTACAATAGTATATTAAACCTCTTTATTCCTCCTCAAATATAGAAAATGACACACTATTCTATGCGAAGGAAAGTAAGGACCCACATAGGGGTAATAACTTCATGTTGGCTTAGTTAATTTTCTATAGAGTCTTCTGCCTTCCTCCCGATGTCCTAAGAACTGGTGATCTGCATGCAAACTCTGGAACTTTTTGAAGTTTGTTCAAAAGCAATAGAAAATCAAAGTATGTGCCTTATAATTGCATCAGACCACAAAGCTTCCCCTGGTAAGTAACAAATTCAAAATGAATAGCTTGGCTCTTTCTCGGGATTAATTTAAACCGTTTATAACACTTTGGATGGAGTTAGAGCTGTTCCCTTCTTTGCTAAAAAATTATGTTCATGACCATAAAATGCTGTGACCATTAAAAACACATTAACCCGTTGTTTGCTGGACGGCAATTCTAAGCGCGCACTAAGAAAGCATAATTTCCCTCACTTCTTGAGAAATCAAAATATAAAATGACTGCTAGGTTCCTATGCATGGATATTAAAATGTACTTTTAAATTATGGATGAGAAGTGCCTATTCATCATCAGAACTGCAACAACAGGGAATGAATTGTATGTGGCCTAGGCATTTGAATTTCTGCAGAAAATCTAAGAAACACTCAGAAGGTCAGGCAGCATCTGCGGAGAGAGAATCTCTTTCCACAGCCGCTGCCTTACCTGTTGAGTGTTTCCAGTATTTTCTATTTTTATTTCAGATCTCCAGTATCTGCAATATTTTGCTTTTGCTTTGTTTGAATTTTGGCGTTCTGGTTGGAAACAGGATATACAGCAAAACTATTTTAAATTCAGCCAGTTTAAGCTCTTCCACTGCTTAATCATAACACAGACATGGGTGCCAATGACGTCTATGTACCAATTTGTTAAATCATTTCTGTCCGTGCTGTCTAATGTACTAGCAACCCTACAGGTGCTTCAGGGAACCAGTAAATGATTAGAAGCAGACAAATTAAGTGTCAGTCACCATGGTACAAATGGAATACATCCTTGTAGCATATAAGTGAAATGAATCAGCCATTTAGAGGCTCCTTACTAATTTGTCAATTGCACTTTTATTTTTGGGAGGGTTTTTTTTTCTTTAATTTATGCCATTTTCTTTCCAGTCTTTGGCTTCATTGGGCCTTGTACTCAGTGATCACAATAGGGATGATATTCTCCCAGAATATAATTGCTAAGACCTATGCAAGCTCCTTCCTTTGCAATACTCTCATCCTGTGAAGTGGTGTCTAGCTTTTTCGTCAATGGATAAGTCCCTTAATACTCAACAACACCTCTCAATCTCATGGCCCCTAACTCTAGAAGGACAAGGGCAGCAGACGTATGGGCATATCACCACTTCCAAGTTCTCCTCCAAGTCATACACCATTCTGACTTGCTAATATCTTTCTCCATTGCCGCTGGGTCAAAATCCTGGAACTCCCTACCTGTCAGCACTGTCGGATTGCCTTCACCGCATGGATTGCTCACCACCACCTTCTTGAGGTCAGTAGGGATGGGCAACAAATGCTGGCCTTGCTAGCATCACCCATATCCTGAGAATGAATAAATCAAAACTCGAGCGCATCTGAGTTAGAAGTGTTTGTCCTGAAAGGCTGTCTACGAAATCACAGGATGATCTCAAATGTTAAAGATCCTGTCATGTGCTTTGAAATGAAAGATCCAATCAGGAGGCTACAAATTGTTCTGGTCAGCTCATGGACTAGTATTTCCGCAAGACTGGGAGATGTTGAGCTGCAAAAGGTGTGATGCTTTTTCCAACACCAGCAACAGTTTCTTCACACAGGAAGCAACAAGGAGTTTTTCTCCATTGGTTGAGAAAAAGGTCATGCTCCAGTACCTCAACATCCCTAAAAACAGAAAACAACCAACATCAGGCTTGCCAAAACTCAAGTAATTTTAAGGCCGGAAATCATAGAGTCTTACCAAACAAAAGGCTATTCAGCCCATCCGGCCTGTGCCAGCTGATTGAATGAGCTCTCCCATTAGTTGCAAGGCCCTGCAAATTTTTCCAAAGAAGGTATATGTCCAATATTGGAAAAAATGAGTCAATTATAACATTACAATAACTTCAGGGTCAGACAATAAACATTGTAAAGCCTTAATTCAAGAATATTTCTTTAAATTATGAATAGTGGGAATAAAAGAATGGTAATGAATGTAGAATAAATAAAAGGAATCATTGATAGGTAAAGTCATGCCAATCTCCTTCCGACCTCTTACTTTATTTTATGAAAGCTACTTAGCACCCAAACAAAAATGCATGTAACAGTACTCCTGAATACCTGATACCTTAAGAGATCCTAATACCTTCCAGCTTGCTAGAATTTCAGTATACTGGAGTCTTGCCTCATCTGCCTTTATTAAATTGTACAAACTGACTTGATCTATGGACGTGCCCTCCCTGTAAACATATATCAGTTTGCACTACAACCCTCATAAATTAGCTGCACAATGTGCTGGGTAGTCACAACTCCTAAAAACAATAAATTGACAACACTAGAATCACTCACCCAGCACAGCAAGTTTGCATCTGTAAAACAGCCCGTCACATAGCACATAGTGGGATGCAAGGTATGTAGCTTTTGGGGACAGAACTATTAAAAAATCTGTTAGAGCTTGCAGTGGTATAGTTTTAAATGGTTTTTTTCTGTTTGTTTTCTTCCCCTTTCCTCTCCCATGCCCCATTTCACCTTGCCTAAGCCACTGCTCATTGTAATGCGTTGAGGTTGCCATTCTTTGTATGCACATTTAGACATGGCACATGGCACGTTAGTAATAAAATTACGCTCACCTTATCAGACTATACTGAAAGAAGTTGCTAAAGTCCAAGTTATTGTAGACAACTGTAGCATCGAGTGCTGTTGTACTGCTACTGGCTAAAATATTTGTGTTCTGCTGCAGACACTTCTTTAAAGTGTTAGAAGTTAACACTTTAAGGTACACAGTAAAGAAATATGGTAGTGATTAGAAGGGATTTGCATTTTGGCACCAGAAGTAACAACTCAAAGTGAGTGACTCCACTCCAAAAAATAAAAATGCAAGCCTATTTATTTGACCGTGTGATTGTTTGTGTATCTTACGCAAATATAGCAGCAGAAAGCATCCTCAACAAATGTGGGTAATAGCCCCTTTCCCCTCTCCTAAATGCACAGAGGTAGTTTGATAAGCACCAACAGCCTTCCAGTATCTTGTCCAAGTGGCGACACTTCACGTTTGAGCCTAGACAGAAGGTCAGCAGACCGTGGGGGGCATCACTGTTGAACTGGAGTCCTCCTCTGAGCAGACCAGAAATCCATCCTAGAACGCACGTGCGTTTGGCTCCATTACCAAACCGTCCGAAGTCTCGCCCCCTCCACGCAATGCCCCCGCAGTGGCTGTGGTGGGGTAGAGACGGTTGCCCACCTCCTCCTGGAATGTGTCTTTGCAAAGCAGGTGTGGAAAGAGATGTAGTGGTTTTTGTCGAGGTTCATCCCAAGCAGCTCTGTAACACAGGAGTCTGTGCTCTACGGGCTGTTCCCAAGGACGCACACCAAGACAAACATCAACTGCTGCTGGAGGACTATCAATTCGGTGAAAGACGCCCTTTGGTCTGCCCGAAACTTGCTGGTCTTCCAGCGCAAAGAGTTGTCCATGACCGAATGTTGCAGACTGGCACATTCCAAGGTCCAGGACTACGTGCTGAGGGACGCACTAAAGCTTGGGGCAGCCGCAGCAAAGGCTCAATGGGGAAAGACCACAGTGTAAGGTCCCCCCACCAAGCTGAACTGAGGGGCTGGATCCATGGAAAACCCCTCGAACTGTAACGGGAAAATTTTCATTTGCTGTAAAATGTAAAAATGTAATTGGCATGACAAATGTGAAATGGAAGGGTTGTGAGGCAACTCATGATTGTAATGAAGCAAACGGACCTCCTTTGCACAGTTTGTATTTTTTGACTTGCTGTTGTTTGAAACTGGTAATGTAATTTTTACAGATTTTTATGAATAAAGTATATTTTGGAAAAAAAAACTCTACATTACATTGATGCACCAAGTCAGCAGGAGACCATTCTAAAGACAAACAGCAAAAATACTGGTCAACTTTACAGAAACGTTAAGGAATCGTGGTGAATTAATAACTCACTGTCCCAAGCGCCACTCAATTACATAATCATGGACTGTTACATTGACCTCATTACAACTGCCATTTGGGAATTACATGCTCAATCACTCCAAGTCAGGTGATCATGGTCATGGTCCTGTAGTTTTTTTCCGGGAATATGCAGTTTGCTTTTAAGGCTTGCAAGGGATCAGCATTGTTTTAAGAACCAGCAAGGCTCAGGAGTTATAGGAAGGTGCATTTTTGGTGCCTTAGAAACAGCCATTTGGAGACTGCGATTCAAAGGGTGCATTCTTGATACCATGGAAACAGCCACTGGGAGTGAGCCTGATGTGATACATTTGTTTCAATTCAGTTTGAACTGGCTTTTAGTGAGACAGTTTGTTCTAACAGTACACAGACACAGAGGACACAGCTGTGATGAGCACACCTGAAAAAGAGCTCTCAACCATTTAAACTGAAGGATGGTACAATTTGGCTGGGTCTTTCTTTAATTTGGAAAGTTTTAAATGATATGTTAGCCGATCTGTGGAGTGACAGGATTGAATTAACAGTGCGTTGGTCCCACCACAGTCAGAATTATATATTTTGATTGGGGGGCTTTGACAGGAGCGGTCGGTCATAACAAACCTCAAAACCCCACCAAAATAATGAAAGATTTTTCCAGGGAGTGTAACACTGATGTGCACCTGATTACTGAGTGCAGTCGACACAATGGGGTAGTTTCTCAACTTGCTGCCCAGCTATAAAGTGTTGTTAATTGGTCACCCATTATAGAAACCACCAAATTTTCATTGAAATCATCAGAGATGAAATGGGAAACTGATTTGCAGACCAGTTTTACACCGTGGCTGCAAGCTGAAAATCAGCTCCATGATGTCTTACATTACAACAGTGACGACACTTCAAAAGTACCTCATTGGCTGTACATGTGCTTTGAGATGTCCTGAGGTGGTGAAAGGTGCTACATAAATGCAACTATTAACTTTTTCTTTGGTTTACCTCTATATTTTACCTACAGCATTAACTTTCATGGATAAAGCCTAACCAGTATAAATAATGTTACTTGCCATTTATTATTTTCAAGATCAGGGACACACTGCTCATCAGAGGGTTGGCAAAAGTTCATCCAGGTGGAAAAACCAATATACAAGACAGTTACGGCCATGTGGTATCATGTGGGTAGTTCCCTACTGTTCAACTCCCCACATGACTGTATTTGTATTAAATGATTCACCCCTTGGTGTTTTATTTTTCAAATAAACAGACAGCGACAGGTTTTCTTGTGGGTTTTAAAAACAGAAAGTCAATTGTTTATTGATCAATACACCTTCTCCTGAAATTGCCGCAACCTCATTCACTCACGCATTCACTTGCACACACGCACGCACGCTCACACACACAAACACAAGAAGAAACAGACAGAGAAACGAAAAAGATAGGTGGGTTTTAGTGGGGGGAAAGGATTAGGACAAACCTGTGGAATTCTCTTGAGATTCAAGTTATAGATAGTTGCAGGCATGATATGATTGTAGATTTTTGTCTTGATTGAAGGTTCTGTTAAGGATGGTGAGTCACTTTCAGCTCTCTCTGTTGTATAATGTAGATGTCTGATTTTTTCAGCAGGGCAAGTGCTTTCTCTTTTGCTGGAATGCCAGCTGTTACAAGTAGCTTCACCTTCTGGTTCAATCTCTCTCTCTCTCTCTCTCTCTCTGTGGCTGTTTTTGTTTTCTGGTAAAACTATGTAATCTCTTGCCTCCTCTTAGGAGACACTCTGGTTTCTTGCCCATGGTGATCACACAATGGCCCAGGATGTGGTTTCTTCACACCTCCTTTGTTTTAGAAGAAGACATTCAATTCTGGAATGCTTTTAGGATAGGTGTGAGGTCGGTTTCATTGACACTTTTTGGCTTTGAAGATGTGTTCTTTGTCTTTCTCAGACTGTTTGGATACACAAAAGGCTAATCCCCTTTTCTCCGGTGGCCATTTTGGACCACAGTTCACTTTTTAAAATAAAGCTTCATTTTTTAAAGACAAAGTCCATTTTCTCATAACTCTTCAGAGTTAGTCCATGAATGTTATATCATCACACTTCCAATGTATGTGACATGACCAAAATAAAATGCACCGACTGATTAAAGCATGCTGCTTTGTGACTGAGATTATTGGAAGATAAAATGGTGCAATCTTAATTCAAGCACCATTTTCTAATTAATTTAATAAAAATAGATACGTATTTGAGAATTGAGCTTTGTGCAACATGAACTACCGTGCTACATAAAGATTATTTAAAGTATGCTATCTAGCAGGTCACGGTGCACACTGCACCCGACTTGAGGGGATTTGTTGTGGAAAATTTACATCAGAATTATTTTTTGAAAAGGCAGCATTGAATTGAATGAAAAAATACACTTCAATAGATCTTGCCCAGTAAAGGAATCCAATGGAGATTTGCATATTGAACTTTTAACATAAGCAATAAACTAAAAGACAGAACAAGCTTGACTAATCTGATTGAAATTTTTGATGAAGTAACAGCGAAGGCTGATGAAGGGAAAACAATGGATGTTGCCTGTATGGATTTTAAGGATGTGTTTGATAAAGTACCACATAAAAGACTGGTGAACAAAATTGAGGCTCATGGAATAGGAGGGTCAGTGTCTAATTGGATATATAAATTTGGCTTAAAGACAGAAAACAGCAAGCCATGGTAAATGGTTGTTTTTCAGACTGAGGATGGTAGACAGTGGTGTTCCCCAAGGGTTAGTGCAAGGACCACCATCCCTGGAACCATTCTGGTAAATCTCCTCTACACCTTCTCCAAGGCCCTCATGTCTTTCCTAAAGTGTGGTGAACATAACCGGTCGCAATCCTCTAGTTGGGGATTAACCAGAGTTTTATAAAGGTTCAGCATAACTTCCCTGCTTTTGTACTCTATGCTTCTATTTATGAAGCCCAAGATCACATATTGTTTGCTAACCGCTCTCTCAATACGGACTGCCGCCTTCAAAAATCGATGTACATGTACCCCAGGTCCCTTCAGAACTGTGTCATTAAGTCTACATTGCTTTATTCTATCTCTTCTGCCAAAAAGCATCAGCTCACACATGTCTGTAGCAATGTCCCAATGCCTCAGAAATCTGATGCCCTCCCTCCCACACCGATTCTCCAGCCATGTGTTCAATCGATCAATTCTCCTATTCCTATGCTCACTAGCATGTGGCACTGGGAGAATTCCTGAGATTACTGCGCTTGAGGTCCTGCTTTTTAATTTCCTTCCTAACTCCCTAAAATCTTCTTTCAGGACCTCATCCCTCTTCATACCTATGTAATTGATCCTAATGTGGACCACGACCTCTGGCTGTTCACCCTCCACAGAAGGATGTCCTTCAGCCACTCCATGACCTCCTTGACCCTGGCACCAGGGAGGCAACACACCATCCTAAATTCACGTTTACTGCTGCAGAAACACCTGTCTGATCCCCTGACTATCGAATTCCCTGTCATTATTGCTCTTCCACTCTTTTTGCTCCCCTCATGTGCAGCTGAGCCACCTGTGATGTCATGGACTTTGCTCTGACTGCACTTCCTTGAGGAACCATCGCCCTCACCAGTATCCAAAATGGAAAACCGATTAGCAAGTAAGATAGACTCAGGGGACTCCTGCACTACCTGTCTGGTTCTCTTAGATTGCCTGGTGGTCACCCATTCCTTCTCTGCCTGCAGTGTGACCACCTCCCTAAACGTGTTATTCACATAGTCCTCTGTCTCGTGGATGCACAACAGTGACTCCAGCCGCCACTCAAATTCCAAAACCTGGAACTCAAGCTTCTGCAGCCGGTGACACTTCCTGCACATTAACCTAAGGGGACTAGAGGGACCACAGGTCGAATGCAGTCCAAGTATTCTGGTTAGTAACTGTTTAGTAACCTAATACTCTTCCATATCTGAACTCTATGATACAATGATCACGCTTACCCAAGAATGGCCCACCTCATTCCCTAGCACCAGGTCCAGCAATGCCTCCTTCCAAGTTGGAACAAGAACATGCTAGTCAAGGAAATTCTCTTGAACACAGTTCAGAAATTCCACCCCCTGCTTACCCATTACTCTAACATTAACCCAATTGATATTTGGATAATTAAAGTCCCCCAACAACACCACTCTGTAGGTCTTGCACATATCTGTGATTTCGCTGCAGATTTTTTGCTTTATCTCTCTCTCATTATTGGTGGCCTATAAAATACCCACAGTAGCATGAACATCCCTTTTTGCTTCTCAACTGTCATCAAGGTGCTTTGGTTATTAATATTTTTTGAGGACTCATGTTGAAAAGATTGTGAAAATTGGTTCATTTGAAAGACTGAGGAGATGCCTGGATTTTTAAAGGGTTACTGGAAAGACCCTTTGTATTAAAAAAAAACACTTACTGGAAGAGATAATGAAGAGCTAAATAAACATAAGGAGCCTTGCTGGCTATTGGAGTTGTTTACAGAGAAGTCACATGTCTAGGTTCATGGTTGTCAAGAGTTTTTGGCTTTCTGATTTGGGAGTGGACTGTTTTGAATGCTCAGTTGGTGTGTATCCTAAGAGAGAAGCCAGCCAACTCATCCTTTGCCACTTGTTTTGAAAAATCTTCTGAGAAACCACTGATGCACAAATTCTCCCAAAAAGCCTACAAGAATACTCTTCGACATCTCCTGAACAGAACTGCTCCAGAAAGATCTCAGTGACAGCTGTCTACGTGTACCCAGATGCCAGACCAAAGGCCATCTGGAATATTCCATATCTTATGATTTTGTCTTCAAGAATTGACAATAACTTTGCCAAAGTATTTTTTTAATAAGTTGATCTCTGTAGAGCCAGTTTTTTTCATTTAAAAAAAAAGTCCTTTAACCGGTGTGTGTGTGTGTGTTAGGTTATTTTAGAAGGGTAGATATTTATACTTTCATATTTCAAACTGTGTGTTAATAGACTTTGCATCTTTATTGAATAAGTCTTGTTTTATAATAAATCAACAATTTTGTTGTTTATTAAAGAAAACCTGGTTGGCGGATTTTTATTTTGAAACTCCTATAAAGTGTATAATTGGCCGTATTGGGTAAAACATTTAAATATATATTGTGACCAATGGAGCAGTGGAACTAGAGAGACAGTGCATTCCTCCAACCTCAGTTGTAACAACTCTAACCAAATGGATTCTGCCTTTGCCCCCTCAAGGACATTCTCTCTTTCCAACACTACAATGTCTTCCCTAATTATGACTGCCACCCCACCTCCTTTTTTCCCTTCTCTATCTTTTCTGAATACTTTGTATCCTTGAATATTGACGCCTAGTCCTCACCATTTTAAAGCTGCGTTTCTGTTATTCGCACTACATGATATTCCCACGTGGCTATTTGCACTTGTAGCTCACCAACCTCATTCACCACACTTTGTGCATTTACATACATGCATTGTAAACCTATCTTTGTACTCTTCGCCATCCTTCTTCGTCTTCTCCTACCTAATAGAGTACTACTTCCTTCTCTAGTACTGTCCAACACACTCACTCCTTTATGCACCTTATTCCTCTTTTCTACTTCTATATGCTGGTGGCCACCCCCTTTCAATTTATTTTAAACCCTCCCCAAATGCACCAGTGAACCTTTCCTAGATAGCCTAAATCAATTCATCCCGAATCCCATTGGCAGGACACATTAACTGAAGGGGACTAGCAGGGACCACAGCTCGAATGCAATCTAAGTTGCAAGTCTTCCTTTTCTCCCAGCTGCAAGGTGCAACCAACAGAATGTTGTGCTGCTATGCTTGCACACATAGACTTTTTAAAAAACTGTTGTAGTTAGCTGTTACAATGGATCTTGTTCTCTGATTTTAAATGCAGCAGACTTAAAGCTGGTTGCTAGAGTTGAAAAATTTGCTTTGAAATGAGGAGGATTATTCAACATTAGATGCCTTAAACGAATTCAGAAGCCGACAGCTTCCCAAGACAGAATTATGGTTTGCAACAAAAACAGAAAATGCTGGAAATATAAAATGTCATTAAAGAGAAAAGGTGAGTAAATGGAGGAAGGCTGTCTCCCTACACCCATAGTATGAGCTTGCCTTTTCCTTTTACAGAAACTGACTGACCTAAGTATTTCTAGTATTTTCTGATCTGATATTTCATATTTCCAGCAGTCTCTTCCTCATTAAAATTCTGCTATACAGCTGTTGGGACATGTGAAATAGCTTACAAGACATAAACTGTTGCTTGAATGATTGATTGACATCAATATGATTACATTTTGGCTTATTACTGGTATATAATCAGGAACTTAATTAAAGCTGGCAGCTAAAACAATACACAAGAAAATATGATAGGTAAGCTGCAAATTTCTGAAAGCTGTTGCCCAGCTCCCTGTGGAAATAGGTCACTATAAAAGCACTGACAACAAATAGAAATTGGAGATGTGCTTTTCCATGCATTCTGAGCACTTCAAACAATAAAGATCCAATTTACACATTTTCAGTTAACACAGTCTTCCAAGGTACTTTTGAAAAAAATATACATTGGGAAGGATAATCCTTCATTGAACATCAGCCAGTCGTAGAACCAAAGAACCATAGAAAAAGTACAGCACAGAAGGGGACCATTCAGCCCATCATGTCTGCACCATCCGAATAAACTATTTGCCCAAACTAATCCCACCTTCCAGCTGGTCCATAGCCCCGCAGGTTACAGCACCTCAGGTACATGTCAGGTACCTTTTAAAAGAATTGAGGGTCTCTGCCTCCACCACCATTCCTGGCAGAGAATTCCAGACACCCACCACCCTCTAGGTGAAAACGTTTCCCCTCATGTCCTCTCTAATCCTTCTACCAATCACCCTAAATCTTTGCCCCCTGGTAACTGACCACCCCGCCAGCGGAAACAGGTCCTTCCTGTCTACTCTATCTAGGTCCCTTATAATTTTGTACACCTCAATCAAGTCACCCGTCAGCCTCCTCAGTTCCAGGGAAAACAACCCTAGCCTATCCAATCTTTCCTCATAGCTGCAGTCTTCAAGCCCTGGCAACATTCTTGTAAATATCCTCTGTACTCTCTCCAGAGCAATTATGTCCTTCCTGTAATGTGGTGACCAGAACTGGACGCAATACTCCAGCTGTGGTCTACCCAAAGCTGTATACAGTTCCAGCATCACCTCCCTGCTTTTGTATTCTATACATCGGCCAATAAAGGAAAGCATTCCATATGCCTTCTTCACCACTCTATCCACATGTCCTGCCACCTTCAGGGACCTGTGGACATGCACTCCAAGGTCTCTCACTTCTTCTACCCCTCTCAATATCCTCCTGTTTATTGTATATTCCCTTGCTTTATTTGCCCTCCCCAAATGCAATACTTCACACTTCTCTGGATTGAATTCCACTTGCCACTTTTCCACCCACTCAACCAAACCATTGATATAATTCTGGAGTCCATGGCTTTCCTCTTCACTATTAACTACATGGCTAATTTTTGTGTCATCAGCAAATTTCCCCATCATGCCTCCCACATTTAAGTCCAAATCATTAATATATACCACAAACAGCAAGGGACCTAACACTGAGCCCTGTGGAACGCCACTGGAAACCACTTTCCATTCACAAAAACATCCGTCCGACTATTACCCTTTGTTTTCTGTCACTGAGCCAATTCTGGATCCAGCCTGCCACCTTTGCCTGTATCCCATTGGCTTTAATTTTACTGACCAGTCTGCCATACAGGACCTTGTCAAGTGCCTTACTAAAATCCATGTAAACCACATCCACTGCACTACCCTCATCAATCCTCCTTGTCACTTCCTCAAAAAACTCAATTAAGTTAGTAAGACATGACCTTCCCCTAACAAATCCATGTTGACTATCCCTGATTAATCCATGCCGTTCTAAGTGATAGTCTTCTGTGTATGAATGACAATCTCTCATTCAGGTGGTTTACTCTGAACATTAGGCTCATTCTTCTTGATATTCCTGGACAACAACTTGTTATTTGCTGATTTAAATACAAGTAAACCTGATTACTAATTTAAACCTGTACACTCAGGGTTCTAAGTACAATATTTCCACATTCAACAACTTGTATTTTCTATAGCACCTCCAAAGTAGAAAAACACCCTAAGTCACAAGAGGGAAAAATAAAGAGAGAACAAGTGTCAACTCATGGTGAGGCTGTGCGGCCGAAGGCTTTGCTACCATGGTGAGCATACACAGCTGGAGTCAGCGGACCCAAGAAGACTGGAGGAGGTAGGGTGATGTTAGGCCACGAATAGATACGAAGAGTGTGAAGATTTTAAATTTGTTGTGTTGGGGCCGGAGGGATCAGGCAATCAGTGTACATCAGTGAGGATGAGAGTGATGAGCTGGGACAGGGTACAGCCACCTCAATTTTGAATGAGTTGCAGTGTAGCGAGAAGGGTGATAGGAAGCACATTGGTGACAGCTGAGTCTGGATGCAATGGAAACTTGATTAAGAGTTTTTTGTAGGTGAGATTGGGGCAGAGATGGAAACAAACAATCTTCTGGATCAAACAGAATGTTAAGGTTTTGCCCCACCTGATTCAGCCTCAGCAATTACCTGGAAAAAATAATGTAATCAGTGGTAAGGAGTGGGGTTTATGGCAGATGCTTCAGCCTTTCCAAAGTTAAACTAAAAGAAATGTTCTCTCACCCAGTCAACTGTCGGATAATAAAGGCCAGAGAACTGGAGGAGAGGCAGTCCTGAGTATCATCATTATACAATTGGAAGCTGAGACCATATCTACGAAGGATGTCACTGACACAGCACATAGATGCAGTTGGGGTAGGGGCAGGGGGAGGCAAAGATCAATCCTTTCTTAACTGCAGAAGTGACTGCAAGGACCTGGAGAGAAGCCAATGTCGAAAGAGTACTTGCTGCATGAATATAGGTAAGAGTGGGACCATTTAAGGGTAGTCTCACAGAGCTGGGCAAGTGGAGGAGAGTAGAGCAGGATGGCACAGTAGGACTGTGTCAAAGGAGAACAAGGGGGAATAATACATGGCAGTTGCAGTCACAAAGGATGTCATTTATAACTTTGAGTTCTCTGTGCTTTGGGCAGGACAGAAGCTTGACTGAAGGGATTGAAACTTTATTTTGGGTGAGAGGTGAGGAGTTAAAAGGAAAGGGATATCATAGCTGGTGTGGTGGGTGGATGGATTAACGAGCTTTTTGAAGAGGAGAATGAGAACAATAAGTCTGAAAAGAGAGGGACAGTGCCCGAAATTGTCAGTCTAACATGCTTGGTAAGAACAGAGGTCAGTAAATTGTGGTAGCTGTTAGGAATTGGCTGGGGACTTGATCAAAGTAAGTAGGTCTCATAGGATAGGTGGATTTGAAAAGCATGATGGAGTGTGTAGGGAGGGGGCGATGGTGGGGGAGAAGAGTGAAGGGAGAATTGGAGGTAGGGTGGGTGAAGAAAGAGAAAGGGTATGTGGAAGTGGCAAGTGGCAGCTGCAGATGGTTTCAGTTTATGAAGACACCATGAGCTTTAATACTTGAGGATGAAGGGATGTAAAGAGAGACCTATATAAATAAATAATGGTAACTCTGCACTATGCAACCCAAGATCGAAACTCTTAGATCATGAGGGGTGAGGCTTGCTTGTACGGAGGTTGGTACAATCATCTATTGAAAGGGAAACCATTTCTACACACCCAAACACAAGCTCCTACACGATGTAAGTCTGGGCAGTCTCAGTTTAGAACCCAGTGGGTATTCGTCCAGGCAAGTGGAGAGTATTCCATCACACTCCTGACTTTTGCCTTATAGATAGTGGACAGGCGTTGGGGAGTCAGGAGGTGAGTTACTCGCTGCAGAATTCCCAGCCTCTGATCTGCTCCTGTAGCCACAGTAATATGTGGCTGGTCCAGTTCAGTTTCTGGTCAATGGTGACTCCCCGGGATGTTGATAGTGGGGGATTCAGCGATGGTAATTTTTTTTTTATAGATACAGCACTGAAACAGGCCCTTCGGCCCACCGAGTCTGTGCCGACCATCAACCACCCATTTATACTAATGCTACACTAATTCCATATTCCTACCACATCCCCACCCGTCCCTATATTCCCCTACCACCTACCTATACTAGGGGAAATTTATAATGACCAATTAGCCTATCAACCTGCAAGTCTTTTGGCATGTGGGAGGAAACCGGAGCACCCGGAGGAAACCCACGCAGACACAGGGAGAACTTGCAAACTCCACACAGGCAGTACCCAGAATTGAATCCGGGTCGCTGGAGCTGTGAGGCTGCGGTGCTAACCACTGCGCCACTGTGCCGCCCATAATGCCATTGAACGGGAGATGGTTAGATTCTCTCTTGTTTGAGATGGTAGTTGCCTGGCACATGTGTGGCATGAATGTTACTTGCCACTTATCAGCCCAAGCCTGGATGTTGTCCAGGTCTGGCTGAATATGAACATGGGCTGCTTCAGTATCTGAGGAGTTGCGAATGGTGCTGAACATTGTGCAATCATCAGCGAACATCCCCACTTTTGACCTTATGACTGAAGGAAGGTCATTGATGAAGCAGCTGAAGATGGTTGGGCCTAGGACACTACCCTGAGGAATTCCTGCAGTAATGTCCTGGGACTAAGATGATTGACCTCCAACAACCACAACCATCTTCCTTTGTGCTAGGTATGACTCCAACCAGTGGAGAGATTTCCCCCTGATTCCCATTGACTCCAGTTTTGCTAGGGCTCCCTTGATGCCACACTCGGTCAAATGCTGCCTTGCTGTCAAGGGCAGTCACTCTCACCTCACCTCTGGAGATCAGCTCTTTTGTCCATGTTTGGACCAAGGCTGTAATGAGGTCAGGCGCTGAGTGGCCCTGGGGGAAATCTAAACTGAGTTTCAGTGAGAAAGTGTACAGGACATACCTGGGCAATTTTCCACATTACCGGATAGATGCCAGTGTTGTTGCTGTACTGGAACAACTTGGCTAGGGGCGTGGCTAGTTCTGGAGCACAAGTCTTCAGTACTGTTGCCACATTGTTGTCAGGGCCCATAGCCTTTGCAGTATCCAGTGCCTTCAGCCATTTCTTGATATCACGCGGAGTGAATCGTATTGGCTGAAGGCTGGCATCTATGTTGCTGGGACCTCAGGAGGAGGCCGAGGTGGATCATCCACTCAGCACTTCTGGCTGAAGATGGATGCAAATGCTTCCCCCTTTTCTTTTGCACTGATGTGCTGGGCTCCTCTATCATTGAGGTTGGGGATATTTGTGGAGCTCCTCCTCCACTGAATTGTTTAATTGTCCACCACCATTCACGTCTGGATGTGGCAGGACTGCAGAGCTTAGATTTAATCTGTTGGTTATGGGATTGCTTAGCTCTGTCTATTGCATGCTGCTTCTGCTGTTTGGCATGCAAGTAGTCCTGGGTTGTAGCTTCACCAGGTTGACACCTCATTTTGAGGTATGCTTGGTGCTGCTCCTGGCATACCCTCCTGCACTCTTCACTGAACCAGGGTTGGTCCATTGGCTTTATGGTAATGGTAGAATGGGGGATATGTGGGCCATGAGGTTACAGACTGTGGTTGAATACAGTTCTGCTGCTGCTTATGGCCCACAGCGCCTCATGGATGCCCAGTTTTGAGTTGCTAGATCTGTTCAAAATCTATCCCATTTAGCATGGTGGTAGTGCCACACAACACAAAGGAGGGCATCCTCAATGTGAGGACAGGATTTCCTCTTCACAAGGTCTGTGCTGTGGTCACTTCTACCAATACTGTCATGGACAGATGCATCTGTGACAGGTAGATTGGTGAGGATGAGATCAAGTAGGTTTTTCCCTCTTGTTGGTTCCCTCACCACCTGCCGCAGACCCAGTCTAGCAGTTCTGCCCTTTAAGACTCGGACAGCTCGGTCAGTAGTGGTGCTACTGAGCCACTCTTGGTGATGAACATTGAAGTCCCCCACCCAGAGTACATTTTGTGCCCTTTCTACCCTCAGTGCTTCTTCCAATTGGTGTTCAACATGGCTGATTCATCAGCTGAGGCGGGGCGGTAGGTGGTAATCAGCAGGAGGTTTCCTTGCCCATGTTTGACCTGATGCCATGAGACTTCATGGGGTCTGGAGTCAATGTTGAAGACTCCCAGGGCAACTTCCTCCCAACTATATACAACTATGCTGCTACCTCTGGTAGGTCTGTCCTGCCGATAGGAACCCAGGGATGGTGGTGGTGGTATCTGGGACATTGTCTATAAGGTATGATTCCGTGAGTATGACTATGTCAGGCTGTTGCTTGACTAGTCTGTGGGACAGCTCTCCCAATTTTGGCACAAGCCCCCAGATGTTAGTCAGGAGGACTTTGCAGGGTTAACAGGACTGGGTTTGCTGTTGTTCCCAGTGCCTCTGTCGATGCTGGGTGGTCTGTCCGGGTTCATTCCTTTTCTTAGTCTTTGTAGCAGTTTGATATGACTGAATGGCTTGCTAGGCCATTTCAGAGGGCATTTAAGAGTCATCCACATTGCTGTGGGTCTGGAGTCACATGTAGGCCGGGTCTGGAGTCACATGTAGGCCAGATCAGGTAAGGACAGCAGATTTCCTTCCCTAAAGGACATCCGTGAACCAGATGGATTTTTACAACAATCAACAATGGTTTCATGATCACCACTAAACTAACTTCTTAATTCTAGATTTATTAATTGAGTTCAAATTCCACCATCTGCCGTGGTGGGATTTGAATCCATGTCCCCAGAGTATTAGCCTGGGGCTCTGGTTTACTAGTGTAGTGACATTATCACTACGCCACTGCCTTGCCATGATAAGCCACAAGGATGCCTTGTGATGTTGCAAAGAGATGTCGCACTCTTACAGCTAGGGGGTTAGAGCGGCTGTTAGATTCAGGCACATATTTTGTACAAGCACAAAACAATCTACATCTGACACAGGCAATAGCTGGCCATATTTGATCCTAATATTGGGTGCCAAAGTTGCAAATCTTCAATTCTCCAGCATGGTCATGCATGGCACAGAATCTTTGTCTGCAAGTTTTGGTGGGAAGTAAAATCTGGCAAGATTGCTGCACTGTGAGGAAAGGCAGAATTGGCAATAGATCAGAATTCCAATTGAACTCAACATGGTCTTCCAACCCAATGTAGTTAGTGAACGGTGCATTCGCAGAACACTAGGGCCAGTGTGAATTGATTTGGGGCCACACTGACTCTGCAGTCATTGTAAGTGCTGCTGAAGTCTAACATCAGGATGACACCAGAACCAAGCTAAGCGAGACTCAATAGATGGAGCTGTCTCTCTCCGCCTTCACTTCACAGAGTCTGTTCAGGCTTCATCACAGGATTTAAGCTTCACATTTAGTCTTGGTGTAAACTGCTTTCAGTTTTGCACCAATGCTGAACTGGAGGAGTGTGGACACACACCAAGAGGCTAAAATTTACCAGATTTTCTGAAGGAAGAAAAACACAGCATCTTAAATAAAACATTTCAAATTACATTTGCACGTGGTTGTATTCCTGAACTTAGCAAAGAATCTGTCGCATAATTATCTTTCACTGAATATAATTAGCTTTAAACAAGACCCAATCTCATAAGACACCCAGCAGTGAAACTATAACCCAGCACATGGAACTCCCAGGTAAAAAATTAAATCAACTGTGTCAGAGGGCACAGCTGAAAGCAACCAAATGGTTTGTTTTGGCCAAACAGCACAAGAACATTTGGGATATGCAACAGACTGCTGCTTGTTAAGTAGAACCGAAATTTTTAAGGAATCAGTCATTTTTAATTCCCTTGTCCAACACAAACATACTTTTGCTTCTTCTCTTTTCATAGTTACCCTCGCCCATCTATTAGCTGGGTGGTCAGGTCAATATATTATACCCTCGGCACCTCTGTAAATTATATCTCAGCTGGGCCTGGGAGCTGCATTTGTGATACCCTGTTAAATGGTGTATCCAGCAGCCAGTATTTAGAGTCAAATATAAAATGGGGGGGATGGGACTGGGGGCAGAGGGAAGAAAATAGAAGGGGAAAGGATATCGTTTCAGTGAAGGTGCAAAGCAACAATGGCCAACTGACTGCCAGGTTCTGGTGATATCATGAGAACATTCAGAAACCAGTCTGAATGTGTCAACATTGTTCACACTACTGTGTTTGTTAACAGCCCGTTTCTGATCACCACCTGTGGATTTATTTCCCATAATTTTGATCGTTGCTCGTGTTTTTCTCAATTTGCATTTAAAATATTAAAACCCAGAATTATTACATATTTGTCACCACCGTTGAGAAGGGTTTGTCATCAATGGCAGTGCTGTACTTTTAAATGTTTCCATTTCTCATTGGGACCAACTCCAGTTGCTGGAATTCTACTTTGACCAACCCTATCATTTTCAGGTATAATTTCAGAATGTCTGCAGACTGATTATCAAAAGGAGACTCCTGGGATGTCAAATGCTTGTGTTTTCTCTAGCACTTTTCCCCCTTCCCTCAACCTTCCATTCATAGTGAACAAACATGTCATATTAAACTGAACTATGTAAGTGAATAAAACAGAGGACATTGACCCACTAGGCAGATGTTTTCACTAACTGTCAAATATCTGGTTCACAATATCAAATGTGACATAGACATAATCAACGACTCAAGAAGCACTGTTTTTGTAGCCCTAGTTATTTCTAAGGCACTGTATACATAAAGACCTATTGACACAGAATAATTGGCTTTTCCAGATACATGAAATTCATGAATGGGCTCCAAATTTTGAAAGGTACAAGAGTTTGTTGGGGTATGATTTCATGGACTGCACTTTCCCACTGTTACTTCACCCGAGCAGTTACCCTTCATACAAGCCGAGGAAGTAAACGTCACCGGGCTACAGGAATGTGGGGGCTATCACAGCCAAACTGCATCCTGTTCTCACCAGATATCCACACATGCATTAACAGCAGGTCACTGGACAATGATCAGGAGCATGAGTGGGGACCATGGTTAATATTTCCCCTTCCTAGCTCAGAAATACCAAGGCCAACCTACTGCGACAATCACTACGAGGACTGACAAACTGACTTAGCAGAAGCTGCAGCTGGAATGTGTATTCTTTCTGATCTACAGGGCTCAGAATCATACTGAGTGTCCAAAGACATCACTAGAAGAGATGTTAAACTGAAGCCCCATCTGTCTGCTCAGGTTGACATTCAAAGAGCAGGGAGTTCTCCTGGTATTCTAAAATGCAGTGTTCTATACAAGTGTAACACTTCAAAAAGGAAGTATGTCACTGGATGTTGAATACTTTTAGACATCTTGAGGAAATAAGGTGCTATATTAATGCAATTTCTTTTATGAACTGAGCAAGGTTAATGGCCAGGTACTCTTTTATTGGGAGGATGTGACTAGTGTTGTGGCACAGGGATATGTGTTGGGCTCAACTATTTACCATATTTAGCAACGACTGAGATGATGAGATAGTGAGTCTCATATCCAAGTTTGTCAATGCAAGCAGTGTAGATGGAAGCATAACACTAGAGATATTAATACATTAAGTAAATGGACAAAATTGTGGCAAATGGATTTCAATGTAGGCAAATGTGAGGCCATTGGCCATGGAAGCTAAAAGGATAAAACAGGGTAATTTCTAAATGGTGAAAAGCTGGAAATAGTGGATGACCAAAGAAACTTATGGGTCCATGTATATAGGTCATTGAAATGTCACGAACTGATACAGAAAATGATCAAAAATGTTAATTGAGTGCTAGTTTTTATATCTAGAGGACTAGAATATGCAGTTGAAATGCCATAACCTATGGACCAAGAGCTGGAGATCGGGATTAGGCTGACACAGACAAGATGGGCCAAATTGCCTCCTTTTGTGCTGTAATTCTCTATGTTTCTCTTCTCGATGTTTCTAGAATACAAGGATGTAGATGTCACACTTCAGCTATACAAAGCCTTGGTTTGACCACATCCTGGAGTATGGTGTTCAGCTTCAGATCACACTTTAGGAAGGATATATTGGCCTTGAAGGGAGGGCAGTGTAGATTTACCAGAATGATTCCTGGATTCCAAGTGTTAAATTACGAGGAATGATTAAAGAAACTAGGGTTATAAACCTTGGAATTTAGAAGATTAAAGAATTATTTGATCGAAGTTTTCAAGATATCATGGGGAATTAATAGGGTTGATATAAAACTATTTCCACTGGCTGGGAGTCTAGGACTATGGAACACAGCACACAACTTAGAGCTAGACCATTCAGGAATGAAATTAGAAAACAATTCTACACAAAAGGGTGTAGAAGTTTGGAACTCTCTTCTGCAAAAGGCAATTAATGCGAGGTCACCTGTCAATTTTAAATCTGGGATTCATAAGTTTTTGTTAACTAAAGGTTTTAAGAGATACGGGGCAAAGGTCAGTATATGGAGTTAGGTCACAAATCAGCCATGGTCTCAATGAATGGCAGAACAAGCTCAAGGAGCTAAATGGCCTCCTCTTGTTTGTATAATAGGTTGTCTCTGTTCTTGCTTTTCCCTTCTCCACAGCTTAGCTGATTGCACAGTTTCACTTGTGGTGTTTCTAGGCTTTTCTCAGAACTAATGGAGGTCCATGAACCTACCCAGTCCTCTAAGAAAATCTCCAAAAAGCTCGCTTTTTTAAAAAAAATGTATATCATGACGTAACTAACAGTAGGCCATTTGACATAAATAAGCACCATTTCAGGATGTTTCACATTACAAAATCAAATTAGGCACTTGGTTTCCTGCCACTTTCGAGTATTAAGGACAGCACCAGAACTGCAACACATCCCAGTCTCGATTTTCCATGTAGCAAATTCCACTAATTCCACACTCCCAGTGGGAAGCATTGGTTAGAGACAGGGCTACAACACTGCAGCTCCCAGCTTCCAACTAATACAGATCTCCACTAGGAGCATCAGACTTACCTTACATCACACTACAACAAACATTTATACAGTTTAAATCATATTTGTTTAACTTAAAATAATTTTTGTCCCTTGGATAAAATGCGCAGTGGGGACATTCAGCAGGGGCCATGCGCTTGTACAATAAACTTTTATAATTCATCAGGTTCTCTTCTCTGATGAAATAAATTGTGTTCTATAGCTTCCCATTGAATTCCCTTCCATTTATTCCACTATAAATCAAGCAATAAAGTTCATACTAAATGCTTCATATAGTATCCTCCAGGTCCTAAAATTAATATTCCATGAACAGACTCAAATATAAGCTTTGCACACATAAAAATAAATTGCTCAAGCAATGTAGTAAAGCTATGGTACTTGCTGAATATTGAACTTCTCTGGTAAACAAAGGCTGATATCAGGCTTAGAGATCTCGCCCCCATGGAAGGAAGGGTATTGTTTGACTACACTGAATTACAAAGAATGTAACAGCAGAGTTCATTCCGCCGCCTAATTGATCTATGCCGGTGTTTATGCCCCACATGAGCATCTTCCCACTGCTCTTCATCGCACCCTATCAAAATATTCTTCTAGTCCTTTACCCCTCGTGTACTTTAAAATGCAAATCGCTATTTACCTAAGCCACTCCATGTGGTAACAAATCCCATCTTCTCTCGGTAAAGAAGTTTCTTCTGATAATCCTATTGGATTTATTGGTGACTATCTTATATTTAAGGCCTCTTGTTTTGATTTCCCCACAGGTAGAAACATTTTCTCTACATCCACCCTACCAAAATCCTTCATAACCTTAAAGACCTCCATTAGGTCACCTAGAAAAAAGAGCCCCAACCTGACCCAGCCAACTCACTTCTTGTTTTTGCTGACCTTCTTACTCACTTTTACATTCTCCTGACCCCCTTTCTGTTTTTCTGACCTGCTTGACTCACTTTGTTTCAGGCTCACTTTTTTGCTTCTCTGACCCTCCCAACCTCATGTTTTCGCTTCTCCCTGACGATCCCGCCTCATTTTCTTCTATCTCCTGACCCTCCAGACTTATATTTTCGTACCTACAAACATTTACCACAAATAATGATTGGGCTATTATATGAGCTGTTACAAAAAAAAATTATTGCCTGGAGGCACAAATTAAAATATTCATGTAGTGATATATTGTGAAGTTCAACGTTTAAAATTCAGACTGCTTCCAGGATTGTGCCCAACTAGGGCAACAGTCTTGGACTTCCTAGTATAAAGATTTCAAACTCAGCAGCAATGGTGTAATTAAGAGAAAGAGATCCAACACTTGGTTTCACTTCCACAAGCCAGTCTAGCAAGCAGTGTGCATTTCTGCACAGACACTCGCTTTTACCCTTTGCATTTCCAATCAGATAAGGGTGCTTTAAGGAGAAACTAATGTTGCAACTACTGAAATACGTTATAACTGGAAATGAGAATGTTTCAACTTTTACAGCTGTTTGGTGACTGGGTTGTACAACTTAGTACTTGGGAGACTGTTGGACCAGACCAGTAATTTAGCAATCCCAGTTCCTTCATTTGACTAATTGATGCTGTCTTATGAGAAAAGGTTGGACAGGCTAGGTTTGTATCCGCTGGAGTTTAGAAGAGTAACAGGCGACTTGATTGAAACATATAAGAACCTGAGAGGTCTTGACATGGTGGATGTGGAAAGGATGTTTCCTCTTGTGGGAGAATCTAGAACTAGGGGTCACTGTTTAAGACAGAGATGAGGAGAATTATTTTCTCTCAGAGGGTCATGAGTCTTTGGAACTTTCTTCCTCAAAAGATTTTGGAAAGAGAGACTGAATATTTTTAGGACAGAGGTAGATAGATTCTTGATAAACAAGAGGGTGAAAGGTTATCAGGGGTAGGCAGGAATGTGGAGTCGAGATTACAATCAGATCAGCCATGATCTTGTTGAATGGTGGAGCAGGCTCGAGGAGCCAACTGGCCTATTCCTGCTCTTAATTGGTATGTTTGTATATGCAGACAAGTCACTTATTTTATACATGACCAGCCAAGAGGCATAATTATGATTCTATGTAGATGATTTTCCACTGATTTTTCCCACAACTACCTCAGTGGTCTTAACAGTTGCTCCATTTACTTCAGACTACGGTACCGGTTACATTCCACCTCGACTTCAGCAGCTCTACCCGTTTCTTCCGATTGTAGATATTGGAGAAAGGTCCGAGAAATACTCTGTTATAAAATTTCAACACTTGGAGTCCAGTTGCAATAGTCAAGTGGTGTCTTTATTACACATGCAGGGAGCCAACGCTGGACATTCCAGGTGCTTCTCCACCGAGGTCCAAATGAGTACAGTTTATATATGTTTTCATTATCAGTTACAACTTAATGGTGTTAAGTAGGCAAAGGCCACACCACAATGGTCTCCGGTGGGCTGATAATTGTGTTCCTGTACAGTAAGAGACTTGGTATTGTCCCTCCCCGGAGACAGTAAAGAATGTGTGTGTATTCTGCATAAAAGGTTTACGGGGGTGAATTGATGTAGTCTGGGCCATCAGACAATGTGACAATGGCCTTCTCCATTTCTTAATTAGGTTATCCTGTGCATTGTTTGTGTGTCGCCCATTTCCTAATTGCTAATTTTTTGCTGAGCCCTGTATACAATTTTTTTTTAGCTCTCATGTGATTGATCGTCTGTGTATGCTTTGGCACCCTAGCTGCTGGTCTGAATGGCACTCCAAAATAAATCCAAATTTTGCACCTACAGTCCCCCCTTTTGGGTGCGTAATGGTTAGGATAAGCTAGCCAATTAATCTGCATCCGATGGTTCTGTCATGGCTCGAGTACCGACCCGAACAAGCATTATGGGCCAAGGCATCACCCGGACCTCTCCCCAGGTTTGAAGCTTCCTAATGTCCGAGACTCCCGTCTTGGTGGCCGTGCACAGCCACCAAGACGGGAGGCTGGGACCCTATTACATTAATGTTGTGTCGTGTCCCAGCAGCCGTTGTTGTTCCTTTAACATTATTTTAGTTTGATGTTTAAGGGCTTTCATCTTACACACGCGACATGCTACAATTCCCCATGCCAATGCTAACACTAGCTGCACTGCGTCGAGCACGAGAGATTATTCTTATCCAGGGGTGTATATCTACATTCAGCCCCCAGTCCCACACCTGCTTCCGCCATGTCGGGGTGCTTAACTGTTCTTCTGTATCGTTGATTAGTTCTTTAAATTCTGCTAGTAACACGTAATACTGTTTCATCACCTTTCGCAAGTCATGTCTAATCTTGGTCAGACTTTTGGGAAGGTGGGGGATTGGAGCCCGCTTTGATTTCTCATACTACTCTAGGGTATCATGGAGTGTGTCTGAGGCATTGACTGAGACCTGACCTCTTTGTTGTATGTACACCATTCGCATATGTCCGATAGTAACTGGGAGCCGGGGTCTAAAGCAGAAGTTGGGGGTGGTGATGTTGCAATGTAGGCTTCCGTACCGGTCTGACTCCTCAGTAGTTGTCACACAGTATCCCTTCCCCTTGTATCCTGAGTGGGTGTGATGGTTTCCTCTGTGGGTAATTTCTAGCATGCCACCCTCTGTTTGGTCGAACCTGCATTCGTCCGACTGGGTGGGGGCAAATTGTGAGGCTTCCTTTTCTCCTACACCCGCTCAGTGATACTCCGTGTATGCTCTCGTTCTTGCATATGGCATACATGTCTATGGGGTAATACTGGAGGGAGTCATTGTCTCGGATTAACCCAATGTCCTCCACTTGGTACTGAGGGTATGGGCCAGTGTCTGCTGCGACTGAGGGGATTGCCAACACAATACCGATCACATCGTTTGGTTGTGGCGCACTTCTGAATTACCAGGTACACCCGGGTCATTCCTTTCAATGTACAGGCATCAATGACGCCTGGATTCTTGGCCATCCCCCGCAACCGGGTACTGTTGATCCAGTCTGGTACCTCTCCCCTTTGGATCTGGACCAGATTGTGTCTTAGTTGCTTGATCATTCACTGGCCGTAAGTGTGGCACAACTGGCCTTTTTGGGTACTGTCCTCTTGTCGTTCCTCCCTTTCTATTAAGCGATTGGTGGTCTTAGCATGGGTCTCTATAACATGTACGCTTTCCAATAGGGATGCCACATTCTTGCTCCCCACCGTTTCACTGTCCCTCTCCATTCTTAAGAGCTGCTGTCTTATGATCCCCTTAAGATTCGTAACCTTAGAGTTGATTTGTTGAATATCAAGGGAATTTACCAGAAAGGTCCCTGTGTTCACCCCTGTCAGTACATTGTTAACTAACCCTCTCTTCTGGCGGTGGAAAGCAGCATGTCCCCTAAATCTAGTGGCACCCGTGGCACTGGCCACCTGATTAATCACAGCCTTACTTAATCATTTGTATAATCTTCGTAGGGACGCTTGATTACTGCAATACTCGGGCATTTGTATCCCTGTTAGGTTCATAATTACTGGTACAATTTCATGTTTAACATTATCAGATAACGCTTCATCGCCTGTCTACAGTACCAGTCCATTTCATGGCCCGGGGGTCATGTCCGGGCAAGATAGTCTCTTGGATGTTGTTGTGTCCTGCGATAGCATGGTGGCATCAGTCTGGGGGTCCGCCGTTGTAGTCAACTCTGCGTGTTTAGGCCTTAGGGTCCAATGCTGTGTATCTGTCATTCCCACGTCCTCTTCACTGGGACAGTGACCCCAGCTGCTGTGGTCCTGAGATATAAAGGTAAATTGTGAAAAATTCCTCACACATTATACCTGGGCCTTTGCCCCTCTTGCACATGTCCAGGGTCCGTTGGAACTATCGCTGATCTGGAAGCATATTGGGCCCTCAGTTTTCCATTGGAGTTCCATTTCCACATCCGAGCTCTGCCCTAGGCCCTCTTCATCGCTCATTCCAATGGATAATTGCATAAGCCCGGTGCCGCACTTGAAGAGCATCAACCTTTCTGTGGTAATGTTCAAAGCTCCATTCACACAATATCCATCGCTGACATTCCTGTAATACAAGCGCATACTGGCCACGGCTTCACGGTGGCTGCCATAGCCAGGACCCCAATAATGGTTATTGACACCAGGCCTTGTCCCATCTTGGCATGGAGGTTATCCGGTTATCGTTATTTCTGTAATGAAGCATACTTCTGGCAATCACCAGGGGTTAGGTTGTTTATTTGGGACAGCTCTCTCCCTTTCACCCCTCCCTCTGCACAGCCCAAGGTGACCCTCCCCGTAGTTGAGGATTCCCCCTCTGGTCCTTCGGATGGCCAGTCCTCCAGATTGGGGATGAATCCTAAACCACTTGGCTAGCACAGCATGGACTGCTTGTCATCTTTTTGCCCTGTAATTCAATCTTTCTTGCTTATATCTTATCTTTTCAATTGCGACCAATGCTTCCACCTACCTTTTCCCTTCATGTTGACGCAGGCACGTGAATCGCTGGTCAAAATAATTTTGTACGGTCCAGTCCATTTTGGGGCAAAACCTGGTTGGCTAGGGGCGATTTGAACAAACACCATGTCCGCGACCTTAGCCAGTGGTGACATGGGTTCCCCTTCTGTCCTCTCTTCTAAATCCTTAATAGCCCGTTGGTCCTTCGCTTCCTGTTGTAATTCCTTTCCATCTAATTGCTTAATATAGTTTTTAATTTTATCTCTGATGGGTCCCATATCCTCGCTTCTGGTGGCTATGCCTTCAGGCAGGCGTATAGCCCTTCCGGTCATCAACTCATAAGGAGGTAACCCTGATGTCCTGTTAAGGGGTAGCCCTTAGTTGCATTAATATGCAGGGGAGCACATTCACCCATCCTCTATCAGTTACTGTAATTGCTTTCCCAATAGCATCTTTCCCCATAGGAGCTCCTGCCTTACTCCATTTTACCTTTTCCTCAGTATCTGTATCTGCTTGTAATTGTTGCACATTCATCTCCTCTGGGGCACATGCAGCCACCTGGACTATGCACAGTTCCTCCTTCTCGGCTGCCTCTTTGGCCGCCGCGTCTGCCAGCATATTACCCCTTTGTTGCTGGTTTTCTACCTTCCTATGTGCCTGTATTTTAATAATTGCTGCCTCTGCGGATGCCCGAGCTGCTTCCATTAATTCTCGTACTACATTCTCGTGCCTTATGTGTTGCCCTCCTGAGGTGATGAACCCTCTCCTATTCCATGCTGTCATGTAGTCATGGACTACCCCGAATGCATACCGGCTGTCGGTATATATATTCACCCTCCTGCCCTCAGCCGCTTTGAGGGCCTCCGTAAGAACAATCAGTTCGGCTACCTGCGCTGACAGGGCTTCCTCTAATCCCCCTTTTAAGATAGTCTCTTAGTTCTGGTCTACGACTGGCCACCCAGTCCAAAATTGCCCGTTTATGTATCTTCTAGATCCATCCACATAGAGGGTCAAATTGGGGTTCTCAAGCGGTTCATCTGCGATGCCCCCCTCCACCTCTTGGTCTAGTCACATCTGACACCGGTGCGGTTCCCTTTCAGATATCATTCCGTAAACTGGATTAACTTTGGTTTCTCATATGATCTGCACCGCCTTGTCTTTGGGTAGCAGCACAGCTTCCCACGCTACCCGCCTGGAGTCAGATACTGCTTTCAATTTTCCGGTATTTAACAACTCCACTGAAGTATGCTGAGTGTGCAGTACTATTTGTCCAGACATGGTGATGGGTTCACACACCCAGACTGCCCATGTATTACAGTCTAGCGCAGCCACGCACCTATCCAGTCCCTTCACTGCAGGAGACTGCTGTGTGGAATAATATGCCACGGGTCTCATATTCTCTCCTCGCTGTTGTATCACCACTGCGTTATAAAAATGCCCATCTATACTGCTGTAAATGTGGAACGGCCGGGACATATCGGGTAACTTGAGGGCTGGTGCGGACATGAGACCAGCCTTCAATTATGTATAAGCTGTCTCTTGCTGTGGTCCCCACTTGACCTTTTCTGTCCCCGGCTTTCTTGTTTCCCTCACTGATCTCGTGTCCCAAGTACCTAACCCGTGTCTGCCCTACTTGCGCCGTTTCGGGGTTTATCTTGAATCCAGCGTTTTTCAGTGTTCGTAATACTACCAGGAGAGCTCCGATGTGGCCCCTTTCTGACTCTGACGCCATTATGATATCACCTACAAATTGTAAGATTGTACTGTTGTATGGCTGTACATTGCACTGACTCAGCTTCTCACTCATTACCCGATGGAAGATGTTTGGGCTATTGTGAATCCCTGTGGGACCCTTGCCCAGGTATACTACCTTCCTCCAAACGTAAAAGAGAATTTATCTTGGGATTCTTGGTCCAGTGGTATCGACCAGAATCCGTTGGCTATATCTAAAACTGTAAATATTTTATGTTCGGGTTTCAACCCGTTAAAGATGGTCACGGGACTTGCCACTGTTGGGTGTTCCCGTGGCGTTACCTTGTTGAGCGCTGTATAGTCAATCGTTAATTGGGCTTTTTGACCGGCCATACTGGGAAATTGGTGGTTGAGGTGGTTGGCCTCAGGATTCCCTGATCTACGAGTTCTTGCACAATTCCCTCCAC
This sequence comes from Heterodontus francisci, assembly GCF_036365525.1. Lineage (NCBI taxonomy): Eukaryota > Metazoa > Chordata > Chondrichthyes > Heterodontiformes > Heterodontidae > Heterodontus > Heterodontus francisci. Next base: position 70,616,707 of record NC_090387.1, read on the forward strand.
AGCCTTCATGGCTCTGGCGTTATGGGGTATTGTTTGTGGGCCTGGTGGAACGGTCCTGGGACCACCATTGGCGAGGTATCGATTAGCCCGCAGTCTTGTTTAGTGCTCGCCCATACCACAGATAATGCCTGACACAGAAGTCCGTATGTCCCTTCCCCTGTCCAGTCTCTTGTTATGGCTGAGGCGCTCCCCAGGATGGTTATATTTTTTGCCAGAGCCTGTCTCCCTTTCATTTTCTGCATCTTTCCCTGGTTATCTGTCCAAATTATCTGCTTATTCTTAGGGTCTACTAGTACATCTAATTCGTTTAATATATCTACCCCCAGTTTTGTACCTTTGGGGTTCTTGCAGACTCAGAATTGGGTCCCTTGTATTTCTAACACCTGGGTTTGGCTTTTGTATGCTGTCACCCATTGTCCCCCTACTCCCTGAATAGTTATAAAACGCCTGGTCAATGGCAAATCTAAATCAATTATGGATACTGATGCCCCCGTGTGTACTAACATATCACATTTGCGACCCCTTAACAATGCTGTTATATATGTGCGAGGATCGGTTCCTTCCTCGGGGGCCGACACTACCTACTGGGGCTTTGTCTTGGTCAGGTTCTCAATGATATTGATCAGTTGGGAGTTTGACATGTCCGTCAGATTCACTGAGACACTATTGGGATTTTGTGTTGCCTTGTTTTGTCAGGGTACCCTCCCCTCGGCCCCTCCGCCTATTGCCTAGCAGTACCCTTTCTATGTGGCCTGGCCTATGGCAATTGCGGTAGTGCAATTGCACTCATTTTGTTTATGTCCTGGGATTTTACAATTAAAGCACACCTCGGGTTTCGGGGTGGCTGTCGCGGTGACCACCGTCTCATTGGGGTTTGTAACCTCCACCGCTGATACCTTTGTCTTGGTTTTCCCGATGTGGTTGTCTACCCTGGTGGCCCATCTTTCTAGTTCATTGTACGTGTTCTTATCTACCAGCCTGGTGTCTAAGATTGTCTGGTGGGCAGGGCTAAGGCCGTCCTTATACAATTGCATAAACTGTGCATCATCTCTGTTCGGCGCTGCGCCCACACCCCTGTAGTTACAATTTGCCTCAAACTTCCGATTGCCATATTCATGGGCACCCTCGCCCTTTTCTTGCTTTATTCCAGTCACTATATTCCAATTAACTGGGGCTTGTCCTAGAACTTGTGCTATTTCTGCTCTATAGGCATAGAAATCGGCCTGCTGCTGTGCCTGCTTTGCACCGATATCATTGCATGAAGTTCCATCCTGATACCTTTGTTGCAGTCGTTCCCAATATGCCTCGGGTATTTTCATCCGGACTAATCCACGAACGTCTCTGTTATGGAGGTCGTTGCATTGCCGTATTTCCCGCAATTGTTGCCAAAACGTCTCGTTACCGTGTCTGGGTTTTAATTGAGGTAATTTTTCCAATAATTTCATAGTGTCACTAGTTGAAAGGGACACATACATGGTTCTTAACTGCACCGGGAGCCCCCTTATAGCCCTTTGTCCTTGTAATGCCGCTTGAGCCGGTTGTCTATTTTGTGCCAGTATGGCCGCTTGAGCTGGTCTGCCTGGTTATCCAAGCACCGGCGGCACATACTCAATTTTAATTGGGGCCGTGGGATGGGGGAGCGGCGATTCCCGTTGCTCCTCATATTCAGTTGTCTGCTCTGCTTGCCTGTCCCATTCCCTGTGTATTGCGGAGCCACCGTGGCTGTGTTAGTGTTGACGAAACTGACATGACATTTTTCGCCCGTTCTAACTCTTCATTTTGGGGTTTGTCGGCCAACATTTTATTTACCCTCTTACTTAACTCTACGTGTTGTCTTAACATTAGGAGCCATGCTTTATCATCTTTGTCTTTTTTCTGATTATCCCACCATTTTCTCTGATCGGCGGGTGAGTCAAATGGTTTCCAATTGTTCTTGTTCGTTTTGTTTATCAATTTCTTATTTTTGCGGGCCAAATGCCATGTCAGGGATCCCTCCAGTCCCCACTCGAGTTCCTCACTACTGGCCATCTCTGGGTAAGATGGTCGGGGTATAGTTGCATCAGTGGTACGGTTTTACCTGGGTCCCCTTGGACCAAACTCGTTATTTGCGACTAATACCGAATGTAATTATAACAATCTATAATACAAGCGTTCCAACCCCACCCTTACCACCCCTTGAACTATTGCTTGGAGTCTAGGTTTCGAATAACCGGGGCACCTGACACTTCCTGGGCCAGGACAGAGTCGGATTTAGTATGAATAGAAATGTACCCACTGTGACACATCCCGGTTCCCCGGCGGTGTCCTGTGTCCTTTGTATCCTGCCGACAACGCCAATTGAAAGGTCTGAGAAATACTCCAGTATAAAATGGGTGGCACAGTGGCACAGTGGTTAGCACTGCAGCCTCACAGCTCCAGCGACCTGGGTTCGATTCTGGGTACAACCTGTGTGGAGTTTGCAAGTTCTCCCTGTGACTCTCGGGTGCTCCGGTTTCCTCCCACAGCCAAAGACTTGCAGGTTGATAGGTAAATTGGCCATTATAAATTGCCCCTAGTATAGGTAGGTGGTAGGGGAATTGAGGGAAGGTGGGGATGTGGTAGGAATGTAGGATTAATGTAGGATTAGTATAAATGGGTGGTTAATGGTCAGCACAGACTCGGTGGGCCGAAGGGCCTGTTTCAGTGCTGTATCTCAAAATAAATAAATAAAAATTCAGCACTCGGAGTCCAGTTGCAATAGTCAAGTGGTGTCTTTATTACACATGCAGGGAGCCAACGCTGGACATTCTAGGCGCTTCTCCACCGAGGTCCAAATGAGTACAGTTTATATATGTTTTCATTATCTGTTTCAAGAGTTCACCTACCTAGGCTCAACTATCACCAGTAACCTGTCTCTAGATGCAGAAATCAACAAGCGCATGGGTAAGGCTTCCACTGCTATGTCCAGACTGGCCAAGAGAGTGTGGGAAAATGGCGCACTGACAAGGAACACAAAAGTCCGAGTGCATCAGGCCTGTGTCCTCAGTACCTTGCTCTATGGCAGCGAGGCCTGGACAACGTATGCCAGCCAAGAGCGACGTCTCAATTCATTCCATCTTCGCTGCCTCCGGAGAATACTTGGCATCAGGTGGCAGGACCGTATCTCCAACACAGAAGTCCTTGAAGCGGCTAACATCCCCACCTTGTACACACTACTGAGTCAGCGGTGCTTGAGATGGCTTGGCCATGTGAGCCGCATGGAAGATGGCAGGATCCCCAAAGACACATTGTACAGCGAGCTTGCCACTGGTATCAGACCCACCGGCCGTCCATGTCTCCGCTTTAAAGACGTCTGCAAACGCGACATGAAATCCTGTGACATTGATCACAAGTCGTGGGAGTCAGTTGCCAGCGTTCGCCAGAGCTGGCGGGCAGCCATAAAGACAGGGCTAAAATGTGGCGAGTCGAAGAGACTTAGTAGTTGGCAGGAAAAAAGACAGAGGCGCAAGGGGAGAGCCAACTGTGCAACAGCCCCGACAAACAAATTTCTTTGCAGCACCTGTGGAAGAGCCTGTCACTCTAGAATTGGCCTTTATAGCCACTCCAGGCGCTGCTTCACAAACCACTGACCACCTCCAGGCACGTGTCCATTGTCTCTCGAGATAAGGAGGCCCAAAAGATCTGTTACAACTTAATGGTATTAAGTAGGCAAAGGCCACAGCACAATGGCCTCCAGTGGACTGATAATTGTGTTCCTGTACAGTTAAGAGACTTGGTATTGTCCCTCCGGAGGCAGTAAAGAATGTATGTGTATTCTGCATAAAAGGTTTACGGGGGTGAATTGATGCGGTCTGGGACCATCAGACGATGTGACAATGGCCTTCTCCAATTCTTAATTAGGTTATCCTGTGCATTGCTTGTGCATCGCCCATTTCCCAATTGCAAATTTTTTGCTGAGCCCTTTGTACAATTTTTCTTAGCTCTCATGTAAGGCTGTGATTGTCTGTGTATGCTTTGGCACCCTGGCTGCTGGTCCTGACTGGCACTCCAAAATAAATCCAAATTTTGCACCTACATTGGACTGGTCAATCCTGTGCATTTTTGCCTTGTGTCGCTGAAGGTGGTGCTTGTGGCAGGAAATGTGGCCACAGAAGGAGCACTAGAATCTCCCCCAGATTGTGTGAGCCTTGATGTGGGCCCAGTACATCACTTCAGTTTTAAACAGCCATGTGCATCTCTCAAAAGTGCAGGCATATGGCCTGTCTTTGGAGTGTCCGCGCTTGCTCAGTGTTGAGCGATCGATATGTGCATAGCTACAGATTTCAGACCGTACACTGCCCTTGCTGTGCACCTGTCTGTGGATGTGCACAACAGCCTGACATTAGATTGGAAGTTGCACTGGGAACACTTGTAGACTTTTATCTCAGTTGGTCTTCCTGTGGATGGACAGCCATGCTCGTGACTTGAAAGCCTTCCCACGGGAAGTTCTTTGCTGTGTGATGGACATCCATGTGTAGTTGCAGCTACCATCTTCTACTAAATGCTTTTGCACAGACAGTGCACATGAAGGTCTTATCATGGTCCTCGTTCTGAATGGTGCAGCCGATTTGGATTTGCTTTGTCCCATTTTCAAAACTATACAGCTTGGTTGCATGTGGGGCTCAAACTTGATATATTCATGATCTTCTCGTCGCCTTCTAGGGTAACCTCAACATCTTGATTTAGGTCTACTTCAGCATGCACTGTTCGCATGCGATCTACCCGTTCATTTTTACTGTGGCACTTATAGGCACAGTATAAACATCCAAGCACAGTCTTTCCATAGTCAAATGAATTTCCCTTGACAACTTCAGTCCGTAGAATGTTCACAGCGTGTTCAGCGTGTTCACAAATCTGAGGCGGACTCTTAAGGTTTACTTTGCTGGGAGCTGAGTTGCTTAGAATGCACTGCAACTTCCATGCCCTCTCACCACTGCCAACGGCCTGCACTTGATCCAGTAGTGATACCAAAGCACTGTATGACACAAAGGTTTCCCCACATAGCACACTGCAATAAATGCCACAGTTATGTTTATCTATTAAAAAAGTGGGAAAAATATGGTAATTAACTTCAGGATAGTCAAAACTAATGAGTTCCATTGAGCAGGAATAGATAATAGGAGTTGTACAGCTGTAATTTAACTGAAAAATTCAACCGACAGACAGCTGACAAGAGCGAATCAGGAGTGCTTGGGGTCTTTGCTGGACATTCATTTTTGTTTATATGGTGACTGCCAGCGACATTGTTTGGGGTCCTGGATGGGAGAATATTGCCAAATCAAATACCTTGCATTGTCTGATTCATTCAGTTAATGTGATTGGGGTTGCTGAAGGCCCTTGGGCCCATAGCTGCTTTTATTGTGGGTTTGTGCCATGCTAGTGCAGCTGCTTCCCAACTCCAAAGCAAACTTGCTGGAGTTGCCAATGGGGAAAGCTGGTGAAAACACTTCATCCTGTGCGCATAAATATTTAACGCATGGAGAAACAAAGAACTCCCCCACCCATAATGGAGGTGACTGACTATATTTTAACCTTTTAACTTTTAAGCAAGCAAGCTGCTGTGACTTGCTCTTTAAATACACTATACTGCAGTGTCTGTAACAGGAAGTCTAGCATGTGTGGGAAAAGATAATATGTTTTAAAAAACACACACATTTGCACTTATGTCCTGCCTTGTGTTTAATAAAAGGAACCACTACAGTGAATTGCTGGATGCAAACCCCACAGATCAAGATATCAGTATCCAACCCTCCATGAAACACTGCTGCTGGGACTGAAAGGAAAAGTTTGTTCGTAAACAAGGGAGACTTCAACAATCAATGTGCCTTCTAAAATTTTCCCAATAGATGCATTGCAGTATTTTCTCCCCTTGTTGAGTTGGAGATAAACTTTTTTTGGATTGCTACAAAATACAAACTCTGCAGAGTTTACTTAAGTTTAATCTTCAATATTTCTTCTTCTTTCTTTCTTTTGGGCCTCCTTATCTCGAGAGACAATGGATACGCGCCTGGAGGTGGTCAGTGGTTTGTGAAGCAGCGCCTGGAGTGGCTATAAAGGCCAATTCTGGAGTGACAGGCTCTTCCACAGGTGCTGCAGAGAAATTTGTTTGTTGGGGCTGTTGCACAGTTGGCTCTCCCCGTGCGCCTCTGTCTTTTTTCCTGCCAACTACTAAGTCTCTTCGACTCGCCACAATTTAGCCCTGTCTTTATGGCTGCCCGCCAATATTAATTTGCTACTTATAGATGTGAATTTATATTTTTAAAACCCTCTTCAGAATTTAAAGCTAAAAATTCAGTTTTTGAATGTCTTTTCACTAATTCTGAGCTTTTTCAGGAGTTGGATTTAGCCCAAGATTTAACATAACCTCTCTGAATCAAAATGGATTAGTGATCATTGATGCATTTCATGATCTATGAAGCTGTAATAATGAAGTTCTGCACTCCAATAATCACGTCTCTGACATATTTGCTATGCTTATTAGATATTGGACAATTTTACTTGAATCTCCTTTACAGACATGCTATTTCAAATTACTCTGGAAAGTATTTAGTGTCCATATTACTGCATCTGCACAATCTCACATTATAATTAGTTTCACAATGGTCCAAGACATTCCAGCACTAATGGGAGCAGAGAGAGCAGCCTCCAGGCAGCTACCCAGTGTCAGGTATCTCAGGAATGAGGAAATGCTGGAGAAATTGGGCTTTTCAAGAACAAAGCTGAGAGATAACCATATAGCGATAGATAAGATTGTTAAGGGTATAGAAAAGGGAATATTACCTTTTACTAAACTGCAGAAGTAGAAGTAGGGCACACATGCTCAAACCTGTAAAGGGTCATTTTAGAACTGAGATCAGAAAATTCTTCCTCCCGCTTAAGTAATCAACATGCGGGATAAACTTATAGGGTAGTGGAAGCAAAAATCCTTGCAATCATTTAAGAAGGAACTAGTTGTTAAAACGATAGGACAGTAGGATCTCTTGGGGTAGATGAATCAAGGTGGGTCAAATGGTCTGCCTCATCTGTAATTATCACAGAAGTGTTAGAGTGCAAGAGGCTGCCATTCGGCCCATCGTATCTGCACTAGCTCTCCGAATGAGCAATTCACCAAATGCCAGTCCCCTGCCTTCTCCCTGTAACCCTGCACATTCTTCCTTTTCAGATCAGTTTAATTTCCTTTTGAATGCCTCGATTGAACCTGCCTCCACCACAATCTCAGGCAGCGCATTCCAGACCTTAACCACTCGCTGTGTGAAAATGTTTTTCCTCATGTCACTTTTGCTTCTCTTACCATTTATTTTAAATCTGTGCTCTCTTGTTCTCGATTCTTTCTTGAGTGGAAACAGTTTCTCCCTATTGACTTGACCAGACCCCTCATGATTTTGAATACCTCCAGCAAATCTCCTCTCAGCCTTCTCCTCTCCAAGGAACACGGTCCCAACTTCTCCAATCTATCTTCATAACTGAAATTCCTCATCCCTGGAATCATTCTTGTGATTTTGCAAATGCTGCTAATTTCCTGCATCCGATTCTAAGTTCTGAAATTAGCATCACTAAAAAGGGCCACCCCATCATGCAGGTAGAAGTGAAAGGGCCCTTAGCATAATAGCATTGACTTGTGGGCAACAGCGCAAAGCAGTTGCTGTTTAAAATGTAAAAATGAATATGGCATGTCAAATGTGAAATGGAACGGTTGTGAGGCAATTCATGAATGTAATGAAGGAAACTGATCTCCCTTGCAATGTTTGAATTTTTTGGTGCTGTTTGGAACTGTTTGGAAATGTATTTTTTACAGATTTTTAGGAATAAAGTATATTTTGGAAATTAAAAAAAAAGCTTAAACACAGTTTACTCAGTGTTCTAAGCTTTTAGATAAAGGGCTGGGCGATACAGGTAGCCATTTGGCTGCCATGCTCAGGGAGAATGCCAAGGTGTTGGAACTTAAACCCCAGACTTGAGTAACATGAGCATTTGGGCTTCTTCCAGAGAGAAAGTCTGATCTTAGCGGCATTGTCCAGTACTGAATAAAAGGAGGTTTTGGCACAGCAGCGACTCGAGGAGACAGGGCACTGTCACACAGCAGCACTCAGAGCTTGTGAGGATGTCTTGCTTTACCATGCCAACAGGATTTGAAGGTTGCACAAATATAGAGTGACGATGCAATGGCACTGCTTGGCCACAACTGTCCTGCAAAATGCCGCATGGATTCTGAAGATTCTAGACATCTGACAACACAGGCTACACAAAGTTATCTTTTTAACAAAGGAGTCATTATAAATAGAAATGCTAAATTACAGTTCTACCTGCTGGAAATGTTACAATATACTTCTAATGAAAAATGATTTATGTAAAAGAAAGCAGAGGTCCTGACTCTCCAGTAGGCTAACTTCCTGATATGCAGCACCATTTTCTCTTCCTTTTCCCATTCTGCCCACATGCCCCATCACTGAAGAATTAATTACTGCCCAAACCCAGTTTTTTGTGGCAGGAAATACAGAATTTGAACTTAGATTGAAAAAAAACAGCAACAGGTCAGACAAACCAGTGAATATCTTCCACAGCCAACCGCAGTGCTCCCACACCTGAAACTTCTTTTCTAGTCTTCATCAGAAACTGCCCTGTCACCACAAGGTGTTAGTCCATCTGCCTAATTTGCATTTTATACTGGCACTTGTTTAAATCAGATTCCAAGAGACTGGGATCATGTCTCAGTTTCAATGTAAGAGTTTGCTGTCATGATCAGAGTGCAGTATTTAATGCTCTAATCACCAAGTGGCAGCTCAATAATGCTGGTCTCCCTTAATCCAACCTCAGCTAGAACCAATGTAAAAACAGCTTGTAGTTATAAGCCCTACTTGCGGTGCAGGGACATCTATGGTCACTGTACTTGAACCTGGACTGCTCCAGGGAAAAAGATGCTTTTAGGGCTGTGCTAAAATAGTTTTAATATGTAACTGGATAAAGTAAAAAAAAAAATCAGAAGCTAATGCACAATCCAACAACACTCTCTGGTCTGAGGAGGTTGGACTAACTTAGCCGAGCCATGGCAATTGGCAGTGGTAATGGACCAAAAATTCTTCAGACTCCTCAGCTACCAACAATCATCCTGCAAACATCATCAGCAAGGAGTCAGGAGGGCTAAAAGGGGTCATGAAAAGTCATTGGCAAACAGGATTCAGGAAAATCCCAAGGCTTTTTATACGTATATAAAGAGCAAGAGGGTAATTAGGGAAAGGGTTGGCCCACTCAAGGACAGAGAAGGGAATCTAAGTGTGGAGCCAGAGGAAATGGGCGAGGTACTAAATGAGTACTTTGCATCAGTATTTATCAAAGAGAAGGACTTGGTGGATGATGAGCCTAGGGAAGGGAGTGTAGATAGTCTCAGTCATCTCACTATCAAAAAGGAGGAGGTGTTGGGTGTCTTGCAAAGCATTAAGGTAGATAAGTCCCCAGGGCCTGATGAGATCTACCCCAGAATACTGAGGGAGGCAAGGGAAGAAATTTCTGCAGCTTTGACAGAAATCTTTGCATCCTCATTGGTTACAGGTGAGGTCCCAGAGGACTGGAGAATAGCCAATGTTGTTCCTTTGTTTAACAAGGGTAGCAAGGATAATCCAAGAAATTATAGGCCGGTGAGCCTTACGTCAGTGGTAGGGAAATTATTAGAGAGGATTCTTCGGGACAGGATTTACTCCCATTTGGAAACAAACAAACTTATTAGCGAGAGGCAGCATGAGTTTGTGAAGGGGAGGTCACGTCTCACTAATTTGATTGAGCTTTTTGAGGAAGTGACAAAGATGATTGATGAAGGAAGGGCAGTGGATGTTATCTATATGGACTTCAATAAAGCCTTTGACAAGGTCCCTCATGGCAGACTGGTAGAAAAGGTGAAGTCACACGGGATCAGAGGTGAGCTGGCAAGATGGACACAGAACTGACTCAGTCATAGAAGACAGAGGGTAGCAGTGGAGGGTGCTTTTCTGAATAGAGGGATGTGACTAGTGGTGTTCCGCAGGGATCAGTGCTGGGACCTTTGCTCTTTGTAGTATATATAAATGATTTGGAGGAAAATGTAACTGGTCTGATTAGTAAGTTTGCGGATGACACAACGGTTGGTGAAGTTGCGGATAATGATGAGGATTGTCAGAGGATACAGCAGGATATAGATCGGTTGGAGACTTGGGCGGAGAAATGGCAGATGGAGTGTAATCCGGACAAATGTGAGGTAATGCATTTTGGAAGGTCTAATGCAGGTGGGAAGTATACAGTAAATGGCAGAACCCTTAGGAGTACTGACAGGCAGAGAGATCTGGGCGTACAGGTCCACAGGTCACTGAAAGTGGCAACGCAGGTGGATAAGGTAGTCAAGAAGGCATACGGCATGCTTGCCTTCATCGGTCGGGGCATAGAGTATAAAAATTGGCAAGTCATGCTGCAGCTGTACAGAACTTCAGTTAGGCCACACTTAGAATATTGCGTGCCATTCTGGTCGCCACACTACCAGAAGGACATGGAGGCTTTGGAGAGGGTACAGAAGAGGTTTACCAGGATGTTGCCTGGTCTGGAGGGCATCAGCTATGAGGAGAGGTTGGATAAACTCGGATTGTTTTCACTGGAACGACGGAGGTGGAGGGGCGACATGATAGAGGTTGACAAAGTTATAAGCGGCATGGACAGAGTGGATAGTCAGAAGCTTTTTCCCAGGGTGGAAGAGTCAGTTACTAGGGGACATAGGTTTAAGGTGAGAGGGGCAAAGTTTAGAGGGGATGTGCGAGGCAAGTTCTTTACACAGAGGGTGGTGAGTGCCTGGAACTTGCTGCCAGAGGAGGTGGTGGAAGCAGGTACAATAGCGACGTTTAAGAGGCATCTTGACAAATACATGAATAGGATGGGAAAAGAGGAATACGGTCCCCGGAAGTGCAGAAGGTTTTAGTTTAGGCAGGCATCAAGATCGGCGCAGGCTTGGAGGGCCGAATGGCCTGTTCCTGTGCTGTACTGTTCTTTGTTCTTTGTCCCAACAAAACCACACTGCTACCAGTGAGTCACAATTCTGCATTGCAATAGTTTTGTTGTGAGTACTGCTGGAAATGTTGTTGATTAAGGTGGCTAAAAAGAATCATTCAGGGTAGGTCAGAACCATACTGATGATTTCAGGACAAACCACACTGTTTGCATTCAGATTTGCCTTCTATGCTATCTGACTTACATTGGGAAATTTTATTTTCACAATAAACTTACTAAAAATGCCAATTTGCAAAAGTTGTAGTGTGGGTAGCACATGCCTTTCACTGGAATGGAACTTTGCTTGTGACACCTCACTTCAGGGGACATTTCACAGTGCAACTGGCCGCAGTTTCAAAGTCATCAAATAGCAATGGAACACTCTCAGTGCATTCATACTACAAATATAGTGTCAGTGCAATAAACATCATGCATTCATAAGGTAGATATCATGATCTTAGGACATCCTAAGGTGGGTTACATCCAATGAAATTCTTTTGAAGTATAGTTACTATTGTAATATTTAAAAAATGCAGCAACCAACTTTCTGATAGCAAGGTCCCATAAACAGCAATGAGATAAAGACCAGATAATCTGTTCCATAATGCTGGTTGAAAGATAAATATTGGCCCTGAAACTTGGAGAACTCCCCTTCTCCTTTTTGGATAGTGTCATGGGATGATTTACATTCACCTGGTGGGGGGAGAGTGGGGGGGGGATGGGGGCAGGGTGGGTAGACAGGTCCTTGGTTCATCTGAAAGATGGTCCTGACTATATAGTTAGACCATGCAGAACTGGATTATGAATTCCTGCAAAGGGCAGGAGGGGCACAACCACCCCATCCACTAAAACACAAACATGTTGTATAATGCATGAAATAATAAGCCTGTAGAATGTTTACAAACTGAACAAGGAACAAAGAACATAAGAACAAAGAGCAGTACAGCACAGGAACAGGCCATTCAGCCCTCCAAGCCTGCACCGATCTTGATGCCTGCCTAAACTAAAACCTTCTGCACTTCTGGGGTCCGTATCCCTCTATTCCCATCCTATTCATGTATTTGTCAAGATGCCTCTTAAACGTCTCTATGGTACCTGCTTCCACCACCTCCCCCGGCAACAAGTTCCAGGCACTCACCACCCTCTGTGTAAAGAACTTGCCTCGCACATCTCCTCCAAACTTTGCCCCTCTCACCTTAAACCTATGTCCCCTAGTAACTGACTCTTCCACCCTGGGAAAAAGCTTCTGACTATCCACTCTGTCCATGCCGCTTATAACTTTGTAAACTTCTATCATGTCGCCCCTCCACCTCCGTCGTTCCAGTGAAAACAATCCGAGTTTATCCAACCTCTCCTCATAGCTAATGCCCTCCAGACCAGGCAACATCCTGGTAAACCTCTTCTGTACCCTCTCCAAAGCCTCCATGTCCTTCTGGTAGTGTGGCGACCAGAATTGCACGCAATATTCTAAGTGTGGCCTAACTACAGTTCTTTACAGCTGCAGCATGACTTGCCAATTTTTATACTCTATGCCCCATACGATGAAGGCAAGCATGCCGTATGCCTTCTTGACTACCTTATCCACCTGCGGACCTGTGGACCTGTACGCCCAGATCTCTCTGCCTGTCAATACTCCTAAGGGTTCTGCCATTTACTGTATACTTCCCACCTGCATTAGACCTTCCAAGATGCATTACCTCACATTTGTCCCAATTAAACTCCATCTGCCATTTCTCCGCCCAAGTCTCCAACCGATCTATATCCTGCTGTATCCTCTGACAATCCTCATCACTATCCGCAACTTCACCAACCGTTGTGACATCCGCAAACTTACTAATCAGACCAGCTACATTTTCCTCCAAATCATTTATATATACTACAAAGAGCAAAGGTCCCAGCACTGATCCCTGCGGAACACCACTAGTCACATCCCTCCATTCAGAAAAGCACCCTTCCACTGCTACCCTCTGTCTTCTATGACTGAGTCAGTTCTGTGTCCATCTTGCCAGCTCACCTCTGATCCTGTGTGACTTCACCTTTTCTACCAGTCTGCCATGAGGGACCTTGTCAAAGGCTTTATTGAAGTCCATATAGATAACATCCACTGCCCTTCCTTCATCAATCATCTTTGTCACTTCCTCAAAAAGCTCAATCAAATTAGTGAGACGTGACCTCCCCTTCACAAAACCATGCTGCCTCTCGCTAATAAGTTTGTTTGTTTCCAAATGGGAGTAAATCCTGTCCCGAAGAATCCTCTCTAATAATTTCCCTACCACTGACGTAAGGCTCACCAGCCTATAATTTCTTGGATTATCCTTGCTACCCTTGTTAAACAAAGGAACAACATTGGCTATTCTCCAGTCCTCTGGGACCTCACCTGTAGCCAATGAGGATGCAAAGATTTCTGTCAAGGCCCCAGAAATTTCTTCCCTTGCCTCCCTCAGTATTCTGGGGTAGATCCCATCAGGCCCTGGGGACTTATCTACCTTAATGCTTCGCAAGACACCCAACACCTCCTCCCTTTTGATAGTGAGATGACTGAGACTATCTACACTCCCTTCCCTAGGCTCATCGTCCACCAAGTCCTTCTCCTTGGTGAATACTGATGCAAAGTACTCATTTAGTACCTCGCCCATTTCCTCTGGCTCCTCTGATTCCCTTCTCTGTCCTTGAGTGGGCCAACCCTTTCCCTAATTACCCTCTTGTTCTTTATATACGTAGAAAAAGCCTTGGGATTTTCCTTAATCCTGTTTGCCAATGACTTCTCATAACCCCTTTTAGCCCTCCTGACTCCTTGCTTAAGTTCCTTTCTACTGTCCTTATATTCCTCAAGGGATTCGTCTGTTCCTGGACTTCCAGCCCTTATGAATGCTTCCTTTTTCTTTTTGACGAGGCTCACAATATCCCGCGTTATCCAAGGTTCCTGAAACTTGCCAAACTTATCCTTCTTCCTCACAGGAACATGCCGGTCCTGGATTCTAATCAACTGACGTTTGAAAGACTCCCACATGTCAGATGTTGATTTACCCTCAAACAGCTGTCCCCAATCTAAATTCTTCAGTTCCTGCCCAATATTGTTATAATTAGCCTTCCCCCAATTTAGCACCTTCACCCGAGGACTACTCTTATCCTTATCCACAAGTACCTTAAAACGTATGGAATTATGGTCACTGTTCCCGAAATGCACCCCTACTGAAACTTCGACCACCTGGCCGGGCTCATTCCCCAATACCAGGTCCAGTACGGCCCCATCCCTAGTTGGACTATCTACGTATTGTTTCAAGAAGCCCTCCTGGATGCTCCTTACAAATTCTGCCCCATCCAAGCCCCTAGCACTAAGTGAGTCCCAGTCAATATAGGGGAAGTTAAAATCACCCACCACTACAACCCTGTTACCTTTACATCTTTCCAAAATCTGTCTACATATCTGCTCCTCTACCTCCCGCTGGCTGTTGGGAGGCCTGTAGTAAACCCCCAACATCGTGACTGCACCCTTCCTATTCCTGAGCTCCACCCATATTGCCTCGCTGCATGACCCCTCCGAGGTGTCCTCCCGCAGTACAGCTGTGATATTCTCCTTAACCAGTAATGCAACTCCCCCACCCCTTTTACATCCCCCTCTATCCCACCTGAAGCTTCTAAATCCTGGAACATTTAGCTGCCAATCCTGTCCTTCCCTCAACCAAGTCTCTGTAATAGCAACAACATCATAGTTCCAAGTTCTAATCCAAGCTCTAAGTTCATCTGCCTTACCTGTTATACTTCTTGCATTGAAACAAATGCACTTCAGACCACCAGTCCCACTGTTCTCCGCAATATCTCCCTGCCTGCTCTTCCTCTTAGTCTTACTGGCCTTATTTACTAGTTCCCCTTCATTTATTTCACTTGCTGTCCTACTGCTCTGGTTCCCACCCCCCTGCCACACTAGTTTAAACCCTCCTGAGTGACGCTAGCAAACCTCGCAGCCAGGATATTTGTGCCCCTCCAGTTTAGATGCAACCCGTCCTTCTTGTACAGGTCCCGTCTGTCCCTGAAGAGATCTCAATGGTCCAGATATCTGAAACCCTCCCTTCTACACCAGCTGTTCAGCCACGTGTTTAGCTGCACTATCTTCCTATTTCTAGCCTCACTGGCACGTGGCACAGGGAGTAATCCCGAGATTACAACCCTAGAGGTCCTGTTTTTTAACTTTCTACCTAACTCCCTAAACTCCCCCTGCAGGACCTCATCACTCTTCCTGCTTATGTCGTTGGTACCGATGTGTACCACAACCTCTGGCTGTTCACCCTCCCCCTTCAGAATGCCCCCTGTCCGTTCACAGCTGCATTAATAAAGTAAATCATCTCATAATATACTTTGCCCTATATTTGGCTGAGGTCTATGCATTTAACCACTTTGTAGGTATGAATGTATCATATGGTACTGAGTCATACAAATGTAGAAGTTCCCAAATTGAATCCACATCTGCATTAAATTAGTTGATCTCAATCAGGTCAGTGGTGAGAGCCCTATAGCTGGTCTCTGTGTCCTTTGGTTATGGAGAAGAATAAAACAGGTTAGGATCCCTGCTTCTTAGGAATATCCAATCACCTGTGCTGAAAAGCACATGTATGTGTACCAAATCAGTTTTAGCTGTGATGTTTATTTACCCTCAGCCCCCTCTTGAATAGCTTGCAGTCACTCCATTTAGTCTCATAAATGAAAAACAGCCAATTGGTCAAAGTGCCAAATGTGCCATTGTGGCTTAATGGGAGAACTCTTGTCTCAGTGTGAGGGTTGTGATTTCAAGTCTCCACTTTACAGACTGGAGCACAAAATCTAGGCTGACACTCCAGTGCAGTACTGAGGCAGTGCTGCTTTTTGAATGACACATTAAGCCCTCTCAAGTGGACTTAAGATTCCATGGCACTATTTCAAAGAATAGGGGAGTTCTCCATGTTGCCCTGAGCCAATATTTATCCCTCAATCAACATCACTAAAAACAGATGATCTGGTCATTATCATATTGCTATTTGAGAGAGCTTGCTGTAGGCAAATTTGTCATAGAACAGCGACTACAATTCAAAGTACTTCATTGTCTGTAAAACACAGACATCCTGAGGTCATGAAAGGCACTTTCAGGGGACTGTTGGTACCAGTGGAACCACATTTCCGGATAGAGGCAGAGCCTTCAGAAAAGAGGGGAACAATAATTAAAACAAATCGGCTTTTTAACCAAATTGTTTATAAATAATGTTTATTTGCATAAAATTTTAGCCTTCAAATTCATTGGCACTTGCTGTAGATAAATGATAACAGCTCCTTCTCTTTTCCTGGTCTAATGTGTATTTTTCCATACTCTTACCAAATAGAATAGAAAAAAGACTTTGTTTCAGCACTTTGCTCATTGCTGCAAATCAGCACAAATGTTTACATGAAATAAAACCGAAAACATTGGTACTCATAACAAATCAAAGCACAGGAAAGAGGAAATGGTTCACAATCAAAAAATGGCAAGTTATCTCTTTCAGATGCTATCTCACTTTTTATTTCTGATTGCCTGTCTTTCTGACAGAAACAAATGCATTATGAGGAAGAGTCAATGAAAGTTACTTAAAGGAAATAGAGTTGCTGCAATACATATGTTCTTCTTGCTTTGACATCTTCAACCTAAAGTTCAACTTAAACAAAATGTCTCTCATGTTCGGAGCAATTGCACCACAGGCCCTAGGAGACCGAGCAAAGTCCCTGAGGCATCAGCTGTCAAAAGGAATCTCCAAGCTTTTGGTTCCAGGATACTAGCTCGAGCTACCATTCCTTCCCTAACCCAGTATTGGATGAGTTATGCAGCTACATGAGGAGCTGCTGGACTATATCAAACCTCATTACAGACCCATGAGAAATGACGGAATGCAGCACTTGATGTCAGCAATTCAGTCTCTGGGGTTTAGTGTTCCCTTCACTAACTATAATAAATCTCCCACTGGGACTGGGGAAGGTGTTGATTACAAGATGTTTGTAAGAACAAGGTTCCACTGTATATGCAGCTCTGACGTATGTACACCTCCTCCGCGCTTCAAATTTAGAACACAATTGCCACAATTACACCAGTTTAAAAAAATACTTTAGTGCACATCACCCATATATCCATAAGTATCTTGTGACCCACACAGCGCAAAGAGACAAACGATGACCAATTGATATTCTAGAATAAATGTTTTCATATATTTATTTAAAAATAACAATGCATCCCATGACTGAATGATGCACAGTTCAATATCAGTTCTCTGGAACTGCTCAGTAGATCATGCAGCATCTGTGGACAGAAACAAAAGTTAGAGTTTCAGGTGAATGACCTTTCATCGAAACTGGGAAAACGTAGCGATATAACAGGTTGTAAGCAAGTCCAGAGGCAGGGAAAGGTGGAGACAGAGGGGAAACAAAAGGAAAGGTCTGTGATAGGGTGGAAGGCATGACAAATTAAATGGCAAGAGACTGCGCCATTTTTTCAGACAGCAGCTGTTAGTAATGATTCTGCTGTTTCTGATTTATACCTCCTCTAGACCCAATATTTGTTTCTTTACTTGTCCAATTACTATCTTCTTTTGCCTTACACCATTGTCTCTTTTCTCCTTCTCACTCCCCTTCCCTGCCTCTGTACTTGCTTAAAACCTGTCACACCTCTAACTTTTTCCAGTTCTGACAAAAGGTCATCAACCTGAAATGTTAACTCTGTCCCTCTCTCCAAAGATGTCTGATGGCTGAGTATTTCAAGCATTTGCTGTTTTTATTTCAGATTCCTAACATCCGCAGTATTTTGCTTTTGTATCATTGGTTCTCCACCTCCCCAAATCTGCCCGGCTGATTCAATAGATCCTTTCTTAAAACCTATTGAATTGACCAATTGACTGTTTTCCATAGCAGGTCTGTGTGAGACTTGTTTTCACCAGCAAAGATGCCTGTGAGACTGGTTGCCAACAAGGAAAACAAGAGAAAGGCATCATTCACCATAGGATAATAGGATAACTACAGAAAGTGTTAGTATATCACAAATTAGAGCATTGTGTGCTTGTAATCTGGAGATAGGAATATTATATAAGTGAGCTCCTCTGAAGTGTGAATTTGATTCTTGATGGCCATCTTATAAATGGGACAATGTTTTGTGTCTAATGAGCAAAGATACAATTCTAAATATGCCACATATATCAACATTTTGATCAATCTCCATTTTTAATACTTCTCATTTATTCACAACCTCAGGATGTCGCAAAATGCTTACAGCCAATGTAGTACTTTTGAACTGTAGTCACTGTTGTAATCTAAGAAGTAATGGAGGTGAAAGTGCGACGGTTTGTACAGGCCACCCCTTGATGAAAGGTGCCTGAAAGCAGACGGACAGGATGCAAATACTTAGTTTCAGACCGGAGACTGAAAGGTTACTTGACTGACATATTTACTGAGCTTGTCCTAGATTGTCAGTTGGACAGCCACTTGTTCCCAAGTAAGCTGAATGAAGATGCTAGACATACTGTTGGTACAGAGCATTACTCAACTCTAGTAATCCAATGTGCAGTTTAATTAAAAACTATTGAATGACTTGTGGAACTTTCATGGCACGCAGTAGCTAAAAAAAACAGTGCAATCCTGTCAAAGATTAATTGTGGGGTTGAGTAAGAGAGAAGAGTTATCATACTGCCTCTGGTTCAGTTTCTCTATCTACTCTATCAAAACCATTCACAATTTTCAACACTTCTATCATATCTCTTCCAAACTGCTCGACTCTAAATAGAACAACACCAGCTTCTCCAGTCTCTCCACCTAACTGAAGTCCCTCAAACCTGGTATCATTCTAGGAAATCTCTTCTACACCTTCTCCAAGACCTTGACATCCTTCCTAAAGTGTGATGCTCAGAACTGAACACTGGCTGAGGCCTAAACTGTGTTAGTAAATGGTTAGCATAACTTCCTTACTTTTGTACTCTATGCCTCTGTTAACAAAGGAAAGGATCTCTAATGCTTTCGTTTTTAAAGTCTTCTCAACTTGTCCTGCCACCTTCAAAGGTTTGTGTAAATACACCCCCAGGTTTCTCCATTCCTGCACCCCCTTTCAAATTGTACCATTTTGTCCATATTGCCTCTCCTCATTCTTCCTACCAAATGTATCACTTCACACTTCTCTGAGTTCAATTTCGGTTGCCAAGGGTCTGCCCATTTCAGCAGTCTGTTTATATCCTCCTGAAATCTGTTACTATTTCTCTTCATTGTTTACTACATTTCCCCGAGGTTTGTATCATTTGCAAATTTTGAAATTATGCCCTGTATACCCAAGTTCAGGTCATTAATATATCAAAAAGAGTGATGGTCCGAATACCAGCCCTGGGGGAATACCACCGTATACTTCACTCTAATTTGAATAACAACTGTCCACCACTGCTTTCTGCTTTCTGGCCCATAGCCAATTTTGTATCATGCTGCCACTGTCCTTTTAATCCCATGGGCTTTAATTTTGCTAATGTCTATTAGGTGGTAGTTTCTCAAACACCTTTTGAGGGTCCATACACACATCAACCATACTACCTTCATCAACCCTCTCTGTTCTGCAATGAACTCATTCAATTTGTCGATCACAATTAGCCTTTAACAAATCTGTGATAACTTTCATTTATTACCCATACTTTTCGAAATGCCAATTCATTTTGTCCAGGATTATTGTCTTAAGATTTACCCACCCCTGATATTAGGCTATGTAGTTGCCAGGTTTACCCCTTTTTTTATGAGAGGTGTAACATTTGCAATACTCAGTCCTCTGGCACCTTTCCCATATCTATGGAGTATTAGAAAATGGTGACCAGAACCGCCGCAATTTCCATCCTTACTTCCCTCAGTAACTTAGGATGCATCCCATCCAGACATGGTGACTTTTCTTCTTTGAGGGCTGCCAGCCTTTTAAGTAATCCTCTTTATATATCTTAATCCGAACCAATATCACTCATGCCTCCTCTTTTACCGTCCCATGACATTCAATGGCATTACCATCGCCAAATCCCCCATCAGCATCGTGGGGGTCACCCCATTGATCAGAAATTTAATTGGGCCAGCCACATAAATACTGTGGCTATAAGAGCAGATCCCCAGAGGTTGCATAGTCTGCAGTGAGTGACTCACTTCCTGACTCCCCAAAACCTTTCCACCATCTGTAAGGCACAAGTCAAGAGTGTGATAGAATCCTATCCACTTACCTGAATGAGTGCAGTTCCAAAATCACCCAAGCAGTTCTCCACCATACAGGACAAAGCAGCCTGCTTGATCAGCACCCCATCCACCACCTTAAACATTCACTCCCTCTACCACCAGCACAAGATGTACCGCATTAACTCACCAAGACTTCTTCAACAGCGTCTACCAAACTCTACCACCTAATAGAAGGGCAGAAGGCACATGGGAACACCACCACCTGCAAGTTCCCATCTAAGTCACACACCAACCTGCCTTGGAAATATATTGCCCTTCCTTCACTGACACCGGGTTAAAATCCTGGGACTCGCTACTCAACAGGACTATGGGTGTACCTATACCACCCAGACTGCAGCGGTTCAAGAAGGTGGCTCACCACCACCTTCTCAAGGGCAATTAGTGATGGGCAACACATGCTGGTTTTGCCAGCAGTGCCCACACCGCAACAATGAATTAAACAAAAAATCGGCATTATCCTCTTCTCTTGTGAAGACAGTGATAAGTACCCATTTAGTATCTCAGCCATGCCTCTGCCTCTATAAGATCACCCTTTTGGTCTCTAAAGACCTAAAAAGGATAGATAAGAGTTTTTCCTAAATGGTGAAAAACAAGAAGCAGTAGAGGTCCAAAGAAACTTAGGCGTACATGCGCACAGATCATTAAAATGTCATGGCCATGTGCACAGATCATTAAAGTGTCATGGACAAGTACAAAAATGTTCAAGAAAGCTAATGGAATGCTGACCTTCATATCTAGAGGATTAGAATACAAGTGGTTAGACGTTATGCTACAGCTATACAAAGCCCTGGTCAGACCACACCTGGAGTACTCTGTTCAGTTCTGGGCACCACACCTCAGGAAGGATATCTCTAGGTCTTGAAGGGAGTGCAGCATAGGTTTACCAGAATGATACCTGGACTTCAAGGGTTAAATTAAAAGGAGCAATTACACAAACAAGAGCTGTATTCCCTGGAGATTAGAAAATTAAGGGATGATTTGATCTAAGTTTTCAAGGGGAAAAGATAGGGTAAATAGAAACTATTCCCACTGGTTGGGGAATCTAGATAGCCTAAAAATGCCTAACAGACATTTCAGGAGTGAAGTTAGGAAACAGTTCTATATGCAAAGGGTGGTAGAAGTTTGGAACTCTCTTCTGTAAACAGCAGTTGATGCTGGCTCAATTGTTAATTTTAACTCTGATTGACAGATTTCTGTTCACTAAACGTATTATGGAATATGGAGTTAGGTGACAGATCAGCCATTATCTCACTGAATTGCAGAACAGGCTCAAGGGGCTAAATGGCCTACTATTGTTCCTAATTGGATCCACCATTCCTTTAACTGTGCTTTTAATACTTGTGTTCATAAAAGACTTTTGGTTTCTCTTTTATGTTAGCCCTTAATCTATTCCCATTATTCTCATACTCTCTTCGCCCCTCATTTGTTTTTTAGATTTCTCTTTGCTTTCTATGTTCAGCTTGATTCGCTACTGTATTACTAACCTTATAAATATCATAAGCCTCCTTTTACTGTCTCATTTGAACTTTTATATCTTTAGTCATCCAGGGAGCTCTAGCTTTGGATGCTGGTCCTTGCCCCCTCCGAGGAACATGTCCATTCTGTACCTGAACCATCTTGCCTACCAACTTTTGTTTCCAATTCACCTGGTCCAGCTCCCTTTTCAACTCACTGAAGTCAGCCCTCCTATAGTTAAGTACTTTTAATACTTCTTCACACCCTGCCTCTTGTAAGGACTCCATTCCATTCTCCCAGTTTCTCCGTCTCCGCCGCATCTGCTCTGATGATGCAACCTTCCGGAACAGCGCTTCTGGTTATGTCCTCCTTTTTCGTCAACCGAGGATTCCACCCGCCCCCCCCACCCCCCCATTGTGGTTGACAGGGCCTTCAACCATGTCTGGCCCATTTCCCACACTTCTGCCCTCACCCCTTCCCCTCCTTCCCAGAACTGCGTCAGGATTCCCCTTGTCCTCACTTTCCACCCCACCAGCCTCCAAATCCAAAGGATCATCCTCCACCATTTCCACCACCTCCAGTGTGATGCCACCACCAAAAGCATCTTCCCCTCCTCTCCCGTCAGCATTTAGAAGGGATCGTTCCCTCCGTGACACCCTGGTCCACTCCTCCATTACTCCCGACGCCTCATCCCCTTGCCACGGCACCTTCGCACGCAATCACAGGAGGTGTGATACCTGCCCTTTTACCTCCTCTCTCCTCACTCTCCAAGGCCACAAACACTCCTGTCAGGTGAAGCAATAATTTACTTGTACTTCTTTCAATTTAGTATACTGTATTCGCTGCTCACAATGCGGTCTCCTCTACACTGGGGAGACCAAACGCAGATTGGGTGACTGCTTTGCGGAACACCTCCACTCAGTCCAAAAGCATGACCCCGAGCTTCTGATTGCTGGCCATTTCAATACTCCCCCCGCGCCCCCCCCCACTCTCATGCCAACATTTCTGTCTTTGGCCTGCTGCAGTGTTCCAGTGAACATTAACACAAGCTCGAGAAGCACTACCTGATCTTTTGATTAGGCACTTAGCAGCCTTGCAGACTGAACATTGAGTTCAATAACTTCAGAGCATGACTGGCCATTTTTAAAATATTTTATTTTTTAACCATGTGCCTGCTTTTCATGTAGTCAGAGCTGCTCATTATTCTGCTATTAACACTCTCTCTGGACTAATGCTTTGTCTGTCACCACATGCATTAACACACTGTTTGCCTTTGTCCCAGGACAGCTTTGTTATTTAATCTCTCCTGCCCTATCAAACACCTTCCCCTTTGTTCTCTTCCCCCACCCGTCTCCCCTTCACTTGCTTAAAACCTAATTCTTTTCTAACCTTTGCCTGTTCTTATGAAAGGTCACAGATCTGAAACGTTAACTTTGCTTCTTGCTCCACAGATGCTGCCAGACCTGCTGAGTATTTCCAGCACTTTCTGTTTTTATTTAAGTATTTTTAATGTTGATTGTACCATGTCTTTTTCCATAATTATTCCAAACCCAATATTATGATCACCATTCCCTAAATGCTCTCCCATGGAAAGTGCTCCATTTATTTGCCCCACTTCATTCCCCACAACTAGATTCAGCACGACTGCGTTCCTCATTGGGCTGGAAGCACAGCAATCATGAGAAGCTCTCCTGTTCACATTTCAGGAATTCCTCCCCACTTTGTCCTTTACATTACTATCCCAAGCTAATGTAGGATAGTTGAAGTTCTCCATTATCTCTTTTCTGTACTTGGTACATCGTTCTGTAATTTGTCTGAAAATCTGCTCCTCTATCTATTCCTACTGTGTTCTGGTCTAAAGTATACACCCAGTAGTATAATAGCTCCACCAATGCTCCTTAATTCTAACCAAATAGACTGTCTTTGGCCCCTCAACTGCATCATCCCTCTCTTATGCTACAATAGTTTATTTAATCAATACTGTCACCTTCCCCCCTCCTCTTTTCCCTTCCCAATCTTTCCTGAATACTAGGAATGTTAAGTGCCTAATCCTCCCCTCCTTTGAGCCACATCTCTGTCATTGACACATCATAGTCCCACGTGGTGACTTGTGCCTGCAGCTCACCAATGTTATTTACCACGCTCTGCACATTTACGTACGTGCATTCCAAATGCATTTTAGACTGGGTCATATTTGCTGCCCATCGGATCCCTCCTATTTCTGAACTGTGCTTTACTCCAGTACTATTTACCTCTCCCAGACCTCTGTGCACCTTGTTTCTCCTTTCTGATTGTTCATTCTGGTGCCTTATTTTTATTCTTTCATGGGATGTGGGCATCGCTGCCCATCACAACTGAGTTGCTTGCTAGGCTATTTCAGAAGGCGGTTAAGAGTCAACCACATTGCTGAGTCACATGTAGGCCAGACCAGGTAAGGACGGCAGATTTCCTTCCCGATAGGACATTAGTGAACCAGATAGATTTTTAGCGATCATTGATAGTTTCATGGCACATTGCTGAGACTAGCTTTTAATTGCAGATTTTTATTAATTAATTGAATTTATTAATTAATTGAATTTAAATTCCACCAGCTGCCATGGTGGAATTTGAACCCATGTCCCCAGGGGAATAGCATGAGCCTCGGGTTTACTAGCTCAGTGACATTACCACTATGCCACCATCTTCCCTGCTACATTAGTTTAAACGCTCCCCAACGATACTAGTTAATCTTTGGTTTTTGGTGAGACCACACCTGGAGTACTGTGTACAAACTCAGTCACCATACCTAAAGAAGGATATACTTGCCTTAGTGGCAGAATTGTTACAGTGCAGGAGGCCACTATTCGGCCCATCGTCTCCGCACTGGCTCGCTGAAAAAGCAATTCCCTCAGTTTCATTCCCCTGCCTTCTCCCCATAACCCTGAACATTCTTCCTTTCCATATAACTGTCTAATTCCCTTTTGAATGCTTCAATTGAACCTGCCTCCACCACGTTCTCATGCAGCGCATTCCAGACCTTATCCACTCGCTGCGTGAAAACGTTTGTTCCTCATGTCACTTTTGCTTCTCTTACCAAATACTTTAAATCTGTGCCCCCTCATTCTTGATCCTTTCTAGAGTGGGACCAGTTTCTCCCTACCTACTCTGTTCAGACTCCTCATGATTTTGAATACCTCTATCAAATCACCTCTCAGCCTTCTCTTCTCCAAGGAAGACAATCCTAACTTCTCCAATCTATCTTCATAACTGAAATTCCTCATCCCCGGAACCATTCTCGTGAATCTTTTCTCTCCAACGCCCTCACGTCTTTCCTAAAGTACGGTGCCCAGAATTGGACGCAATACTCCAGCTGAAGCCGAAATAGTGTCTCATACAAGTTCAACATAACTTCCTTGCTCTTGTACTCTATGCCCCTGTTAATAAAGCCCAGGATACCCTATGCGTCTGTGGCAAAGGTAAACTACTCCTCATCCTTCTCTACCTGTCTGCAGCCAACATGATTGCCCATACCATCCTCCTCCATTGCCCAGCTGAGTGGGACACTCTTGTTTTAATCCATGAAGCCAGGTGGTGAAGGATAGAACTGGAACCTAATCTTCACACATTTATATCAGCTTTTTGTTATGACCAGGCGAGAAAGGTATCCAGGGGTCTTTCTCAGCCTTCACCTGGTTCTATTATAACAGGGTTTATGTTTTAAACACACTGTTGTGAGCTGCCCCCTTTGTGAATCCTTGTTCACCACTCTCCAATTATAAGGCAAAGAAATGAGCACAAACAGGCTTTCTCAGGTTTAAAAAGGAAAAGTGAAATTTATTAAAATTTAAACTCTAATTCGGTTAATGCCTATGGATTAATGCTGCGCCCCACGCCAGTATACATACGCAAATAGAGACAGAAAAGAGAAGAAAAATAGCGTAGTGCTGGCGTATCAAAGGTTCACTGCATTGATTCCTGGGGATAGAGTGTTGTCCGATGAGGAATGATAAAGTAGAATGGGCTTATATTCTCGAGTTTAGAAGAATGAGAGGTGATCTCATTGAAACATACATTCTGAGAGGGTTCCACAGGGTAGATGCTGAGAGACTGTCATCCCTGGCTGGAGAGTCCAGAACTAAGCAGCATATTCTCAGGATAAGGGGTCAGCCACCACTTAGGTCTGAGGTGAGGAGAAATTGCTTCACTCAGAGGATTGTGAATGTTTGGAATTCTCCACCCAATAAGCTGCGGATGCTCATGGAGTATATTCAAGGCTGAAATCGCTAGATTTTTGGCCTCTAGGGGAATCAAGGGATCAAGTGGGAAAGTGAGGTGGAGGCTGAAGATCAACCTTATTGACTGGCAGAGCAGGCTCAACAGGCCATTTGGCATACACTTCACATTTATGTTCTGACATTAAGTTCTTGCAGCAAGGACATCGGTCCCAGGTCTGCAGCGCTGCCAGCCGTTCACCTTGAACAAGTCACTCCAGCCCACAAATCTGAAGCCCTCCCTCCTGCACTATTTTTCCTGCCACACATTAACTTTATCTTTAAAATAAAAGCAAAATACTGCAGATACTGGAAATCTGAAATAAAAACAAAAACTGCTGGAAATACTCAGCAGGTCTGGCAGCATCTGTGGAGACAGAGGCAGACTTAACGTTTCATCAATGTCCTTTGCCAGTTCTGATGAAAAGTCACTGACCTGAAATATTAACTTTGCTTCTCTCCACAGATGCTGCCAGACCTGCTCAGTATTTCCAGCACTTTTTGTTATTAACTTTATCTTTCCTGTTTTATCCTACTATTCCTATACTCACTCATACATAACACTCAGCGTTGTCCAGAGATGACTAACTTTGAGGTCCTTCTTTTTAAACTTCCTCCCTAGTTTCTGAAACTCTGACACAGGGCCTAAACCCTTTTCCTTCTTATATCATTGGTTCCCACACAGCCCACAACTTCTGGCTATTCCTCTTCCCCCTTCAAAATGTTCTCCACACTCTCCTTAATCCTGGTCCAGGGAGGCAATACACCATGTGGGAACTCATTTTGGTGGTTGCAGAAATGCCTGTCTATCTCCCTGACTATTGAATCCCCTATAACCAATGCATTTCTACACTCCTTTGTGCTCCATTGTGCAGTCATTTGCCCTACACTGCCAGGATATGCTCTAGACTGCACTTCTCAAGGTGTCATCACCCTCACTGGTATTTAGTGTTGAAAAATGGTGAGTGTGCCACACTTCTGGAGGACTCCTGCACTGCTGGCTTCTTCCTACCCTGCCAAATGGCCACTCACTCACTATCCTCCTGAACTCTCTGTAGCTGCAGGGTGACCACTTCCTGGAATGAGTGCCAGTAAATTCTCAGCGCCCTGTATGAACTGCAGTGACTCCAGCCGTTCCTCAAGCTCAGAAATCCTGAGCTCGAGATCGAGGCATTTTCTGCAGGTGCTTATCTCGGACTCGAAGAGTTCCCACACAACACAGGAATTGCAGGCAATGTGTCTCCGTTGTCCCATTAATTTACTTGAAAACAAATCCTTTTACACCTAATTAACTTCTGATTATTTATATATTTATTGTTGTCCTTTAAAGTGCTTTAAAGCACTTGGCACCTCTTTCCCACTCTCCACCAAATCCCTGTTGTCACTCTCTATAACAAGTCACTCCATTTAGCAGATACTCACCCTTGTCAATAATTATCTATTAGCAGACCTTACATAAATGACTTCACCAATAGAATGTTGGCTATATCAGTAACAAATTAAGCCAACTGCAAGGTTTGATTAAAGCTCAATTTTTGCTAGAAACCTGAATCTATCCGGTTAACATAGGATCATATGTCACATTCCAATTTTTTCGTTTCTTTATAGCATTCTGCAGTGACGGCATTTGAAAGTTCTAGAATGCAGTTATTCTGGTGTTTCTACTAGTTATCTACAGACAGCTTCAATCTGGAATGTCTTCAGTGGAAGACAGCTTTAAGATGCCAAGGAACTTCCAGTGAGCTATCCATTCAGCCAATGGATCTAGTATCTCAGCCATTTTACCTCGGGCTAACAGCCCTGGTGACAGCAGCTATTGTTGCCCTATTCTTTGCTGCCCTCATCAGATGCTTTAGGGAAATTCACTCTTGAAAACAGGCGTGGGTCCAAGGTCAAGCCATGCTACTTCGAGCTGCCGATTAACAAAAGCTGTTACATCTACAGTAACCTGTCTCTCGATGCAGAAATCAACAAGCGCATGGGAAAGGCTTCCACTGCTATGTCCAGACTGGCCAAGAAAGTGTGGGAAAATGGTGCACTGACACGGAACACAAAAGTCCGAGTGTATCAAGACTGTGTCCTCAGTACCTTGCTCTACGGCAGCGAGGCCTGGACAACGTATGTCAGCCAAGAGCGACGTCTCAATTCATTCCATCTTCGCTGCCTCCGGAGAATCCTTGGCATCAGGTGGCAGGACCGTATCTCCAACACAGAAGTCCTCGAGGCGGCCAACATCCCCAGCTTATACACACTACTGAGTCAGCAACGCTTGAGATGGCTTGGCCATGTGAGCCACATGGAAGATGGCAGGATCCCCAAGGACACATTGTACAGCGAGCTCGCCACTGGTATCAGACCTACTGGCCGTCTATGTCTCCGCTTTAAAGACGTCTGCAAACGCAACATGACGTCCTGTAACATTGATCACAAGTCATGGGAGTCAGTTGCCAGCGATCGCCAGAGCTGGCGGGCAGCCATAAAGGCGGGGCTAAAGTGTGGCGAGTCGAACAGACTTAGCAGTTGGCAGGAAAAAAGACAGAAGCGCAAGGAGAGACAACTGTGTAACAGCCCCGACAACCATTTTTTTCTGCAGCACCTGAGGAACAGTCTATCACTCTAGTATTGGCCTTTATAGCCACTCCAGGCCCTGTTTCACAAACCAGTGACCACCTCCAGGCGCTTACCCATTGTCTCCAGAGACAAGGAGGCCAAAGAAGAAGAAGACATCTACTTGTACCTCCACTGATTCTCTCACAGAATTGTCACACTGCAGAAGGAGGCCATTCGGCCCATCATGTCCACACCGGCTCTCCGAAAGAGCAACTAACTCAGTTCCATTCTCCTGCCTTCTTCCCGTAACCCTGCACATTTTTCCTTTTCCTATCACTGTCTAATTCTCTTCTGAATACTTCAATTGAACCTGCCTCCAACATGTTCTCAGGCAGAGCATTCCAGACCTTAACCACCAGCTGCGTGAAAAAGTTTTTCCTCATGTCACTTTTGCTTCTCTCACCAAATACTTTAAATCTGTGCCCTCTCGTTCTCGATCCTTTCACAAGTGGGAACAGTTTCTATCTACTCTGTCCAGACCCCTCTTTGAATACCTCTATCAAATCACCTCTCAGCTTCCAAGTTTCGTATCATCTGCAAACTTTGAAATTATGCCCTGTACACCAAGGTCTAGGTCATTAATATATATCAGGAAAAGCAAGGGTCCCAACACGGATCCCTGGGGAACTACACTACAAATCTTCCTCCAGCCCGAAAAACATCCATTAACCTTTAACTCTTTGTTTCCTCAGCCAATTCCTTATCCATGTTGCTACTGTCCCTTTTATTCCATGAGCTACAAGTTTGCTGTGTGGCACTGTATCAAATGCCTTTCAAAAGTCCATGTACACCACATCAACAGCATTACCCTCATCAACCTTCTCTGTTACCTTCTCAAAAAACTCCAGCAAGTTAGTTCAACATAATTTTCACTTAAGAAAATCTATGCTGGTTTTCCTTAATTTACTTGCATTTAGTCCATGTGACTATTGATTTTGTCCCAAATTATTTTTTCTCGATGTTTTCCCACCACCGTAGTTAAACTGACTGGGCTTATCTTTACACCCTTTTTTGAACAAGGGTGTAACGTTTGCAATTCTCCAGTTCTCTGGCACCATCCCAGAGTCTAAGGAAGACTGAAAAATTATGGCCAGTGCCTCTGCAATTTCCACCCTCACTTCCCTCAATATCCTTGGATGTATCTCATCTGGTGCTTTATTCACTTTAAGTACAGACAACCTATCTAATACTTCCTCTTATCAATTTTAAACCCCTCTAGTGTTTGACTTACCTCCTCTTTCAACATTGCCTGGTTGCATCTTCTTCCTTGGTAAAGACAGATGCAAAGTATTCATTTAATACCTTAGCTATGCCCTCTGCTGCCCTGTGTAAATCCTCTTTCTGATCCCTAATCGGCCCCACTCCTCCTTTTACCATCCTTTTACTATTGTAATGCCTATAGAAAACTTTGGGATTTCCTTTAATGCCAGCTGCCAATCTTTTCTCATGCTCTCTCTTTGCTTCTTTGTTTTTTTCACTTCCCCTCTGGACCTTCTATATGCAGCCTAGTTCTCAACTGCATTTTCTACCTGACATCTGTCATAAGCACGCTTTTTCTTCTTTATCTTAATCTTTACCTCTTTCGTCATCCAGGGAGCTCTGAATTTGTTTGCTCTACTTTTCCCCTTTCAGGGAACATACCTAGAATGTGCCCAAACTATCTCTTTTTTGAAGGTAACCCATTGTTCATCTACTGGTTTTCCTGCCAGCTTTTACATAGAAACACAGAAAATAGGAGTAGGCCATTCGGCCCTTCGAGCCTGCTCCGCCATTCATGATGATCATGGCTGATCATCCAACTCAGTAACCTGTTCCCTCTCCCCCACCCCCCCTCCCAAGAGCTATATCTAACTCCTTCTTGAAGACATACAATGTTTTGGCCTCAACTGCTGTGATAGCAAATTCCACAGGCTCACCACTCTCTGGGTGAAGAATTTTCTCTTCATCTCAGTCCTGAAAGGTTTACCCCGTATCCTTAGACTATGATCCCTGGTTCTGGACTCTCCCACCATTGGGAACATCCTTCCTGCATCTACCCTGTCAAGTCCTGTTAGAATTTTATAGATTTCTATGAGATCCCCTCTCACTCTTCTGAAATCCAGGAAATATAATCCTAACCGACTCAATCTCTCCTCATACGTCAGTCCCGCCATCCCAGGAATCTGTCTGGTAAACCTTTGCTGCACTCCCTCTATAGCAAGAGCATCCTTCTTCAGATAAGGAGACCAAAACTGCACACAATATTCCAGGTGTGGACTCACCAAGGCCCTGTATAATTGCAGCAAGACATCCCTGCTCATGTACTCGAATCCTCTCGCTATGAAGGTCAACATACCATTTACCATTTTTACCGCCTGTTGCACCTTCAGCGACTGGTGTATGAGAACACCCAGGTCTCGTTGCATATTCCCCTCTCTGTTTATAGCCGTTCAGATAATAATCTGCCTTCCTGTTTTTGCTACCAAAGTGGATAACCTCACATTTGCCCACTCACTCAACGTGTCCAAATCACCCTGCAGCCTCTCTGCATCCTCCTCACAACTCACCCTCCCACCCAGTTTTGTGTCATCTGCAAATTTGGAGACATTTCATTTAGTTCCCTCATCTAAATCATTAATATATATTGTGAATAGCTGGGGTCCGAGCACCGATCCCTGCGGTACCCCACTAGTCACTGCCTGCCATTCGGAAAAAGACCCGTTTATTCCTACTCTGTTTCCTGTCTGCCAACCAATTTTCTATCCATCGCAATACACTACCCCTAATCCCATGCGCTTTAATTCTACGGGCTAATTTCTTATGTGGGACTTTGTCGAAAGCCTTCTGAAAGTCCAAATAATCCACATCCACTGGCTCCCCCTCATCAACTCTACTAGTTACATCCTCAAATAAATTCTAGTACATTTGTCAAGCATGATTTCCCTTTCGTAAATCCACGCTGACTCTGTCCGATTCTAGCACTGCTCTCCAAGTGTTCTGCTATAAAATCTTTGATAATGGACTCTAGAATTTTCCCCACTACCGATGTCAGGCTGACTGGTCTATAATGCCCTGTTTTCTCTCTACCTTTTAAATAGTTCTGACTCCAATTTATTCACCCCAGCTCCATTCTTACCCCATTGAAGTTGGCCTTCCCCCAGTTAATTATTCTTACCCTGGATTGCTCTTTGTCCTCTTTCATAGTCAGCCCTAACTGAGGGGCTTCTCCTATCTGACGATGTCAGTTCCGATGAACGATTACATCCAAAACCTCAGCTGGTCTTTTCAAATGCTGAATAACCTGCAAATTTTCATTTTGGAGTAACAGGGAGGAGCTCATCATCTTCAATATGAATTTCCACTATTTTGGCAAAGGGCAATAGAAATTCGAGCTAAACACTCTCTACGTACACTCACAGTCCTTGCTGAATTAAGACATTAGTACTTAGCTGCACATCAAACTACTGAGTTAATGGAAGTTAAACGACATGAATAGCAATGCATTATCACAGCTAATGAACTCCATTTCCTTTGGATTATTCTTTTCACTTAATCACTATGATGAACACTAGTCTACTGGCCTTTTGTGTAAAATTAAATAATACATCTGGCATTTGTGCACTAACCAGGCAAAGCTCAGTCGCACCAAAGCAGAAGCTGGTGTGCAGTAACCTGTTAAAAATGCCTCAGATCTTTCACCTAGATGTATGGGTCTCAGGAGAAACTAATCACGTATTTAGGAATGCTCAAACCAAGTCTCCAATTTATCTACCCATGTAGAATGTTTTCCCAATGCACACTTTCTCTGCACATGGGAACACCCCACTTACCTAAGCCCAGTGAGAGTAGATAGAGATTACTGGATCCAAGATTTGAAGACTCTAAACTGTACGCAGAGGTACTGCTGGTGCTTAATCTGCTAAACCAGCAGAGCTATACTTCTTGTATGAAGAGCTCCCTCAAAAAGTTCTAAATTTTCCATTTACTCGTTTGAACCTGTGGTCCCTCATCCTACTTTCATGAGAGCATTAATAAGCCACTGAACATGGAGGGAGGAGGAAGATGCAACAGCACTTCATGAAAAACCATAAAGGCATAGGCTCAAAACTATAAGTTGCCACTGCATGATAACCTTACCTCCAGTCAACCCAGCTACAATCAGATGTGACAGCTTTGGCAAAATTCAAAAGTCAATGTAGACAAAAACACATATGCTTGCAAGTTTCCCAAGTGACCGCCAACAGTT
This sequence comes from Heterodontus francisci, assembly GCF_036365525.1. Taxonomy (NCBI): domain Eukaryota; kingdom Metazoa; phylum Chordata; class Chondrichthyes; order Heterodontiformes; family Heterodontidae; genus Heterodontus; species Heterodontus francisci. The sequence continues at coordinate 70,649,497 of NC_090387.1, forward strand.
CAAGCTGCCAGTTAATCAAGTTTATGCATCTATCATTATGGGGGCAGCGATTTATCAGTTATGTAGTACACAGCTGATGAAACCCAATACACAGGCTACACAATATGGAGCAACACCAGTGTCCCTGTTGGTTTCAGCTTCAAAAACAAAACTGCTACATTTTACAAACAGATATGAAATGAAGTGAATGTTTTTGATCAAGCCCAATAAGAAAATCTTTATTAGTGATGCATTAAATGAAGTTTTCAAAAACCCCAACTAAAGCACCAACACACCGCCATGGAGCTGCAAATGTATCAGTGGTATTATAGGTCCAGTGTACTAGGGCATGGGGGAAGGAGCAAAGAAATCGGATGCGGTGGTGGTGAAGAGAACTGGTAAATGGTTTGTCACATTTACCAATAGAGGTAGTGTGTACATAACCACAACATGCAATTTTTGAGAAGGGGGGGGACAAACTTTCCAGTGCCCCTGGATATTGAGGATCAATTCGGTGAAAGACGCCCTTTGGTCTGCCCGAAACTTGCTGGTCTTCCAGCGAAAAGAGTTGTCTATGACCGAATGTTGCAGACTGGCATATTCCAAGGTCCAGGACTACGTGCTGAGGGACACACTAAAGCTTGGGGCAGCCGCAGCAAAGGCTCAATGGGGAAAGACCACAGTGTAAGGTCCCCCCACCAAGCTGAACTGAGGGGCTGGATCCATGGGAAACCCTTCGAACTGTATCGGAGAAATTTTGTGTGCTGTAAATGTAAAAATGTATATGGCATGACAAATGGAATGGAAGGGTTGTGAGGCAACTCATGATTGTATAGAAGGTAACTGATCACCTTTGCACTGTTCGTATTTTTTGACTTGATGCTGTTTTAAACTGTTTGGGAATGTAATTTTTACAGATTTTTATGAATAAAGTATATTTTGGAAATAAAAAAAAAATACAGCCTTTAGCCTCTCCCATAAAAGCTTGCTTGTGTTTCTCCAAATGAAAGATTCATTATTTTAGGATTTCCTGTCTATCCCTACTACTCAAGAGGTACAATCACCTTGTAAAGGAAAAAATGTTTTCCCTGTCGACTGCAAGAATACATTGAAGACAGATGGGCTGAGTGGCGTCAGGTGCTAGGCACCTATCCATACAACGTGTCGAGGGCTGAAATGCGTTTATTTAAAAGGAGAGGGGTGATACCACAGATTGTAGGGTATGAATTTGGTTACCCAAACTCCCAGACACACGCCTGGGAGGCTCCACTCCATTCCCCACCCCCTCCTCTCCGAGGCTGACTATTTGTGCAGTTCTATGAACATAAAGCCATCAGCCCCTCGGTATATTGGCTGTAAAATTAAACCCAGAATATCAAACTCAGCTTCAACCAGCAGCCTCACCCAGGCAAGGGGGCGGCTACTGCAGCAATAAAGGCCGCCCTGGGGTGGCAACGTGCGCTGTGCTGAGGCTCGGGGCCTGAAATGGGAACAAGTCCGAGCGGCAGCAAACCAGCACTACTCTACCCCCCGGCCCCAGGAAAGTCAGTAACTTCCATTGTAAACAAAGCAGCGGCTGCCGGCCTCTCAATTCCAATCTCAGTTCTGATCCCGGTCCCTCTCTGAGGGAACATTTACAGCTGAACACCACCGGCAGTTACTTGGTCCTTCTTCATAATCATCCCCCCCCACCACCTTCCACCATTACTTCCCGCCGACTGCTTCGCCATTTAATTAAAATCATAAAGCGTGAGAACGCACAAAGCAATGTACGAGACCATAGTTTTCTTTCTCCTTTTGTTGTAAACTCCAGTGGAGAAACCAAAGACTACCAAAAAGAATGAGCGGCGCAGGCGCAGCTGCTGTTTCCGGTGAACAGGGGGCGGGGCAGGGGAGGGGCCAGGATCGAGGGCGGGGTCATGCTGGCCGTTGCTATTTCCGTTGTTACGCCGAAAATTTGTGTGAAAGGAAAGGGCGAGGAAAGCGGCCGGCGCGCCTGGGTTTGGAGTGGGTGGCGGCCGTGGCCGGGTGGTGGCCTGGGTCCGGGCGTGGCCGCCCTTCGGGAGGGAGGCTGCCGGTCGCCAGGTGGCGCTGCGCCTGGGAATTTCCTGATGTTACGCCGCTGTTGCACCCTGGGAAAGTTCCGGAGCAGGCCCGGCTGCTTCACGTGACCCAGGCGGAAGTGAGGAAATTGGAAGCTTTGAAGAGTACCCAAACTTTGCTTGCTGCTTTCTGGCTCCACAGAGGGATTTTTCCAATCCATCTTTGCACAGTGAGACTTGCACTTGACTTTCCTCCCAGTGCTTCAGTCTCAACCCATCCCTACATTTTGTAACCACTTCCACCCCATCCAGGGCACCCAACTCACATACTCAGAACGACTCGCGAGACGGTATGGCATTTCCCATGGGCATACCTCTCTATACCATCATTGTGGAAGACGAGGAGGAGGAGGAGCAGCAGCGTATGGAGGCGAAGAGAATAAGGCAGCATGGTAAAAGACACCACCCTACTAGGTACTACCCTCCCCAGCGTATCTACAGGCAGCGCAGGTCCTTTGAGGACCTTTCGGAGGATCTCTGTGTTCGAAGGGTGCGATTGTCCAAGGATGCCATTGCAAATCTGTGTGAACTCCTTCGTGAAGATCTTCAGCCTCACTCCACTGCCAGAACGGCTTTGTCTGTCGAAATGAAAGTGACCACTGCCCTAAATTTTTTTGGCACTGGATCATTTCAAGGTGCCACAGGCAATATGTGCAATATCAGCCAAGGAGCGGTGAGAGCAGCCATTCAACAGGTCACTGACGTGCTCTTCAATAGAGCTGCAGGGTTCATCAACTTTGGCATCACGCCCAGGCAACAGAGGGAAAGAGCAAAGGAGTTCTGCTACATTGCTGGATTCCCCAAGGTTCAAGGTGCCATAGGCGGCACACACGTGGCACTGAAGGCACCAGCAGAACAACCGCTTATATTCGTGAACAGGAAGGGGTTTCACTCGCTAAATGTTCAGATTGTCTGCGATGCCCACCAGAAGATCCTGTATGTAAATGCCAAGCATGCTGGCAGCTGTCACGATGCTGTAATTGTACAGCACTCAACACTCCCTGACCTCTTCCACGAAGATAACCATGTCCAAGGGTGGCTGCTCGGAGACCAGGCGTACGCCCTGCAGACGTGGCTCATGCCTCCACTGAGCCAACCAAAAACACAGGCAGAGGACACATACAACAAAGCTCAGGCAGCAACGAGAGCCGTGGTGGAGAGGACCATAAGACTGTTGAAAAGCAGGTTTCGCTGCCTGGACAGATCCAGTGGAGCTCTGCAGTACACACCCCAAAGGGTTGCAAGAATCGTCATAGCATGCTGCGTACTGCATAATTTTGCACTGCAGGAAGGCCATCTATTCAACATAGACGATGAGGAGCCACTGCTACCCGAAGAAAGGGAGCTGCAGGCCCCAGCGTTTGAGGAGGATGAACAGTTGGACGATTCATCCCTGGCTGCTGCAAGGGCCATCCAAAATCAGATTGTGCAGGAGGAGTTCAACCACTGATGATGTAGCATATTATTCCTTCTGTTCCAATTACCAAGAAAGTGATCTTCCTTGAAACCACTACCAACCTTAGTACATGACTGCTGAGCAGCCCTCAATGCCCACATAGCACTGTGACAGTATTTATCACGAGTATAAATGTTCATGCCAGCTGAATGTTCCCTTACCTGAATGAATTAAATATTCATGAATAACCGAGCACAAGATCAGTGCAAAATGTACAGTAATAAAAACATGTTTTACAGTTGAAGCAAATGAACATCGTACTCCTTATTTACATCTTGATTCCTCTTGGTGATGAGGTGTAACTTCCCATCTCACTCAACTGTTACTACTTCTGTGTACCACCTGAGGGCCAGGCTGGCACACCATAGATGGCACTACATGCTGTGCAGAAGGGCAGTGGGACTGAGGTGGCACTCAACTCATGGCGGCCGCATTCTAATGAGGAGCTGCAGCTGGCTGTTTGTCTGGAGGGAGCTCCTGGGCAGCCCGGTCTCGCCTGCCACCATCGTGCTGTGAGGAGGACTGCCACATGCTGCTGTCCTGAGATATCAGGCAGGTGGACTTCAGTCGTCTAATGTAGATTAAGCTGCCCACTGTACTTTTAGGCCAGAACTTACACCACCTCATACTTAGGTGATTTATCCAGGAAATTTGCATGAAACTCCCCATGCTAGCGAATGGCATAACTTCCTGACGTGACAGACATACAGAATTTCAGTGTCTCAACTGCATTGTTTTGGGTAATTGGATAGTTTGAAAACTGCTCTTTCAACAACATTAGCAAATGTAGGTTTATGTTTACATAATGAAAGTATATCTTACAAACTCAACACTAAATGTTTGCAAATGTAATGTAAGTTCTCATCTGTCAAAGGAATATTCTGTGATAAATTTAAAATTGGCTCAAGGATGCACTGGTGATTGCAGTGAATGTTTCTGTCTGCTTTTTGACTTTGTGCATTAAGTAACTTTAAATTGCTAATGGACAGAACTGCAAAATACTGTTCACAGTTACCACTAATTTTCACATTTTTAATAGCTGTATGTTCTACTATTCACATCAAATAGAAAATTTCAATGTTATCAAACTGGTAGATTGGAATCGTCTTTAAGAAAAATCCTCCAGGATTGCACAGTGGCAAGAAAGCTCTGACCTGAGCACAACTTGGTATATGGTTTCCAGGTACAGTAGCTCAATGTCAAATGAATTATATGCAGACTGTATCTCACATGCCCACTGCATGTAGCCCTACTGAAGGTGTCTGTAGCAGTGGAAATTCCTAAGTTTACTCTGGTGCATTGTGAATCTTGACTCAATAGTAGTGCTGTCATCTGTGAGTCAGAAGTCACGGTTCAGAGACATAAAGCACATAATCTAGGCTTGCACTTCAGTACAGTAATGAGGCAGTGGTGCACTGTTGGAGGTCGGTCTATCAGATGCGATGTCAAAGCATAGCCCTGTCCTCTGAGGTGGACATAAAAAAATCCAATGGCATTATTTAAAGAATAGCTGAGGAGTTGTCCTGGCCAAAATTTATCCCTCAGCCAATACCATTAAAACTGATCATCGGATCATTTATCTCATCGCTGTTTGCAGGAGGAACCTTGTTTTGCATCAATTGGCTGTTGTGTTAACCCTCATTGCAACAGTGACTACACTTCAAAAGCACTGTAACTCACTGGTAGTAAAGTGCTTCAGGATATATTGATGGTGTAAATGATGCTACATAAATACTGGCATTAGAATGGGATCCTTCAGATCTTTACTTATATCAGCCTGAAGAGAATGGGAAAATTACAGAATACACCAAGAAATGGGTAGGGATAAATTCAAAGGCAATTGAAAAATTGAGATGAAAAAGAGAAATGGTTGGAAATGCATGTCAGATTCTGAAAGCGAAAGTTATATCAAATGAAACTCATTATCAGAACTTTCTCTTTGAGAGGTTTGATTGACCTGTTTTGCATTTTGTCATTTTCTGTTTTTTAATTTTCACATTTGATTTTTTTTTTGTTCCTTTACAGTGTAGCATAATAACTTCTGAACCCCAAAATTTAATGTTGTATAGCATTTCTGATAAATCCGTGAAACTTAGAATTTGCTAAACATCTGCTGATCTGCTTGAATTACTGAACTATTCTCAAACATCAGAAATAGGAAAAGAAGTAGGCCATATGGCCCCTCAAGCCTGCTCCACCATTCAATATGATCATGGTTAATCCTTGGCCTCAACTCAACTCAACAACTGAACATCGACAACTCCCTGGGGTCGAGAATTCCAAAAATTCACAGCCCTCCAAGTGAAGAAATTTCTTCTCCTCTCAGTCTGAAATGGCCATCCCCTTATCCTGAGACTATGACCCCTAGTCTTAAACGCTCCAGCCAGGAAAAAAACAGCCTCTTAGCATCAACACTGTCAAGCCCTCTCAGAATCCTATGTTTCAATGAGATCACCTCCTATTCTTTTATGCTGCAGAGACAATTCAAAGCTTGGGGCAAAGTAAGCTATTTAATTACTCCTCATAGGGGCAACCCTCTCATCCCAGAAATCAATCTAGTAAACCTTCGTTGTACCCCCTCTAAAGCAAGTATATTCTTCCTAAGTACAGGCACCAAAACTGTACATGGTATTCCAGGAGTGGTCTCAGCAAAACCCTGTACAGTTGCAGCAAGATTTCCTTTCTGTTATACTCCAAACCCCCTGCCACAAAGGCCAGTATACCATTTGCCTTCCTAATTGCTTGCTGTACTTGCATGTTAACTTTGTGTTTCTTGACATCCAAATCGCTCTGAAGACCAACATTTAATAGTTTCTCACCATTTAAAAATATTATGTTCTATTCTTACCAAAGTGAATAACCTCACATTTCCCTATATTATCCTCCATCTGCCACTCACTTAACCTGTCTGTATCCCTTTGCAGAGTCTGTCCTCCTCACGGCTTACTTTCCCACGTAGCTTTGTTTTGTTAGCAAACTTGGATACATTACATCTAAGTCATTAGATTGTAAATAGTTAAGACCTCAGCAGTAATCCTTGCAATACCCTACTAGTAATAGCCTGCCAACTTGAAAATCATCTATTTATTCCTACCCTCTGTTTTCTGTCCTTTGACCAATCCATGCCAATATATAACCCTCAACCCCATGAGTCCTTATGCAACAACCTTTCGTGTGGATTTTGAAAAATCAAATATACTACATCTACTGGTTCACTTTATCTATCCTGATAGTTAGATCCTCCAAAAAAACTCCAATATTTTTTCAAAGATGATTGCCCTTTCATAAAACCATGTTGACTCCGCCTGATCATATGATGATTTTCTAAGTGCCTGGTTACCACCTCCATAATTTTGGATTCAAGCATTTTCCCGACAACTGATGTCAGACTAACTGTCCTGTAGTTCCCTGTTTTCTCTCTGCCTTCTTTCTTGAACAGCAGGAATTACATTTGTTAACTTCCAATCTGCTGGGATCATTCCAGAATCTAGGGAATTTAAGATCATAACCAATGCATCCACTTTCTCTGCAGCCACCTCTTTTCAAACTCTAAGTTATAGGCCATCAGGTCCAGAGGATTTGTTGGCTTTAGTCCCATTAATTTCAGCAGTACCTTTTCTTTACTAATATTAATAACTTTAAGATCCTCACTCACTAGACCCTTGGTCCTACAAAATTTCTGGTATGAGTTTTATGTGAAAAGGAAGAAAGCAATAAAAGAAAAAAGGAAGAAAAAGAAAGTAAGAAAATGCCTTTTACAACCACCGGATGTCTCAAAATGCTTTACAGCCAGTGAAGCACTTTTTTTGAACAGTAGTCACTGTTGTGGTGTAGGAAACACAGCAGTGAATTGCACACAGCAAGCTCCCAAAAACAGCAATGTGATAATGACCAGATAATCTGTTTTTTGCGGTGTTGATTGAGAGATAAATATTGGCTAGGACACTGGGGAGAACTCCCCTGCTCTTCTTTGAAATAGTACCATTGGATCTTTTGCAGCCACCTGAGTGGACAGATGGGGCCTCGGTTTAACGTCTCATCCAAAAGATGGCACCTCTGACAGTGCACCACTCCCTCAGTACTGCATTGGAGTGTCAGCCTTGATTTTTGTGCTCAAGTCCTGGGGTGGAACTTTAACCCAGAGCCTTCTGGCTCAGAGGCGAGAGTGCTGCCAATTGAGCCCACGGCTGACACACTAAATATTTATTTAACATCCATGTCACTTCCTTATTCCCCATTCTAATTTCTCCTGTCTCAGCCTGTAAGGGACCCATGTTTATTTTGGCTACTCTCTTCATTTGTACATAATTGTAGAAGTTCTTAGAATATTTTAATATTTCTGGCTAGTTTACTCTCACATTCTATTTTCTCCCTTTGTCAATCTAAAACTCTTCCAATCATCAGGCTTAATACTCTTGGCAGTATTATACGTTTCTTTTAATTTAATATTATTATTAATATCTTCAGTTAACTACAGATCACTCACTTTTCCCAAGGAGTTTTTTTATTTCTCAATAGAATGTAGTTTTGTTGAGAATTATGAAATATTTCTTTAAATGTTCATCAATGCTCATCTACCGTCATACCTTTTAGTCTAATTTCTCAATTAACCTTATCCAACTCATCCCTCATACCTATGTAATTGGCTTTACTTAAGTTGTATACTCTAACCTGAGACATATGTACATCACTGAAGCGCAAAGTGAAATTCTATCATGTTATGATCACTCTTTCCGGAGGATCCCTTGCTGTGAGATTACTAATTAACCATGTCTTATTACACAAAACAAAACCTATAATAGCCTCTTCCTTGGGTGGTTCCACAACATATTTTGTTCTAAGAAACTGTCTCAAATGCATTCTCGGAACTTGTCCTCCAAAGTGCTTTTACTGATTTTATTTATTCAATGCCACCCCCCCCCCCCCCCCCCCCAATGATTATTACATTGCTTTTGCTACAGGTTCCTTTTATTTCTTGATTAATACTCTGTCCAACAGTATAGCTTCTGTCACGGGGTTTATAAACTACTCCCACCCTTTTCTGACCCTTACTATTTCTTATCTCCACTCATACTGATTCTGCTTCATGCTCTTTCGAGCCAAGATCCCTCCTGACTACTGTTCATATGTCATCCTTTATTATCAGGCTGTCCATTTTTGAAACATCAAGAACCCTGAATATTTATTTCCCAACCTTGGTCGCCATGCAACCATGACTCTGTAAGGGCTACTAAATCAAACACATTTATCTCTAATAGTTCCATTAATTCATCTATTTAGTTACAATTGCTTCGTGCATTCAGATAAAGCGCCTTTAATTCTAACTTTACCATTTTCCCCTGATTTGATCTTATTCACTGCACTATTACAGTTGAACCTTCCTATTTATCTTTACTCAAATTTCTGTACTACTCTGCTCTGTGAGCTTGAATTTTCTCTTTAAATTTCCCTCAATTGAACTCTCCCTATGCCTTAATATAAAAGCAAAATACTGCGGATGCTGGAAATCTGAAATAAAAACAAGAAATGCTGGAAATACTCAGCAGGTCTGGCAGCATCGGTGGAGAGAGAAGCAGAGTTAACATTTCAGGTCAGTGACCGTTCTTCAGAACAGTTCTGAAGAAGGTGCAGTGGTTAGCACTGCAGCCTCACAGCTCCAGCGACCTGGGTTCAGTTCTGGGTACTGTTATGTGCGGAGTTTGCAAGTTCTCTCTGTGACCGCGTGGGTTTCCGCCAGGTGCTCCGGTATTCTCCCACAACCAAAGACTTGCAGGTTGATAGGTAAATTGGCCATTGTAAATTGCCCCTAATGTAGGTAGGTGGTAGGAGAATGGTAGGGAATATGGGATTAATGTAGGATTAGTATAAATGGGTGGTTGTTGGTCGGTGCAGACTCGGTGGGCTGACGGGCCTGTTTCAGTGCTGTATCTCTAAAAAAAAAAGGGTCACTGACCTGAAACGTTAACTCTGCTTCTCTCTCCACAGATTCTGCCAGACCTGCTGAGTATCTCCCTATACCTTTTTAGTTTAAAGCCCCTTCTACAGCACCTAGTTACACAATTTGCCAGGACACTGGTTCCATCCCAGTTTAAGTGGAGCCCGTCCCACTGGAACTGCTCCCTTTTTCCCCAGTACTGGTGCCAGTGCCCCATGAATCAAAACCCCTGCATCCCACACCACTCTTTGGATCAGACACTCAACTCTCTGGTCTGTTTGATCTTATGCCAATTTGCACATGGCACAGGCAACAATCCAGAGGTTATTACCTTTGAGGTTCTGCTTATTAATTTGGACCTTACCTCCTCAAACTCTTCAGTAGAACCTCATTCCTCCTTCTGCATGTGTCATTGGTTCCCATTTGAACCACGGCAACTGGATCCTCACTCTTACACTCCAACAATTTTCCAGCCATGAGGAGATGTATTTAAACCTGGCATTGGGCAGGCAACGCAATGTTTGGACCTCCTGGTCGCATTTGCAGAGAACAATATCTATTTCCCTAACTCGACTGTCCCTACAGCATTCCTTTTTACTCTCCCCAGTAGAATGGCCTGTGTACCATGGTGCCGTGGCCAGTTTTCTCATCCTCCCTGCAGACTTTGCCCTCATCCTGTTGAATAAGGGCAAAGGTTGAGGCTCCTCCAGCACTGCACCTGGGGTCCCCTTACCTGCCTGACTCACAGTCACACCCTCCCTGACCACTAACCAGACCTGTACCACTTCCTAACCTAAAGGGTGTGACTGCCTCCTGGATCAAAGTATCCAAGTAACTCTCCTCCTCCCTGATGTCCCAAAATGTCTGCAGCTCGGACTCCAGCTCAACAACTCTGAGCTGAAATTCCTTGCAGGGCAGTTGCTTACTGCAGATGTGATTGTCCAAGATTGCAATGCTCTCCACAAACTCCCACATCCTGCATTTGAGGCACACTACCTGTTTGCCATGTCATCTAACCATCTATTATTTATTTGATTAATTAGTCAATTTTTTAAATCAACATAGCTTATAGTTTTTAGTCTTTCAACAAAGTACTTGATCTAGTTTAAGCGATAGGCAGATTTTTTTGATAAGTATTTATGACCAAGATTTGGGTTTACAAGGTAGAATTTCAAAATTTGCAGATGTCACAAAACTTGGATGTACTGTGAGGAAGATGGTGATAGATTTCAAGAGGACATAGAGAGGCTGGTGGAATGGGTGGACATGGGCAGATGAAATTTAATGCAGAGAATTATGAAGTAATAAGTTTTGGTAGGAAGAACGAGGAGAGACAATATAAACTAAAGGGTACAATTCTAAAGAGGGTGCAGGAACAGAGAGACCTGGGGCTGTATTCATTGAGGGTGGCAGGGCAGGTTGAGAAAGTGGTTAAAAAGGCATATGGGATCCTGGACTTTATAAATAGAGCCATAGGTACAAAAGCAAGGAAATTATGAATCTGTCTAACCACTGGTTTGGCTTCAACTGGAGTATTGCGTCCAATTCTGGGCACAACACTTTAGGAAGGATGTGAAGGCTTTAGAGAGGGTCAGAAAAAATTCACAAGATTAGTTCCAGGGATGAGGGACTTCAGTTACATGGATAGATTGGAGAAACTGGGGTTGTTCTCCTTAAACAAGAGGTTGAGAAGGAATTTGATCAAGGTATTCAAAATCATGAGGGGTCGAGACAGAGTAGATGGAAAAAATTGTTCCCATTGGTGGAAGGGTCAAGAACCAGAGGACATAGATTTCAGGTGAATAACAAAAGAAGCAACAGTGACGGGAGGAAAAATCTTTTTATGCAGCAAGTGGTTCAGATCTGGAATGCACTGCCTGAGAGTGTGGTGGAGGCAGATTCAATCGTGGCTTTCAAAAGGGAATTGGATAATCACTTAAAGAGAAAAAAATTGCAGGGCTACAGGAAAAGGGCAGGGGAGTGAGATCAGCTGAGTTGCTGTTGCAGAGAGCTGGCATGGATTCGATGGGCTGAATGGCTTCCTACTGTAACCTTTCTGTGTTTCTATGGTAAATATTTATCTGTAGTACAAACCTCTGCAAGTATTGGAGGCAAAAATCAAGACCTTCTTTCACGCCTGCACTAAATTGCCACTCTCACCAAACCTTTTACACTATGTGTCAGCAGATACTGTTTACCTTTTTGAGCCACACTGAAGTTACAAGTGCTGACTTAGCTTCCTGTTCTCAGTAATTCAGGCAATCATTTACAGCTAGTTAACAGTTAACAGGCATCTTTTGTTAAGTGCTGTTTCATTTAGATTTCCCAATTCAAAAAATTAAACTAAATTTCAGTTTGAAACTACTGACTCATGACTACTTACCAGAAAGTTCCACTTGCACCAAACACCCAAATTTTACATTCTGTTTGCAGTGCAATGTGTTTACAACCACTCTGTGCCAACCACTCACTTTCCCTCCCCTAACCTCTCTGCTCCGAAAAAGACCATCCCCTCTTTGACACGCTGGGCAACATTTTGGGGTCCAGTCAGGGATGGGAATGGAGGCGGGTGGGAGATGAAAATACTGGTGCCATCCAGTGTGCCAGTTTCCCATCACCATTCCCGGCGCTGGCGACTTTCACCAGGATGGGCAAATGGCAGCCCTGAGAACCCGATCCGGTATTGATGTCAATTACGGTGCTTAAAGAGCTCATTGTGAGCTTGTTGAGGGTCATGTTCTGGTTTTGGCAGAGGTGTGTGGGCTGCATGTGATCTCTGCGGCAGACCAGGTATGTGGAGGCGGCAACACAGTGGGGAGCCAGTCATGGCCACCTGAACAAATTAGGTGCACCCCATGAAAGAGGGAATGGCGCAGAGGGGGATTTGGACATTGGCACACAGGTGCCATCGGGTTTGCAGAGAGAGTGGTCGGTAAACGCATAGGCAACTCAGGAGCTTGTCACCCTCCTGGCATCACGGGGGCACAAGAGAAAGAAGCAAGCCTTCTAGACACAATTGCAATTCCATCTGAACACATTGAAGGCAGGAGCTGGCAATGGGAGCACGACTCTCAGATTTCTGGTCCAATTGAGATGTGAAATAACATCCTCCACAGAAAGGGCAGAGCCCTGGGTATCAGGAAAGCAGAGGAAAGGGACGAGAGGCAGGAAGGCAATGGATCATAAGATCATAAGAAATAAGAGCAAGAGTAAGCCACTCAGCCCTTCGAGACATTCAATAAGATCATAACTGATCTGATTGTGGCCTTAACTCCACTTTCCTGCCTGCCCCCTATAACCCTTGACTCCGTTGTAGATCAAAAATCTGTCTAATTCAGCCTTGAATATATTCAATGACCACTGCTCTCCAGGGAAGAGAATTCCAAAGATTAACAACCCTCTCAGAGAAGAAATTCCTCCTCATCTCCGTCTCAAATGGGAGACACCTTATGTTTAAATGGCGACCCCTAGTTCTGGATTCCCCCAGGAGAGGAAACATCCTCTCAGCATCTACCCTCTCAAGTCCTCTCAGAACTTTATATGTTTCAATAAGATCACCTCTTATTCTTCGAAAGTCCAATGAATATAGGTTCAACCTGCTCAACCTTTCCTCATAAGATAACCCCTTATCAGCCTAGTGAACCTATTCTGAACTACTTCCAATGGACATACATCCCTCCTTAAGTAAGGATACCCAAACTGCACGCAATACTCTAGTTGCAGTCTCAACAATGCCCCGTACAAGTGCAGCAAGACTTTCCTGCTTTTATACTACATTCCCCTTGCAATAAAGGCCAGCATTCTAGTTGCCTTCTTAATTATTTGCTGTACCTGCATGCTAACTTTTGTGATTCACAACCATCTTCCTTTATGCTAGATGTGTCTCCAACCAGTGGAGAGTTCCCCTGATTCCCATTGACTTCAATTTTGCTAGAGCTCCTTGATGCCACACTTGTTCAAATGCTGCCTTGATGTCAAGGGCAGTCTCCATCTCCTCACCTCTTGAATTCAGCTCTTTGTCAATGTTTGGACCAAGGCTGTAATGAGGTCTGAAGCCGAGTGGCGCTGGCAGAACCCAAGCTGAACATCAATGAGCAGGTTATTGCTGAGTACGTGGTGCTTGATAGCACTGTCAACAGTAACTTCCAACACTTTGCTGATGATTGAGAGTAGACTGATGGGGCAGTAATTGGCTGGATTGGATTTGTATAGCTTTTTGTGGGCAGGACCTATCTGGGCAATTTTCCACATTGTCAGGTAGATGCCTGTGTTGTAGCTGCACTGGAACAGCTAGGCTAGGTCACTGGTACAGCTCCTTTCTGTCCCAGTACTGGTACCAGTATCCCAAGACAAGGAACCCCTCTTTCTCATACCAGCTCTTTAGCCATGTGTTAACTCTCCTGATCTCTCTGTCTCTATGCCAACTTTCACGTGGCTTGGGCAGTAATCCAGAGGTTATTACCCTAAAGGTGGTGCTTTTTAATTTAGTACCTAACTCCTGATAATTCCTTAGCCATGTTTCCTCCCTGTTCCTACCTGTGTTATTTGTTCCAACATGGACCGGAACAATTGGATTTTACCCCTCCCTTTCCAAATTCCTCTTCAGCTGCCTTGGGATAGCCTTTACCCTGGGACCAGGTAGAGAACACACCCTTCAGGACTGATACTTGTAGCTGCAGAGAACACTATCAATTCCCCTAGTTATAGAATCCTCTATTACAACCACATTTCTATTCTCTGTTCCCCCTCCCCCTCCCAACTTGCACAACCTTCTGAGGCATGTTGCCTTGGTCTGCATTGTGGCTGTCCTCCCACAGTCTTTCTCCATGTCCTCACAGGTAGTAAGCATAACATACCTGTAGGACAAGGCCAGTATCTGCAGGTCATCCTTATTAATCCCCCCCCCCACCCCACCAAGATCCCACTACTCTGCTCCCTAATAGTCACTCCCTCCCCTTCCTAAACCTGTGCTTTCCTCTAGGGTATTACTGTGTTCTGGATAAAAATATTCAGAAATGCACCCCCTCCATTATGTGCCAGGATGTCTGTAACACATACTCCAGCTCAATGACTCTGAGCCAGAATGACTGAAGGTAGCGATATTTCCTGCAGATGTAGGAACCCTGCATAGTCTCACTATCCACAAACCTCTGCATATTACAGTCCTGATACATAGCCTATCCTGTCATCTCAGGTCTTTTTTATTTACTTGTTTATTGATCGCTTGAATTAAAAAAAAAATCACTTACTGTTTATTCACCTGATTTACTCACCCTCAGAGCTCCTCCTCCATGCTTGCTGTGACTTTACTTTTTCAGATTTTCCCTTTCATTAGTTTCAATGCCCAAGCTTTATAAACTAAGTTTTAAATTAGTTAATATTCTGAGTATTTATTTAACTAGTTATTGCTAGTTCAGTTCAAAAAAAGAGTTCATTGAGTGTGTTCGTGGGTGAACATAAGAACATATAAAACAGGAGCAGGAGTAGGTCATTCTGCCCTCCGAGTCTGCTTCACCATTCAATAAGTCACAGCTGATCTTCTACTTCAACACCATTTTCCGACATGATCCCCATAACCCTTTATGTTTTTAATGTGTAGAAATCTATCTATCTCCATCTTGAATATACTCAATAACTGAGCTTCTACAGCCCTCTGGGGCAGAGAATTCCAAAGATTCACCAGCCTCTGAGTGAAGAAATCCTTCCTCATCTCAGCCCTAGATGGCCTGCCTCTTATTCTGAGACTGTGTGCACTGGTTCTAGACTCCCCAGCCAAGGGAAACATCTTTTCTGCATCTACGCTGTCGAGCCCTGTAAGAATTGTGTATGTTTGATTGAGATCACCTCTCATTCTTCTAAACCCCAGAGAATAAAGGCCCAGCCTATTTAATCTTTCCTCATAGGACAATCCCTCCATCCCAGGAATTAGTTTGGTGAACCTTCATTACATTCGTTCTATGGCAAGTATATCTTTCCTTAGGTAAGGAGACCAAAAACTGCACACAATACTCCAGGTGCAGTCTTACCAAGGCTTTATATAATTGCAGCAAGATATCTTTACTCCTATACTCAAATTCCCTTGAAATAAAGGCCAGCATACCATTTGCCTTCTTAATTGCTTGCTGTATCTGCATCTTTGCTTTCAGTGACTCATGAACAAGGATACCCAAGTCTCTTTGAAGTTCAACACTTCCCAGCCTCTCACAATTTAAGAAATACTCTGTATTTCTGTTTTTCCTACCAAAGTGGTTAACCTCACATTTCTCCACATTGTATTCCATTTGCCAAATTTTTGCCCACTCACTTAGCCTCTCCAAATCCCCTTGAAGTGTCTTTGCATCCTCCTCACAAATCACACTTTCACCTAGTTTTGTGTCATCTGCCAATTTGGAAATATTGCATTTAATCCCCACAGAAGCTTTTACAGCCCATTTTTATGATTCACGCTAGATTATTCTCATATTCTATTTTCCTTTTAAAAAAAATCTTTTTCTTGGTCCTCCTTTGCAGAATTCTAAAATGCTCCCAATTCTCAGGCTTACCTTTTTTTTGGCAACTTTATATGCCTCTTCCTTTGCTCGAATACAATCCTTGATTTCTTTTGTTAGCCACTTTCCTTGCTGGATTTTTGTGCATTATAAGGAATGTATTTTTGTTGTAAACTATGTATTAGTTCTTTAAATGTTAGCCATTGCCTGTCTACCATCATACCTTTTAATAAAATACTGCAGATGCTGGAAATCTGAAATAAAAACAAGAAATGCTGGAAATACTCAGTAGGTCTGGCAGCATCTGTGGAGAGAGAAGTAGAGTTAATGTTTCAGGTCAGTGACCCTTCAGAACTGGCAATTGTTAGAAATGTAATAGGTTTTAAGCAAATAAAGTGGGGGTGGGGCAAGAGATAACAAAAGGCAAGCTGTTGATAGGATAGAGGATCACAGAGAATAACTGACCAGTCGGTCATGGAGCAAAGGCAAATGGTATGTTAATGGTGTGCTGAAAGACAAAGCGTTAGTGCAGAGAGGGTGTTAATTGACAGAAAATTGAACAGCCCTGGCCCAAAGCACAAACATGAAAAAAAAGTGGATAGGCATATGGTAAAAAAAAATGATGAAACCAACTGAAATAAAATAAACAAATAATAAATAATAAAAAAGCTAAAATAACTAAAAATAATGCTCTGAAATTATTGAACTCAATGTTCAGTCCGGCAGGCTGTAGCATGCCTAATCGGTAAATGAGATGCTGTTCCTCGAGCTTGCTTTGATATTCACTGGAACACTGCAGCAAGCCCAGGACAGAGATGTGGGTATGAAAGCAGGGGGGGAGTGTTGAAATGGCAAGCAACCAGAAGCTCGGGGTCATGCCTTCGGACTGAGTGGAGGTGTTCCGTAAAGTGATCATCCAATCTGCATTTGGTCTCCCCAGTGTAGAGGAGACGACATTGTGAGCGGTGAATACAGTATACTAAATTGAAGGAAGTACAAGTAAATCACCGCTTCACCTGAAAGGAGTGTTTGGGGCCTTGGATGGTGAGGAAAGAGGAGGTAAAAAGGCAGGTATTACACCTCCTGCAATTGAAGGTGCCGTGGGAAGGGGACGGGGTGTTGATGGTAATGGAGGAGTGGACCAGGGTGTCGCGGAGGGAACGATCCTTTCGGAATGCTGCTTTCTGGATGAGGGTAGAGGTGCGAGAAATGGGCCAGACACGGTTGAGGGCCCTGTCCACCACAGTGGGAGAGAATTCTCGTTTGAGAATCAGAAGCGCTGTCGTGCAAGGTTGCATCATCAGAGCATATGCGTCAGAGACTGAGAAACTGGAAGAATGGAATGGAGTCCTTACAGGAGGCAGGGTGTGACGAAGTGTAATCGAGGTAGCTGTGGTAGTCGGTGGGCTTGTAATGATTATTAGTAGACAGCCTATCGCCAGAGATGGAGACAGAGAAGTCGAATAAGGTGAAGGGAAGTCTTGGAGATGGACCATGTAAAGGTGAGAGAAGGGTGGAAATTGGAAGCAAAGTTGATAAAGTTTTCCAGTTCGGAAACGGCACCGATACAGTCATCAATGTACTGGAAAAAGATTTGGGGGAGGGGGCCTGAGTAGGACTCCTTTTAATGTAGTTTTCCAATGCACCATAGTCAATTTGCTCCTCATACTTTCATCGTTCCTTTTAGTTAGAATTAAGACCCTAGTCTCTGATTGAACTACATCACTTTAAAACTTAATGTAAAATTTTACCATATTAGGGTCACTCTTTCCTAAAGGTTTTTTTACAACAAGATTATTAATTAGCCCTTTATATTGCACAATACTAGATCTAAAATAGCTCGTTCCCTAGTTGGTTCCTCAGCGTACTGTTCTAGAAAACCATCTTGTGTATATTCCAAGGATTCATCCTCCACAACATTAGTACTAATAAAGTTTACACAGTCTATATTTAGATTGAAATCTCCCATGATTACTGTATTCCCCTTGTTACACACACCTCTAATTTCCTGATTTATACTGTGATTTACATTACCACTGTTTGGTGGCCTATAAACAACTCCCACCAATGTTTTGTGCCACTTGCTGTTTCTTAGTTCCACCCAAACTGATTCTATGTCTTAATCTTTAGAACTAAGATCATCTCACACTACAATACAAATGCCCGCTTTAATTAACAGACCTATCCCAGCACCGTTTTCCAGCTTCCTGTTGTTCCTGAATGTCACATACCCCTGGATATTCAGGTCCCAGTTTTGGTTTCCTTGTAGCCACGTATCTGTAATGGCTATCAGGTCATACATATGAATTTTTGTTTGAGCTGACAATTCATCTGTTTTATTGCGAATGCTGCGGGCATTCAGATACAGACCCCTTAATTCAGTTTTTTTTTACTGCTTTGTAAGTTCTGGTTCTATCTGCTGGCACACTCTTAAGTTTGCAGTCACTGTCCCTTCCTGCCATACTCTGATTATCATTACCTTTATTACTACCTTGATCTATTGACATGTCATTTCCCTATAATTTACTCAATCTTCCCTTACATGATCCCATCCCCCCTCTATTTAGTTTAAAGCCCTCTCTACTTCCTTAATTATATGACTCACTAGAACACTGGTTCCAGCACAGTTCAGGTGAAGTCTGTCCCAATGGTACAGCCCCCACTTTCCCCAGTATTATTGCCAGTGTCCCACAAACCAGAACCCACTTCTCCCACACCAGTCTTTCAGCCATCTCTCTAATCTTATTTACCCTATGCCAATTTGCGCATGGCTCAGATAACAATCCAGAGATTATGACATTTGAGGTTCTGCTTTTTAATTTACTGCCTAGCTCCTCATACTGCCTATGCAGAACTTCTTTCCTAGTCCTATCTATGTCATTGGTAACTATGGACCATGACCACTGGACTCTCCCCCTCCCACTGCAAGTTCCTCTCCAGCCTTGAGCTGATATCCCAAACCCTGGCACCGGGCAGGCAACACAGCCTTCTGGACTCTCGCTCTCTGGTGCAGAGAACAGTATCTATCCCCCTGACTATACTGTCCTCTACTACCACTACATTCCTTTTCACGACCCATACTTGAATGGCTTCCTGTACCATGGTGCCATGGTCAACCTGCTTATCCACACTACAGCCCTCACTCATGTCCATACAAGCTGCAAAAACCTCGAACTTGTTGCTCAACTTCAAGGACTGAATCTCCTCCGCTCTCAACTTCTTGATCCCCTTACCTGCCTGGCTCGTAGTCATACTCTCCTATCCCTGATCAAATCAGATGACCCTATCCTAAGGGGTATGATTGCCTTCTGGAACAAAGTGTTCAAGTAACTTTCTCCGCCCTGGTGCATCACAGTGTCTGCAGCTCAGCCTCCAGCTCATTGACACTGAGCCAAAGCTCCTCAAGCTGCAGAAATGGTTACCGCGGCATCCAAAGCTCCCACATGCTGCAGCTACAACCCATCACCTGACCTGCAATCTTTATTGTGTTAATTAAGTTAAATTTATTTTTCTTAATTAATTTATAGTTCCCCTTTTCATGTGGAAACAGTACAAATGCAGAGAAGAATTGGAAGTACAATTATGGAAAAGATCATCTCAAGTAATAGAACCATTGAACAAGTAAAAGACATTAGAGTAACAAAGGGTATGTAAATAGCTGAGGAAGTGAGAAAACTGAGCAAAATGAGAGAGATGGAAACATGATAAAATATGGGGTTGTGCTTCACATATTAAGGTAAATTTGGTTTGAAAATTAAGAAAATAAAATTAAAATACTATGCATGCTGGAAATCTGAAATAAAAACAGAAAATGCTGCAAATATTCAGCAGGTCAGGCAGCATCTGTGGAGAGAGAAATGGAGTCAACCTTTGATGTTTCACAAGAACACAAGAAATAGGAGCAGAAGTAGACCATATGGCCCATTGAGCCTGCTCCGCCATTCAATACGATCATGGCTGATCTTGGGCTTCAATTCCACTTTCCTGCCCACTCCCCATATCTCTTGATTTCGCTGTGAGACCAAAAATCTATCTCTCCCAGCCTTAAATATATTCAATGATGGAGTATCCACAACCCTCTGAGTTAGAGAATTCCAAAGATTCACAACCCTTTGAGTGAAATAATTTCTCCTCATCTCAGTCTTGAATGATTGACCCATTATCCTGAGACTGTGTCCCCGTGTTCTAGATTCCCTGACCAGTGGGAACAATCTCTCAGCTTCTACCCTATCAAGCCTTTTCAGAATCTTGTATGTCTCAATTAGATTGCCCCTCATTCTCCTAAACTCCAGAGAATATAGACCCAATTTACTCAGCCTCACATCATAGGACAAACCCCTCATCTAGGGACCAATCTAGTAAATCTTCATTGCACTGCCTCCTTTCTTAAATGTGGAAACCAAAACTGCACACACTATTCCAGGTGCGGTTTCACCAAAGCCCTGTACAATTTTAGTAAGACTTCTTTATTCCTGTACTCCAATCCCCTTGCAATAAAGGCCAACGTGCGATTTGTCGTCCTAATAGCCTGCTGCACCTGCATGTTAACTTTGTGCGTTCCTTGTATGAGTACCCCCAAGTCTCTCTGAACATCAACACTTAACAGTTTCACACCTTTTAAAAAATATGCTGCTTTTCTATTCTTACGACCAAAGTGAACAACTTCACACTTCCCTACATTATACTCCATTTGCCATCTTGTTGCCCACTCACTTAAACTGTCTATATCTCTTTGCAGCCTCTCTACATTCTCCCCACAGCTTACCTTTCCACCAAGCTTTGTATCATCAGCAAACTTAGATACATTACTCACTGTCTCTTCATCCAAGTCATTAGTATAGAGTGTAAATAGCTGAGACCCCAGCACTGATCCTTACGGCACCCCACTATTCACTGCCTGCCAACTTGAAAATACCCCATTTATGCTCACTCTCTGATTCTTGTCTGTTAACCAATCCTCTATCCACGCTAATATATTACCCCCAACACCATGAGCCCTTATCATGCCTATTCATCTTTTATGTGGCACCTTATCGAATGCCTTTTGAAAATTCAGGTATACTATATCTACTGGTTGCCCTTTATCTATCCTACTAGTTACATCCTCGCAAAACTCTATAATAAATTTGTCAAACAGGATCTCTCTTTAATAAAACCATGCTGACTTGTTCTAATTATACTATACCTTTTCAAGTGCAATATTAAGACTTCCTTAATAATAGTTTCCAGCATCTTCCCAACGACTGATGTTAGGCTAACTGGCCTGTTGTTCCCTGTTTTCTCCCTACCTCTTTTCTTGAAAAGCAGTGTAACATTTGCCAACTTTCAATCTGACAGGACCATTCCTGAATCTAAGGAATTCTTCAAAATCATAGTGCACCCACTATCTCTGCAGCTATCTCTTTTAGAACCCTAGGATGTAAGTCATCTGGTCTCGTCAGATCATCTGGTCTGACCATCTGGTCAGATTTTCATCCCTCAAGTTTCTCCAATACTTTTTCTTGATTGATTTCCTCACTCTTTTTAGCCTCTAGGTTACTGCCTATTTCTGGTATGAAACTTGTGTCTTCTACTGTGAAGGCAGACATAAAATATGTTTTCAATGCCTCTGCTATTTCCTCATTCCCCTTGATGATTTCTCCTGTCTCTGCCTCTGAGGGACCAATGTCTACTTTAGCTGCTTTCTTCCTTTTTATGTACTTATAAAAGCTCTTACAATCTGTTTTTATATTGCTGGCTAGTTTACTCTCATATTCTATTTTTTCCCTGTTTATCAACCTTTTGGTGGCCGTTTGCTGGTTTCTAAAACACTCCCAATCCTCAGACTTGCTACTTTTTTTTGCAACATTGTATGCCTCTTCTTTTAGTTTAATGCTCTCCTTAACTTTCTGAGTGAGCCACGGATGGGTCTTTTTGGATGAGTTTTTTGTTTTTGAACAGAATGTACTTTTGTTGAACCCTTTGAATTGTTTCTTTAAATGTTTCCCACTGTTCATTTACCGCCGTACCTTCCAGTCTATTTACCCAATTAACCTTAGCCAGTTCATCCCTCATACCTTTGTAATTGGCTTTGTTTAAGTTTAAGATTCTTGTTTGTGATTGAAATGTGTCACTTTTAAACTTAACATGAAATATTATGATCACTATTTCCCAGTGGATCTTTTACTATGACATTGCTTATTAACCCAAGTGCATATTTCATCAGAATATCAACCTGAAATGGTAACTGCTTCTCTCTGCACAGATGCCATCATTCCTGCTGAAGGTTTCCAGCATTTTCTGTTTTCATTTTTGAAAATGAAGCTCGCACTGATATTTAGTTAGTGAAATCAATGTCAGACCACAGGGAATCTAGGAGAAAGAGGCCAATCATCTCAGTCCCAGGACATCACTGCAGGAGTTCCTCCAGGTAGTGTTCCAGGCCTAACCATTTTGATCAATGACCTTCCCTTCAAAATAAGTTCAGAAATGGTGTTATTCACTGATGATTGCCTAATGTTCAGTATCATTCGCAAATCCTCAGATAATTGTCACAGCCACATAGTGAGTTGTGGATGGTTCCCACTGTTCAACTCCCACCTGACTGCAGCAAGTGTGTTTTGTTATTAGGTTTTAACCCCTCTGTGTTCTATTTGTCAAATAAACAGACAGCGACAGGTTTTCTTGTAGGTTTAAAACAGAAAATCAATTATTTATTGCTCAATACGCCTTATCCCAAAATTGTCGCAACTGCATCCACTCACGCATTTGCTCGCACACGCACACATTTACACACACATGTGCATGCATACACACACACACCCAAGAGACAGATAGAGAGGAAAAAAGGGGTAAGCATTTATAAGTGGGGTGTAGGTTTCAGGGGGAGTCTTGGTAAACCTGTTGAATTCTCTTGCAGTCAAGTTCTCATTTGTTGCAGGCCTGAGGTGTTTGTAGGTTGGTCTCTTGGTTGAAAGTTCAGTTGAAGATGGTGGATAACTTCTAGTTCTGTATAAAGTGTAGATGTAGAATTTTACAGCAGGGCATGTGGCTTCTGGTTTGTTGGAAACAAGCTTCTGGATGCTGCTTTCTGGGTGTCTCTCCCACACTCTATCTCTAGGCTGCTTTTCAAGATAAAACTGTGTTACATCTTGCCTCTGGGTAGGAGTTGCTTTGGTCTCAGCCCCATGGTGATCACACAATGGTCCAGGACATGGTTACTTCACACCTTATTTGTTTCAGAAGAACCCATTCAATTCTGGAATATTTTAGGATGGGTGTAGGATGGGTGCAAATGACACCTTTTAGCTTTGATGATTTTCCTTTGTTCCTGTTAGACAGTTTGAAAATACATAAGCCAAGTCCTTTTCCTTTGGTGGCCATTTTGGAGCATTGTTCACTTTTTATAAGAAAGATGCTTTTTAAAAAGACAAAGTCAGTTTTTATAACTCTTCAGTTTTTGTCCATAAGTTTTGTATCATTGCACTTCATGTGTGCATGGCATAATGAAGCAGCCCGTGTTTGCTTGCAGTAAGACCTGGACAACATTCCGTCTTGGGCTGATATGTGCAAGTAACATTCGCACCACACAAGTGCCAGGCAATGACCATCTCCAACAAGAGAAAATTTAACTAGCTCCCCTTGACATTCAAAGGTACTACCATCGCTGAATCCCCCACTATCAACATCCTGGGAGTTACCATTGACCAGAAACTGAACTGGAGTAGCCATATAAATACTGTGGCTATGAGAGCAGGTCAGAAGCTAGGAATTCTGTGACAAGTAACTCACCTCCTGACTCCCCAAAGCCTGTCCACCATCTACAAGGCACAAGTCAGGAGTGTGATGGAATATTCTCCACTTTCCTGGATGAGTGCAGCTCCAACAACACTCAAAAAGCTCAACACCATCCAGGACAAAGCAGCTGACTTGATCGGCACCCGTCTACCTTCTTAAACATTCATTCCCTCCACTACCAGCGTACAGTGGCAGCAGTGTATAGCATCTACAAGATGCACTGCAGCAACTCGCCAAGGCTCCTTCAACAGCATCTTCCAAACCTGCGACCTTTACCAGCTAGAAGGACAAGGGCAGCAGGCACATGGGAACACCACCACCTGCAAGTCATCCGTGGGGCAGCACAGTGGCGCAGTGGTTAGCACCGCAGCCTCACAGCTCCAGCGACCCGGGTTCAATTCCGGGTACTGCCTGTGTGGAGTTTGCAAGTTCTCCCTGTGTCTGCGTGGGTTTCCTCCGGGTGCTCCGGTTTCCTCCCACATGCCAAAGACTTGCAGGTTGATAGGTAAATTGGCCATTAGCAATTGCCCCTAGTATCGGTAGGTGGTAGGGAAATATAGGGACAGGTGGGGATGTGGTAAGAATATGGAATTCGTGTAGGATTAGTATAAATGGGTGGTTGATGGTCGGCACAGACTCGGTGGGTCGAAGGGCCTGTTTCAGTGCTGTATCTCTAAACTAAACTAAACTAAACTCCAAGTCGCACACCATCTTGACTTGGAATTATATCACCTTTACTTCACTGTCGTTAGGTTAAAATCCTGGAACTCCTCCAAAACAACACTGTTGGTGTACCTACACCAGAGGGACTGCAGAGGTTCAAGAAGGCAGCTCACCACCACCTTCTCAAGGACAATTAGTGATGGGTAATAAATGCTGGTCTTGCCAGCGATGCTCACATCCCAAGTATGAATTTTTAAAATTGAGAAGGACATAAGTGTGACAAAGATCAGGGTAATAGATCGGAGAAAAGCTGATTTGGAGGGGCTGAGAATAGAACTCTGGAAAATAGAGTTGACAACAATATTGGGTAACAATGATGTAGAATAGTAAAAGGGAACATTCAAAAAGGTGTTTAACAGAGCCCAGGAAAAGTACAATCCACTAAAGAATAAGAATCAACCAAAACATTAATAAGTCACCATGGATGAATAAAGACACAAGGGCAAAATTGCGGGTGAGCAAGGGGTCACACGCAAAGTACATGGACAGCAGAAGACAGCAATACAAGAGAGAATATGAAGAGATTACTCGAAAAGTAAAAAAAAAAGGAAAGCAAAGAGGAGCTATGAAATTAAATTGTCAAGAAACATTAATATTAACAGGGGGATTGAGTTTAAGAGCCGCGAGGTTATGCTGCAGCTCTATAAGGCCCTGGTTCGACCACGCTTGGAATATTGTGTTCAGTTCTGGTCGCCTCATTATAGGAAGGATGTGGAAGCTTTAGAGAGGGTGCAGAGGAGATTTACCAGAATGCTGCCTGGACTGGAAGGCATGTCTTACGAAGAAAGATTGAGGGAGCTAGGGCTTTTCTCATTGGAGCGAAGAAGGATGTACCCCTTGATAGAGGGGTACAAGATGATGAGAGGCATAGATAGAGTGGATAGCCAGAGACTTTTTCCCAGGGTGGAAAGGGCTTTCACCAGGGGGCATAATTTTAAGGTGATTGGAGGAAGGTTTCGGGGAGATGTCAGAGGTAGGTTCTTTACACAGAGAGTGGTGGGTGCGTGGAATGCGCTGCCAACGGTGGTAGTAGAAGCAGATACATTAGGGACATTTAAGGGACTCTTGGATAGGTACATGGATGATAGTAGAATGAAGGGTAGGTAGTTAGTTTGATCTTAGAGTAGGTTAAAGGTTCGGCACAACATCGTAGGCCGAAGGGCCTGTACTGTGCTGTACTGTTCTATGTTCTACTAAAATATTCAACAGACACATCAATTAAAAAAATGAAGGTCAGTATGGGAATAGGGTCATAAAGGAACAGTCAGGATAAAATCACAGGTAGCTATAGTGAAATGGTAGAAATATTAAATAATTTTTTAATTCAATATTTACCAGGTAAAATGAAACAAGTTGACACGACATTGGAAAATGAGATTAGAAATGATCAGGAAAACCTCATGTTCAGATTATTACATCGCTGGAGCCTCCTCAGATGAGGGGGAACTTGTAGAGCTGTTTTTCGGATTAGTGAAATTGGTTCAATAAAAAAAGGCCACCCCCTACTGATGGATGTAAGATAGACCCTTGGGCATTACAATTGTATAAGTTCTTATACTATCTCTTCCAGGTAGCTGTGTCCTCAATTAATCTTCATCACACCTCAAATACTCAGTGTCTAGATTTTAAAGCCAGTGCCCCTCTTCTTTCTGGGAGATCAATAGTCACATGTCCAGGAGCAACTTGTGGAATGGAGTGTTAATTACCATGTCAACATGGTTCCTCCCCCTTTCAATATCCTCAAATGGCTAATTTTAGTGCTAATTTTGATCTCGAATCGAGCCAACTCTCTTCTTGGAGAATTGACACAACAGCTGAGACTAATATCTGTTGCCCCGCCCACTAACCGGCAAAGAAAATCTTAAAAGCCCTTTGACCAGTGCAGGATAGGCAATGGTGGGTAAAAGTATACAAATGGTGTGTGCAAGTGTATTTTAATGCATTCTGAAAAGTTACAGTGTGTAGAGCAGAAATGATTTCTTGTGTATTTTCGCAGGCGCTGTTCAAGGTACTGATGCTGTTATTTTGTGGCGTTTTTGTTACAACCAATAGTACTGGTAAGTGTATAAGAGAAATGTTTCACGGTGCAGTTTAAAAAGTGATTATCACTGGTTCAACGTGTTAATAATTCGATCTGTTTCAGTCTCTCTAAACGTGTATAGATAAAACTTGGTATGCTAAATCGCAAACTAAAGTATTAGTGATTCCCTTTCCCACCCCTTGGACCTTGGTTAACTGGAATAGAAATGTTGATCGCGAAATGCGGGTTTAAAAAAAAAACTTCATCGAGGCTTTCTGCAGAAGAGAAAAGAAAATGCATTCCACAATCAGTTCTTTTAATTCTTTCCATCACTTAATTTCTGATCAATTAATGTGCACACTGGCTTTGTGGACTCTATTTACTCTAGTGACAGTAAACAATAATATCTTGATCCTCACTAGCTTAAGGCTTTTTTTCATTAAAAAGGCCAAACGGTCATTGTCAAACAGATTAAACTAGGAATAAGAAATCCATTCCCATCGAGTTTGTATTATAATTGGACCAAATCTTAACTAGGAATTCTAAGTCGGGAGTGGCTGTTCTAACGTGATCTAAAGCAGCTCCTTAATTAGTTTTTAAATGACACTTATTTATCTGGACCATAAACAAGGCCCTTAGTAACGGACCTGGCACTGTAATGAAACCAAACGGAACATCAGATATTGCTGCAAATATTTTACCTTCGTGAAATTTTCAACTGACTTTCATTGGTGACAATGTGTATTTGATGGCTTCAATATACAAGTGTTGAAAGAATTAATAGCATCACTACTGGTTATATAAAGGGTGAAGGTATAAATTGGGATAAACTCAACTGCTTTTTATCCAATAGGTTGTGATCCAAATCCTTGTAAGAACGAAGGAATGTGTACTCTTGTGAACGGTGTTGCTCAATGCAAGTGTATACATGGTCTCAAAGGAGAGAGATGTGAAGGTAAAAATGCTCTTGATTGGAGTAGTCACCTGGCTTATTTAATGTTTTAATTCAGGCTAGTGAAGTTGTGCACTGAAAACTAATGCCAAATGAATGCCTGACTGTCTTTCTAACAAACATAACCGCTGCATGTGAACAGATGTTCAAAAGGGGATTGAATTTAAAGTGTTCTGAAGAATTATACCCATTTGTTAATTTTTTTTTAATAACGACAGAAATCCTGGCAAACTACTTTTGAGCCAATAAATTGTAAAATTAATTGTATTTACTGATTCACAGGTACTTAATCCTTCATCAGTTTGTATTTCATTAAAGAGTTTTGTTTATTTGGGGGGTCTAAAATGGCTGGTAACTGGTTGAGAACATTACTAATCCTGGCTGAGTAGAATATTGAGTAACTGGAAAGCTTGTCAAAAGTATGAGTTTACATGTGTGGGGGAAGAATTATAAAATAGCTGTTGAAAAACTTGACTGTTATTTGGGGAAGATCCCAATGTTGCTTTTGGATTTCAGTGGCCAAAAAAAATCAGTTTGTGCACAAGGGAGATTGGTTTTAGCATTCTGAATCGGAACTGGAAGACCATGCTCCATTTCCACTCATATCACTTAAAGCACCTTTTATTAAATTGGAGCAGCAGTGCTTTGAACAGTTTTTTTCACTGATACTTTGACCTTCTGGCATTTGACAGTTGAAACAGGAGTTGCACTT
The DNA here is from genome assembly GCF_036365525.1 of Heterodontus francisci. Classification (NCBI taxonomy): domain Eukaryota; kingdom Metazoa; phylum Chordata; class Chondrichthyes; order Heterodontiformes; family Heterodontidae; genus Heterodontus; species Heterodontus francisci. The sequence goes on from NC_090387.1 coordinate 70,677,640, forward strand.
CAACAACTCAAATGCAATTCTTGGGGGACCATCCACAGGCATGAGTAACTTTTGCTCTGTGTGGAAGTTTAATCACCAGCAATCATTCATTTGATATTGCCTTAAAGATTTTAACTATTGAATCCACACCTCAACCCCTTACTATATCACCTAGCTATCAATTTGTTTGCTGACTAACAACAGACTCTTGAAAATTAAACAATTTAGACATGTGCATTTTGGCTGCTGCTCTGGACCAGAGTCCATTACTTGTGTGTATATATATATATATTTTTTTAAACCCCTCTATCCTGCCTGACATCTTGCCTCCTTTGGATACTCATTGTCTTTTCTGCTCTCTTGCTGGCCTTCTGAGCTTGGCTCCTTCTAGGTATTCTACAGCTTCTCACTGTCTCTGGACATCCTCCAAAGAACCCACTGAGGCACTCATCACTGCCTCGCAGCAAGCTCCAATTGTTCTATTCTCTTCCTACCCTGCATGCCTGAGGGGCTAATCTTGCTAACCCCTCATTGAACCTAGCTATCACCCCACCTCTGCACATCTTTCTAGAATGTTTTACTTGCTTGTAAATAAGGGCTTTACCATCCATGAGGTGATTGTGATTGATTTGATGGAGACTGAGGTGGTACATTTCTCCTCTCCTCTCCCCCTCCCTCTGTCGGGCAGAGAAACTGCATTAACTTTTACTATTTGTCCCACTAAACTCAGTGGTAGTGTGGCTCTTGTTGTTTTTAAATCACACCTTTGTCTGTCTCCTACTCCCCTGGTATCAACTCTTTTGAGTGTCTTGTCTTTTGTACAGTCCACCCTCCTAGTTTCTCTCAATTTCACAAATCACTTTCCTCCCTCTGCCTCTAGACTAAGTAACCTCACTTGGTGACTTCAGTCTCCATCCCAACTCTTGCTTTCACCTGAGTTTACTGCCTTTTTTTTTTCCTCAATTCTCACTCCATATAAACTTTATCCTTAATTGTGGCCACCCCTTCATTTGTTATCATACATGGCCTCTCTACAAAACTAATCTGAGGCATGACATTTTTTTATATTGCACTCTACCCATATTCCCCTCTTATCCCATTGCTTTGTCCATCCCAGGAAAAATCTTCTCCAGCTCCTTAGTGCACTTTCACATTCTGAAATATGCAGCCTTTGGCCTGCATTTCTGCAGCTAATTTTTGGCTCCTGTTCTCTTTCCCTGGGTCACCACTAAAACCATTACACATGTGCACCCCCTATGCTTCCTGTAATACCTGCATTCTCCCCTTCCCCACCACCAAACTTCACTACCTTGAGTCTAAGGAACACAGATTTGAATGTCTGTCTGTGGTACACTAATTTAGCAATCCATCTTATTTTGGCTGGATCACCCTTTTTTTTTCAAAAAGCAACGTTTGACCCCTTCTGTTCTGGCAAGCTAGTGCCTTCAACTCCTTTCCTTGTCCTTGAACATGTTTGCACCTCATTCATACTTGTTCTCAACTACAGTGCTGAAAGACACTCCAAATGGTTTTCTACCCCAGCACTCTAATAACACTTGCCAAAGTCATAGATGACATCAAAGTCGACTCTAAATGTTGGATGTAAACTATTTCCTTTTTCTCTACCTGTCTGCAGCCTTTGACACAGTTAACATTAAGTTCTCTAATGGCTCATTGTCAGCTGGGTGGGACTGCACTATCCTAGTTCCAGTCATATTTATCCAGGTGCAGCCAGAGAATTACCTGCAACTGTTCCTTGCTCCCTTCCTGTTTCTCATGTGCTTCCTGATAGCAACATCTGAAGATTGTCTTCCTACATCTAACAATACAGTGCTACCTTGTCTCTCCTCTCAATCTCTCAGCTTGTCTGACATCTGGTGCTGAATGTGCAGAAATTCTTTTCAGTTTAGTTTAGAGATACAGCACTGAAACAGGCCCTTCGGCCCACTGAGTCTGTGCCGACCATCAACCACCCATTTATCCTCATCCTACACTAATCCCACATTTCTACCACATCCCCACCTGTCCCTATATTTCCCTACCACCTACCTACACTAGGGACAATTTAGAATGGCCAATTTACCTACCAACCTGCAAGTCTTTTGGCTGTGGGAGGAAACCAGAACACCTGGAGAAAACCCACAGACACAGGGTGAACATTAGAAAGACAGGAGCCACTGTTTCCTTGCCATAAACACCATCCTTCCTGGCAACTGAATAAAGCTGAACCAGCCTATTAACAAACCTGGTTTCATATTTGGTCCAGTAAGTTTCCTCCACATCTATGCCATTAAGACTGCCTAATGCCATCCTTGCCTCAGCTTATCTGCTGATGAAGCCCTCATCTATGCCTAGTTAGCACTAGGCATTGACTACCATGCACTCTTAGCTGGTCTCCCTAGTTCTATCTGACATGTGAAACTGCTCATTATGCCTTAAAGGTGAGCAGGACTGTTAATTAATATACTTGCTGAGCAACACTTCATTTTTCAAATTCCTCTATGGCCTTCTGCACCCCCCCCCCCCCCCCCAATTTTATTTCAAGATACAGCACTGAAACAGGCCCTTTGGCCCACCAAGTCTGTGCTGACCATCAACCACCCATTTATACTAATCCTACATTAATCCCATATTCCTACCACATCCCCCTCAATTCCCCTACCACCTACTGACACTAAGGTAAATTGGCCCATCAACCTGCAAGTCTTTGGCTGTGGGAGGAAACTGGAGCACCCGGCAGAAACCCACATGATCACAGGGAGAACTTGCAAACTCCACACAGGCAGTACCCAGAATCTAACCTGGGTTGCTGGAGCTGTGAGGCTGCGGTGCTAACCACTGCCTTGCAGCCCCACCATCCTGAGATCTCTGCTCTGCTAATTCTGGCCCCTCTAACATTTCCAATTTTAATTACTGCCCTCATTGCTGACTGCTTTCAGATGTCAAGCTCTAGAATTTTTTCCCTAAATCTGCCCTTCTACCCTTGCCTTTGTTTTTTTTTTAGTCATTTCATTAAAGCCTATCTCTGACCAAGCTTTTGATCATCAGGCCTAATCTCTGGCAGTTGTCAAATGGTTTGTTAATGCTTGTAAAGCAACTTGGGGGGCACTTTGACATTAAAGGTGCTATATAAATGGAAACTGTCATTGCCTAATTTGCAGATGAGGCCACATCACAGATTATAGTTGGAATATAAAATTGTAATGACTTAATACCTACAATAAGGAGGGATTTATAGAATTTTTTTGGTTTTCTCTGCAGATATAAAAATGGAGGTGCTGTGTGAGCAGACCTACATAAAAGTATTGATCTTGAAGGATTACTTTGATTGGAAAAATATAACCATGGACTCTGTACAGTTGTTTGAGGGTGCCTGCAAAGCTATACTAGAAGTTATAAATGGGAAAGAGTACTACAGTATCACAATACACCACAATAATTACACTCATTGTGGTACTGTTCTTCTGGTAAGAATTTATCACTGTTTGAATATGCAAAAATCACGATCAAATTGTCTATTTATTTAATCAGGCAAATGTTCCATATAAATTCTAGAAGTTAGGGACCAGTAACCAGCTACATATATAGGTAGTCATGGCATTAAACTGTCCTTTTGAGGCTCTCTAGCAACTTCATTTGGGAGGGGCAAGAAATGTAGAATTGCATACTAGTTTGAAGGTGACATTAATTCTGTGTGAAACTGTAGCCGGGAGATCCAAAGCTTCCCAGTTTAGAACTGGAAACTTGAAGGTGCATGGTGTTCCTCCATATTAGCTGTACTTCAATTGACCTTTTTGGTACCTGATGGGAGGGCTGGAGACTTTTTGGAGCATTATCTAAAATTTTTTTAGATAATGTAAAACAGATTTGACTAGTCTTGCTGTAGCCAGTGGTTCTTAAACTGGGGTCAATAGACTTTCCAAGGTGTCTGCAACATAATTTGAGCAGTAGCTGCTGGTGGGTTTTGTAGGAGTGAAGTGCAACCACCACATGTGCCACCTCATTTTGAGAACCACAACAGTTTACAAATAGTAAAGAAAAATCACAGTAGGCCAACAGTATTGCTGCTTCCCAATTTGTGAATGGGAGCAGTCTTTAATTTTCTCAATTAGATATTAATGGTTTGTTCTGGATGTCTCCCTTTTTTTTTCAAATAAAATCACTGCATTCAAAAAGGGTTTTTTTTTTTTTTTTTTTGAAGGTTAGAATATTGTGCTGTCCAGGTCACACTTTTTTTTTTTTTTTTTTAATTCCAGATTGGGGGTGTTTCTAGTCAGCTCCCATTTGGAGCATTAACTTCAATTTTTGGACATAATACCTCGGGACATGAGCTTTGCAGTGTACTTTTCATGATACCAAGGCTTAAATTAAGGTGTGGTTACATCAACCAGTAATTCTCATTGTGGTTTGTACAGACTTTCCAGGGCATCTAATAGTTGAGTTACATCCAGAGGTGAGCTTAGAGTGAGGCTGCTACATGTGCAGCACAGTAGACTGGCTGCCTACCTGAGGAGGAGGGCAGTACAATAATGGCCAATTACCAATGCCAGGGAGATGTAAAATATTAAGTACTACATATCTCATCTATAAGGAACACATGTTTTAATAATGCTTTTAAAAACTATCTTTACATCCAGCACTTAAGATTTTTATCTAGTATAATGCTAATCTATTTGAAAAAGGGAACTTCAACCAAAAAAGTTTGAACTGCTGTGAACTAATTTCTAAAGAAATTTAAAATCCTTACCTTAGACTCTGCATCTGATTAAATCTACTGACCTGATATCAAATGTAGATATTCAATGTAACTTGCATTGACTTAATGCAGACCCCTGACTATAAAATATTTTATTGGGAAGATGGATTATGTCCTCCTACATGTGACTTTCAATTATGAGTTCACTTCTCTTCCACTGATTTACATTTTCTGAGCTGGTGTAGAACCACTTGAGAATTGAAGTTTTTTGAGTTTGTAATTTTTTCTTTTAAATAGAGTAATGCTACACACATCATGTATATGAATGGATTGCAGACCAGACATATGACTGGCATCATCACCAGACTTCCTTCTGAAGCAATTGACTTCACTTGTGTATACTATCGTGAAAGGACAGTACAACTTAAATTCCCCATACAGCCAAAAACGTAAGTCCTTGTTAAATGTTTGCAAAATTTCTGTCCTATTCCTATCTCAGTACAACTTTGACTTTGCTTGTATTCCAGAAATATAACTGCACTGATCTCTCTCTGAAAGCAGCTTAACTTTAGTGCCCATGGAAATGTATGGGTACTTAGTCTGAAACCCAGCTAGTTTGAAAGTGCTTTAACCTGCTGAGGATCTTCACTAGGTACTAAAGTTGGATTTTTAATCGTTATACAACCAAAAATCCAACTTGTCTGAAGCTAATGTGCAAGAATTTTGGCCAGATTCTCACTCTGGGTGCTGAACAACTAATCTTTCAGCCATAACATTTTTTTCTTGCATTAAAATTGCAAAATGTGCTCATTACTTTTTGTTAAATCTTGTGCTGATTCCTGGAAGATGTGAATGTAGAATATGCAAGAGACTCTACATTAAGAAGTGTTGCCATTCTTAACACACCATTAAGATGCATTTGTGTATTCTAGGGAGTATTTCTATGTCCAATAACCTTTCTTTAGTGGTATGTAACTGGATGTGAAGCCTATAGCATTCTTTTTTTTCTTTTGGGCCTCCTTATCTCGAGAGACAATGGATATGCGCCTGGAGGTGGTCAGTGGTTTGTGAAGCAGCGCCTGGAGTGGCTATAAAGGCCAATTCTGGAGTGACAGGCTCTTCCACAGGTGCTGCAGAGAAATTTGTTTGTTGGGGCTGTTGCACAGTTGGCTCTCCCCTTGCGCCTCTGTCTTTTTTCCTGCCAACTACTAAGTCTCTTCGATTCGCCACAATTTAGCCCTGTCTTTATGGCTGCCCGCCAGCTCTGGCGAATGCTGGCAACTGACTCCCACGACTTGTGATCAATGTCACACGATTTCATGTCGCGTTTGCAGACGTCTTTATAACGGAGACATGGACGGCCGGTGGGTCTGATACCAGTGGCGAGCTCGCTGTACAGTGTCTTTGGGGATCCTACCATCTTCCATGCGGCTCACATGGCCAAGCCATCTCAAGCGCCGCTGACTCAGTAGTGTGTATAAGCTGGGGATGTTGGCCGCTTCAAGGACTTCTGTGTTGGAAATATAGTCCTGCCACCTGATGCCAAGTATTCTCCGAAGGCAGCGAAGATGGAATGAATTGAGACGTCGCTCTTGGCTGGCATACGTTGTCCAGGCCTCGCTGCCGTAGAGCAAGGTACTGAGGACACAGGCCTGATACACTCGGACTTTTGTGTTCCGTGTCAGTGCGCCATTTTCCCACACTCTCTTGGTCAGTCTGAACATAGCAGTGGAAGCCTTACCCATGCGCTTGTTGTACCCATACAGGAGAAATGCCGTGAACAACAGATGCCCCTCTACATTGCTTTCATTGATCTCACCAAAGCCTTTGACCTCGTCAGCAGACGTGGTCTCTTCAGACTACTAGAAAAGATCGGATGTCCACCAAAGCTACTAAGTATCATCACCTCATTCCATGACAATATGAAAGGCACAATTCAACATGGTGGCTCCTCATCAGAGCCCTTTCCTATCCTGAGTGGTGTGAAACAGGGCTGTGTTCTCGCACCCACACTTTTTGGGATTTTCTTCTCCCTGCTGCTTTCACATGCGTTCAAATCCTCTGAAGAAGGAATTTTCCTCCACACAAGATCAGGGGGCAGGTTGTTCAACCTTGCCTGTCTAAGAGCGAAGTCCAAAGTACGGAAAGTCCTCATCAGGGAACTCCTCTTTGCTGACGATGCTGCTTTAACATCTCACACTAAAGAGGGCCTGCAGAGTCTCATCGACAGGTTTGCGTCTGCCTGCAATGAATTTGGCCTAACCATCAGCCTCAAGAAAACGAACATCATGGGGCAGGATGTCAGAAATGCTCCATCCATCAATATTGGCGACCACGCTCTGGAAGTGGTTCAAGAGTTCACCTACCTAGGCTCAACTATCACCAGTAACCTGTCTCTATAGCATTCACTATGATTTTATTCATTAAATGCCATGCAGCCCTCCTTCCAACAGCCTCCACTGCTGCCACAGATCTACCTGGAACATTTTTAAACCAGCTTTGTATGAAGTAAAACATTGAGCCACTGATCTAAATACATGCCTGAATTTGATCCTGAAAATACTGGTGATGTACTGTTGAAATGTAACTTGAATTGTTCAGTGACCTCAGTGTTTGTCCCTTTATTTTAATACCATAAACCCTTTGACTCTCCATCAAGATATGGAGTCTAAACCTTTATTTGCTCCATTGCATCACTGGCAATTGGAAATTAATACAGGTGTAAACTTAGTCTATTGTGGACTATTTACCTGTACTAACATGCCTTGGTAAGGAGCCTTGAAAATGTCCACAATTTGGGCCATTTACTTCAGTATTTGGCAGCAGTTTCTATAGCATTGATCTAGCTGTCTTTTTTTTTTCTTTCCCTGAACTGATTGTGATAACTAATAGGCTGGCTTTGGTTGACTTTTCTTGAAAGTGCTAATTGGCTTTTACAGAAGTAGAAATCTATGGTGGTAAAATGCTAACTACATTCAAGAATCCTGGAGGGAAATTTGATTAATTTAAACTACTCAATGTAAGACTATAGCAATATTGGCTCAGTTGTCCTGTTGTAGGACATTGAGTGACAGAATGAGGCAAATTAATGTGAGCTGTACTAAAAGATCCAAAAAGTGAGAGATTTGACTTGGAACTCAAGTGACACCATACATTCTTGAAGTATGTCATGCAAGTGATGCAATTAACTATTTATTTCTGTGCCATTTCTTTAGTATTGCAGTGCTACATGTACAAGAAGGAATAGTCACTGTATCAATGGCTCTATATAAAAGTTCAAAGTATGAGAGTGCTTATGTGGAGTTGCCAGTTCTGCCTTGGACAGAGAGGCTATACATCAGTGTGAAGATTGAACCTGGAGAAAATAACTTTTTCGACTTGACTATAAATGATTGCTGGGCTACACCAACAAAAAATCCAGATGACTTGCCCCAGTATTATCTAATTAAGAAGGGGTAAGTATTGAGCTGACATTATTTCACTTTATGCACAATAGCTTAAAACTGTTGGGATGTTGCTGGTACAACTTAGCCATTTTTCTAAATTTTTTGCATCTTGCACTATGGGATTATGTTTGAACTTTGAAATATCCAATTTTCATTAATTTGCAAACAGTGGACTCTACTGAAATTTAAATAGTTGAAATGTCTAAGAATAGCTCAAACCCTTTTTTTTGTTTTGGGTATTAATGCTATATTTGTTTTTTTTTTTTTTTTTTGCTTGGTACTGGCATTTGATCAGTAGCAAAAAATGCCCAAATCCTATTTCTGAAATTGGGTAGGCCTATCACATCAAGGGTTTGTTTTTGTTTTTTTGTTGCCAGCTCCTCAACCATAGCTCAAGTGTGCAGAATCAGTTGACTCATTGCTGCTGATCCAAGTAAAATTACCTGGAAAATGTGGAAGTTCAATACATCTAGTGGCAAATTTTCTTAACTTTTTTGTTTTAGGAAAAATTAGCAGCAAATATTTTAAATTTAAATTGCACTGCAATTTATTTGCTGAACAGCATCAACTTTTAACATTAACTTTGTAATGTAACTAAAGAACTGAGATGTCTTTTAGTCAATTCTTGACTATTAAACCATAGTCATAATTCTATTGACAGAAAACTTGTGCCAGCAGAGTTTAATGAGCCCCTGGTGTGCTGTAAGCATTTAAACTGAGCTATTCAATGGACTAAATTTAATTTTGTGCTTCTCATTAGATGCCCTACTGATGAGACTGTACAGTATCACAATCAAATTGGAAATGAGACTATGGCTAACTTCAGTGTGCAGATGTTTCGATTTGTTAAATATCCAGTAGTGTTCTTGCATTGCAGAACTGAGATTTGTGTTCCTGGCAGCCTGGAGCCTTGTATGATTGTAAGTTACCTCTACAGTGAGTTTTCAACAGTGTTGAATTTAATAAACTCTTCTACCACCCTGCAATTTTTTAAAGGCAGCAATTAATTGCCTTTTTTGCCAATTACCTTCAATGATTTTTTTTCTTTCTTTTTTTTTTTTGTAGGACTGTCCTGGCCTTTCTCTGAAGACCAAAAGGGATGCTAACACTCCATATGAAGGGTTATTGACTTATGGACCTATTCATTGGACACTCTCTGACAGACATGTGCATGAAGTTGGCCAACCTAGTAAGTTTTCTTAATTGCATACAACTGGGGCAAAAACAAGCCAAATTGGCACTCCTGTTCATGCGAACAATGCTTTTCTAGTTGTCTTGGGGATGTTCTTTTCCATACTAGCTGAATTAGTACTTCTACTGTGGGTTTCCATTTAATACAAACTATTAGTGCCAAAATTCACAACTTTTTCCAAGAGTCTTGTCAAGTACTTCTATTTAATAGACATCAAATTTGTCTTTTTTTTTTCCCCCCCCAACATTTTGTATTCATCAACAGTCCCACTAGTTTGGACACTATATTTTGCTCCCTGGTGGCCCCTTGTTCTTGCCACGTACTGAGGATTTAATAAAACACCTAATTAGCAAGCAAGTAGCACTGCCATTTGATTTTTAGTCAATGGCACTGTAGGGTGCAGCATTAAGATTTCAATCATACATAATTCAAAATTTGCACTGCAGCAATTACACCTTTGAATTTCCTGAATGGTATACAATGTTTTATGCAAAATATTCTAATTGAACAACTCCAGTTATTTGCCACTTGGTTGGCAAGAGAAATTGGGTCACTTGCTTCAAGATATCAATTCCATTCAGGAAATGGATGGAGGTCAAGTTTTTTTTTTTTTTTCTCAAACACCAGCTGTTTCCTGTTATGCTGTCAGCAACACCTTTCTTATCACAGCGAGCCTAATTTTTAAATCTCCTCCTGCAGACCTGATGCTTGCTACTATTCCTGGTATCATTGTGATCTCTTCCATGGTGTTCCTTGTCCTTGCAATTACTTTGGCCAAAGTAATGCGAAAATGAAGACCAACTGGAGTTCTTGAAGCTATTTAACCAGCAGTTAAATGTATAAAAAAAAACTTAAATAAAGTGATCAATACACATGACTGATTTTGTGGTTTGTGTATAACACAAATGAGCCATGCTTCACAACCAATCCAGTCAGTCTAACTGAACTACAAACACTAAGTTACTGAACAATATAACTTATAATCTTTCTTCTCTAGTTAAGCAGCTACACCCAGTGCTAACAAGTTGTGGTATCCTCCAACAGTGAACTTTAATAGTCTACATTTTTGAATTGTGAAGACTTGGTTTTACTGAATGTCTTCAAGTTCAAGCATTACGGAATGTTTTTTTTTATAGAAGTGTTATTCATAGTCTAGATAAATGAGAGCAAAATCTTGCAGATTAGTTCTTGCCTGCTTTTTTTTTTCCCCTCTTTTTTTTTTTTTTTTCCCCCCCCCCCCCCCCCCCCCCCCACAAACCTTTCCCAAGGGTAATTGACTTTGCATTGTCACATTTGGCTTTGGAAGTCAACTTGCCAACTGCATTGGCAGGTGTAGAGACATTCTACAGATGTGGTCTTGGGTAACTAACCAGTTAAACAGTGAAAGCTCTTGTAAACTTTTTTTCAGAAACTAAGATTAATGCATTTCATTGGGCAGCTATATCTATTCATCTTCTTTGGCCTCCTTATCTCAAGACAATGGGTAAGTGCTTGGAGGTGGTTATTAGTGTGTGGAGCAGTGCCTGGAGTGACTATAAAGGCCAATTCTAGAGTGACTGGCTCTTCCACAGGTGCTGTTACACAATTGGCTTTCCCCTTGCGCTTCTGTTTTTCCTGCCAACTGCTAAGTCTCTTCGACTCACCACACTTTAGCCCTGCCTTTATGGCTGCCCACCTATCAATGTGCAAGTCTATTCTATAATGCCACTAAATCCTTTTGAATAAAACATTGGTGTTGGCACTGCTCCTGTCTGCTATTTAACAGCATGGTGGTTCTTCTGTTTAGCAAAGATCATTTGAGATTTTGTCTAGTACTTGACACATTTGGGATACATTTTCACCATTCTAACCATAATGCTCTTGTTTTCTTCTACATTTGTAGACTTTGGAATTCAATAACAAGCTTTCCTAGCTAAATTGGAGTTCTTTTTGGCCAGAGCTGGATACTAAATCTGAATGTGGCCAAATTGGGTATCGATAGTAAATATTTTTTTTTTAAAGAATCTTAATGTCTTAATTTTTGAAGGATGACTTTTTTTATAAATGTAGGAATGTTAAATTTTTCCAGCTCCTTTTTTAAGCTTCAATTGCCAAAGCCTTAATTTGCTGTGCTACAGTCTAGTTTATTGAACTTAAGTGATATATAAAACCTGCACCTCAAGCTACATAACCCATTCTTTTTAAATGGTTGAAACTTGATTCTACTCCTGATCTCTCCAGTATCTATTAGAATGTAAGCATGTGTAAACTGTGCTACTTTGTCAATATGTTCTAGCATGCCTTAAGTGGTTTGAACTTTCTGGTTCCAGTAACATAATCAAACTTGCACTTAGTTATTTATAAAATTAATAGCCACTAAGGAAGCAAAAATCAATTCTATTTTAATACAATTTTTGCTTAGCTGAAATTTGACTTTTTGCCTACAAACTCATTACACAATGGAGTTCTGTAACTGCAGTATTAAATACTGATGCAAGTCTCTATAATGCAGTTGTCTTACTACAGTCCTCTAACCCTGTTAGACCTATAAAAGTTTTACTCCAGTTGACATGTAAAGCAAATTTTATGTTCGAGTATTTATTTCTCTCCTGGAAATAAGTAGTGATTCTATAGATTTCTGTAGATGTGTGATGGACCAAAGAATGTTGGTTACTAATTTTTTAGGTGGCTAGCCAGTGCTACAACAATCCTTTCCCTATCCCCTCAGTGTTTGACAGTGCTCTGCTTTCATGACTTATGTCCCCTGCATCCCTTAATGAGATTACTGCCTTATAAAAACACTTCCAGGTACTTTGTTTTTTTTTTTAAAAAAAGCAAGTCCATAAGAACCAACTCAACAATCTTTCATGCTTTTGAGCAGTTGGCAAATTACCAGGAACAAGGTTTTGCATACTCAACATGAAACCTAAGGGGACAGGAAGCTGAAGAGTGCATCTTTGTTACTCCATAAACTTTATTTCATCCAAAGCTCTGCTCCCCATGGGGTGGTGCAGTGGTTAGCACCGCAGCCTCAACTCCAGTGACCCGGGTGCAATTCTGGGTACTGCCCATGTAGAGTTTGCAAGTTCTCCCTGTCTGCGTGGGTTTCCTCTGGGTGCTCTGGTTTCCTCCCACATGCCAAAAGACTTGCAAGTTGATAGGTAAATTGGCCTTTATAAATTGCCCCTAGTATAGGTAGGTGGTGGGGAAATATCAAGACAGGTGGGGATGTGGTAGGAATATGGGATTTGTGTGTGTGGATTCTTTTGGGCCTCCTTATCTCGAGAGACAATGGATACGCGCCTGGAGGTGGTCAGTGGTTTGTGAAGCAGCGCCTGGAGTGGCTATAAAGGCCAATTCTGGAGTGACAGGCTCTTCCACAGGTGCTGCAGAGAAATTTGTTTGTTGGGGCTGTTGCACAGTTGGCTCTCCCCTTGCGCCTCTCTTTTTTTCCTGCCAACTACTAAGTCTCTTCGACTCGCCACAATTTAGCCCTGTCTTTATGGCTGCCCGCCAGCTCTGGCGAATGCTGGCAACTGACTCCCACGACTTGTGATCAATGTCACACGATTTCATGTCGCGTTTGCAGACGTCTTTATAACGGAGACATGGACGGCCGGTGGGTCTGATACCAGTGGCGAGCTCGCTGTACAATGTGTCTTTGGGGATCCTGCCATCTTCCATGCGGCTCACATGGCCAAGCCATCTCAAGCGCCGCTGACTCAGTAGTGTGTATAAGCTGGGGGTGTTGGCCGCTTCAAGGACTTCTGTGTGTGGAGGATATATATATATATATAATGTGTGTGGTTGGTCAGCACAGACTTGGTGGGCTGAAGGGCTTGTTTCAGTGCTGTATCTCTAAACTAAACTATTCAGGAAGTCTTAATATCATGGTATGATCAGTTAAACCCAACATAACTTTGAGAAAGGGAAATTTGGGGGGGGGGGAAAGAGAATGAGTTTTTGCAGATTAACTAGTAAATTAGAACCAATGCATGTATTATACTTTCATTTCCAGCTGGCATTTGATAAGGTCTTGTACAAAAAGTTAATATGCAAGACAAAGGCTCATGTAGGTGGGAATGATATTAGCATGGATGGAGGATTGGTTAATGAAGCAAAAATTATGGAAATGGGGGTGTTTCCAAGTTAACAGGCAGTGAATAGTGAAGCATTGCATAGATCAGTTCTGGCGTCTTGTCTATGTTAGTAACTTAGCTGAAGCTTCCTGTCCCCTTAGATTTCATGTTGATATATTCCCAAGGTGTGGGGAGGACACTGGCTGCAAAAATATATAGTTAAGTGAGTGGGCAACAAGCTGGCAGATGGGGAAGTGAGATTATTCCTTTAATCATTAGAATAGAAAAGTGGACCCTTTTTTTTTTTAAAAAAAAAGTGTGAAAATTGTAAATGAGCAGACTTGCTTGTACTCATACAAGCAATACAAGAAGTTGGTACATAAGAAGGCAAATGGCACGTTGGTCTTTAGTGCAAGGGGTTTGGAGTGCAAGAATAAAAAGCCTTGCTATAATTGCATAGGGCTTTGCTAAGACCACAGCTGGGCATACTGTGGTAGTTTTGGTCTTCATATCTGAGCAAGGATATACTTTGGCAGTAGTACACTGAAGATCCTGGGTTGAGAGGGTTGCTCTGAGTAGAGTTGATTAAATTGGGCCAGTATTAGCTGGATTCTGAGAATGCAGCCACAGTCTCAGGATAAAGGGTGGATCATTAGGACTGAATTTTCTTCATTCAGAAGATTGTGATTTTTTTTTTGGAATCTGTAGAGGCTTGTGGATTTTCCATTTTAATATGTTCAAGACTGAAATTGATTCCTGGAAAGGCAGCATGATGCAAAATGCCAAGCTGCTGTTTAAAGCTACTGTGATTAGCAGTTTGCGGCTTGGGGGCGGGAGTTTCCGGAATAATTCTAGCAGTTTTGGGCTGTTACTGCCAGCGTCACTAGACGAGAATGGAGAACAAGACTGCAGCGTTGGGCCAGGAGACGTTTCAGGATATAACCACCGCCAACACGGCTTCTCTCTCCGCTTTAATCGATTACAAGCATTTGACAAATTGGAAGATTATTGGCTCCGGAGGTTTCGGCGACGTTTACAAAGCACGACATCAGATGTGGGGGGTTCCGGTAGCGATAAAGTCCTTGAGAATGAACGGCAGGTACGGAATAAACAGCCACTAAGTTGCGCCTCTCTCTAATGAGGGCGGAGACTGAGTATCACTGGATTTACTGTAAATCCGCAATTCTAACCTATTTCATTTTGTAAAAGACTGCGCGATGAGAGAGTGAAGAGTTGTCTAATTTTAATTGGACAGCTGAACAGTCATACCGATCTTACATGAGTTATGTATATGTTTAATTTAATTGGGTTGTGGAGGCGGGGGAACGTTTAAACAATGCTGGACGTGAAAGTCGTCTTTTAATGAACAGGGAAAATACCTGCTTTTCTCCCAATTCCGAACAAAACTGCAGGAAAGAGCAACTGGGATTTGCCATTTGTGGGATGGTGATTTTGTTGTTGAATCTCTAATTATAGAGGTGAACAGACATTTTCCGCAATACTAATGAAAAACAAAAGGAACCGTCCCCTGTATTTCTTCATTGGCAATGGGCCAGAATTAAGTGTAACTGGCCAACAAACAGCATCCGCTGTTTTTAAATTTGCATTTGCCAATTTAATTTCCATACGATTTTGCGAGGAAGGTTAACCAACCAGATTGAAGAATCATTGCAGGGCTTGAAGCAAGAAATGTCAATCGGGTACAGAAAGTGAAATAAAGTAAAATTGGATTGAGAGACAGAGATAAGAGGTAGAAAAAGTAAATAACAAAATTTACATTTTCCAAAAAAATCTCCAACAACAATTAAGAAGGATTGAGACTTTACACTTGCCATAGTTAATTTTCAGTGTCAGAGGTTGTTTGACAGTAATTAAAACTTGCCACGCTGTTAAAAATAGTGCTTAGACTGAAGTTGACAAATCCTAACTTTTGTGGGAAGTTTAGTTTGTATTTGCCATCCAAGGAACATCAGACTGATCGATGTATATGAATGGTGAGTCAGACAGTGAGGTGCTGTTTCCAAGAAGCTAACAGTGGAATGACACATCTCCAGCAGCAACCTCTGGAGTTTTTCATTTAACCAAGCATCTACCCTCGCCTGATGTTCAACTTGCACATTAAAAATGGTGAGCACCATTAACCTCACCCTTAGGTTGACAGTTGTCATGGACTTTTAATTCTCCCCAGATTAAAAAGTGTGTGCGCCTTTTAAGATTCTGTTTAAAAACAATGCACCTTTTTAAGGGAGAGAAAGTTCTGGAAGCAGCTGCATTTTTTATTACCTAGGCAAAGCAGGAGAGAGGTCACATGGTATAATGTTTCCACTTAACTCTGTATAATACTGGCAAAAACCAGGTCTAAATGAGTTAGTTTTGAGACTCCAGCAAAGCGTACTGAAGAGAAGAGCTATCTATTGTGTCTCAGCAAAATTCTTCAGGGAGCTACAGGCTGAATTGATTGCCGAAAGAGGAAATAACCCTTTTAAGAAACCATTTGGTATTGCTGAAGGAATTGTTGATGCCTATTGCTGCTAAAGAGTTGAATGCCTATTAAGAATCGACAACTGAATCAAATCCATGTGAAGACTTCGAGTGGCCTTGGACTATTTCCCCATTAGAATACCTCATCCATCAGGAACATAACCAACAAAGAATTGTTTTTGTTCTTGAGAAACAGCTAATTCTTTAAAAAAAAAAACTTTTTTTTAAAAAAAAAAACCGGTTAACTACTGTAATAGTGTATGTGTGAATGGGGGAGTGAGATTGAAATAAGTTTATAAGGTCTTTAGAGATAGATTTATCTTAATAGTGTTTATGATTTAGTTTTAATAAATAGTTAATTTGTTGTCTAGAGATGCCTGGTTTGGTCTGTTTTATTCTGGGGGTTACTTGAATGTTTAATTTGGCTGTTTTCTGGTTGGGTTGAAAGCTCTAAATAACCTGTGGCATGACGGGACTGAATTGACAATGCGTTGCTCCTGCCACGGTTGTACCATATTTAATTTGTCAGGGATCAATCAAATTAATTGGCTGGCTCATGTTTGGAATCATATGAATTACTCATCTCTGGGATAATTTAAATTAGGAGTCTTGCATCTGGGATCATATTAATTGGAAACTCTATTGTTGGGATCCGAATCTAATGCCAATTATGAAAAAATAAAAGGAACCCAGTTTCTTGTATAGTACGGTGCAGTCTATTCCATCAGAATAACATTGGCAGTTGCAGCAGAGTTTCTGGGAAAGGAGAATTTTTTCCCCTCAGTGACTTGATAACTTTAAGAATAAACTAAAAGAATTGGTGGCAAAATCAGGTGCCAAGAAAGCAGTGATATTTGAGGTAATGGCCTGACATCTGGAAGTAAAAGATGAGGAACAAGAAGGTAGTAAGTCAGAGTGATAGTGTATTAGCCAAAATTCAGTTGGAAATGAAAAAACTGGAGCTTCAACAGGAAAACAAAAAAGCAATAGCAATAAGAAAACATGAATTGGTTAAAGAGGAAAGGGAAGAAGATGGACCATTTCAGAGAAAGTGAAGAGCAAAAAGGGAATTTAAATGGAGAGATGGAGCTAAGACAAAGAGATGGTCTTGACTCCAGGGCAAGTTCAGGTCAGGAAAAATCTGAATTTAGATCAGGACTCAGCAAAAAGCTGTTTAAATTTATACAAGCTCTTAAGTTTGAGGAAAGGGACATAGAAGCATTTTTCATATCTTTTGAAAAAATAGCCAAATGGATGAAATGGCCAAAGGAAATCTGGACACTGCTTATGCAAAGCAGGTTGGTAGACAGAACTCGTGAAGCTTATGCCATGCTTCCTGAAGAGGCATCCACAGACTGAGATAGCAAAAAAGGCTATTCTCGCTGCGTATGAGTTGGTCCCTGAAGTTTACAGTCAGAAGTTTCGGAACTTCCGGAGATTGGCTGGGCAGACAAATGTAGAATTTGAGAGGGTGAACCAAATTAATTTTGACCGTTAGATATGGGCATTAAAGATGGAAACCGCATATGAGAACCTTCGAGAGTTGAATCTCAGTTTAAAAATTCCATTCCCTCATAGTGATCTCCTGTAGATAATCTAAAAGTTTTGAAAGCTAGGCAAGCAGCAAAAATTGCTGATGATTTCAAGCTTGTGAATAAGCCGACACCTTTTGTCCATCACCCATAAACCCGAGAAGGATAGAAAATGGGAGAGTGAAAGGAAGACAAGTAGCCGGGGCCAAGAAGGAACAGCTGGGAATGCCCCAGGAGCACTTCCTCAGGCCAGGAAAGGAAGGTGCTGAGGGTAGAAGTGAGGTTCTCAAACCAAAGTGTTATCATTGCCACAAAACCGGTCATCTTCGTTCAGAGTGCTGTAAATTGCGAAGTAAACCCATAGGACTTGATGATGGGGTGCGCAAAACTAATGTAGAGGAAAACACTCTGAGAACATAAGAAAATAAGAAATGGGAGCAGGGGTAGGCCATTCAGCCCCTCAAGCCTGCCCCACCATTCAATAAGATCATGGCTAATCTGCCCCAGATCTCAACTCCTCTTTCGTGCCAGCTCCTCAGAGCCCTCAATGCCCCAATATTTCAAAAATCTACCTCTTTAAATACTTTCAGTGATCTAGCCTCCACAACTCCCTGCGGTAGAGAATTCCAGACATTCACTGCCCTCTGAGAGAAGAAATTCCTTTGCATCTCAGTTTTAAATGAGTGTTCCCTTACTCTGTAACTACGTCCCCTAGTTCAAGATTTCCCCCACTAGTGGAAACATCTTAACATCTATTCTGTCAAGCCCCCTCGGAATCTTGCATGTTTCAATAAGATCACCCCTCTAATGAATAAAGGCTTAACCTATTGGGCCATTCTTGATAAGTCAAACCCTTCATCCCAGGAATCAGCCTAGTGAATCTCTTTTGAACTGCCTCCAATGCCAATATATCCATTCTTAAATACGGGGGTGAAAACTGTACACCGTACTCTGGGTGTGGCCTCACCAGCACCCTATACCGTGGTAACAAGACTTCCCTATTTTTAAACTCCAACCCCCTAGCAATAAAGGCCAAAATTCCATTTGCCTTCTTAATTACTTGCTGCACCTGCATGCTAACTTTTTGTGTTTCATGCACAAGAACACCCAGATCCCTCTGCGCTGCACTTTTTTGGAGTCTCTCTCCATTTAAATAATAGTCTGCCTTTTGATTCTTTCTACCAAAGTGCATGACCTCACACTTTCCTACATTAAACTCCATCTGCCAAGTTTTTGCCCACTCACTCAACCTATCTATATCCCGTTGCAGATTCCTTATGTCCTCATTACAACATACCCTCCCACCTATTTTTGTATCGTCAGCACATTCGGATATAGTACACTTTGCCCAAGT
Organism: Heterodontus francisci; assembly: GCF_036365525.1. Lineage (NCBI taxonomy): Eukaryota > Metazoa > Chordata > Chondrichthyes > Heterodontiformes > Heterodontidae > Heterodontus > Heterodontus francisci. The sequence continues at coordinate 70,696,378 of NC_090387.1, forward strand.
CATTAATATAGATAGTAAATAATTGAGGCCCTACGACTGATCCTTGTGGCACTCCAATAGTTATATCTTTCCAACCTGAAAAAGACCATTAATCCCGACTCTGTGTTCTGTGAGTTAACCAATCCTCAATCCATGCTAATACATTACCCCCAATACCGTGAGCTCCTATCTTGTGCAATAATCTCTTATGTGGCACCTTATCGAATGCCTTCTGGAAATCTAAATACACAACATCTACCAGTTCCCCTTTATCAACTCTGCTTGTTATATCCTCAAAGAACTCCAGCAAATTTGTCAAACATGATTTCCCTTTCACAAAACCATGTTGACTCTTTGATTGCGTTAAGCTTTTCTAAATGTCCTGCTAATTTTTCCTTAATAATGGACTCCAACATTTTTCCAACGACTGATGTTAGGCTGACAGGCCTATAGTTTCCTGCTTTTTGTCTTCCTCCCTTCTTGAATAGGGTGTGTCATGAGCAGTTTTCCAATCCGCTGGAACCCTCCTGGAATCCAGTGAGTTCTGGAATATTATGACCAATGCCTCCACTATCACTGCAGCCACTTCCTTTAAAACCCTAGGATGCAAGTCATCAGGTCCTGGCAACTTGTCTGCCTTTAGTCCCGTTACTTTGTCAAATACTTTGTCCCTCATGATGGAGACTGTTACAAGATCTTTCCTCCCATTAGCTCCTTGCTTATCTGATATCTGTGGGATGTTTATAGTGACCTCCACCGTGAAGACCGATGCAAAATATTGGTTTAAATTATCTGCCATTTCCCTGTTCCTCTTTACCAATTCTCCAGTCGCATCCTCCAAGGGTCCCATGCTCACTTTAGCTACTCTTTTTCTTTTTATATACCCGTAGATGCTCTTGCTGTTTGTTTTATATTTCTTGCCAATTTACTTTCATGATCAATTTTCTCCCTCTTTATTAGCTTTTTAGTCATCCGCTGCTAGTTCCAAAAAAAAAAAATGCCAATCCTCTAGCCGACCACTAGTTTTCATCGCTTTATATGCCTTAGTTTTTGATTGGATACTCTCCTTGACTGCCTTTGTTAACCACGGGTGGTTCATCCTTCTCATCGAGTCGTCCTTTTTGACCGGGATAAATTTTTGCTGAGCATTATGAAATATCTGCTTAAATTTCTGCCACTGCTCGTCCACTGAACTTCCTCTTAGTCTATTTTCCCAGCCCGCTTCAGACAACTCGTTCTTCATACCTCTGTAATTTCCCTTGTTTAAGTTGAGGACACTGGTTTGAGACCCGAACTGAATTTGAAATTCTACCATGTTGTGATTGCTACCCCCTAGAGGATCCTTAACTACGATATCTCTTATTAATCCTATCGTATTACACATTACTAGATCGAAAATAGCCTTTTCCCAGGTAGGTTCTACAACATATTGCTCTAAGTAACAATCCCTGATGCACTCTACAAATTCGTCTTCCATGTTACCTTTGTCAATCTGATTTGTTCAGTCGATATGTAGATTAAAACCACCCATGACAATTGTAGCACCCTTCTTACATGCCTACGTTATTTCCCAATTTATACTTTGTCCTACAGTGAAGCATATAGACGACTCTCACCCGTGACTTCTATTCCTTATTTCCACCCGAACTGATTTCACAGTGTATAGCAGACCAGGTTATAGCTTTAAGGGCAGCTGTAAAACCAGATACAAAAACTAAAGTGATTGTAGAGGTTAAGAATAAAATACCCGAAAGTTATAATGAATTTTTGTCAAGGGGGAAAGCAACTCCATATCCTTTAAGTGAGGCAGGCAAACCTATGATTATACTCAGCGATACAGGAGCAACCCAAACACTTGCTGGGGAAAGATATAACATTTCCACCAGAGAACACCTTGAACGTTAAAGTTTTAGTTAATGTAAATGGTGGGGAGTATATACCCGCACCTTAATATAAAGTATGCCTAGAGAGTGACTTAATATCTGAGATAGTAACTGCAGGAATTATCCACAGTTTACCAGTAGAGGGAATTGATCTACTCCTAGGTAATGATTTGGCCGGATCCAAAGTATCAGTTTCTCTTATAATTACAGAGGGACCGTGTGAATTTAGGGAAATGGAGCGATTACAGGAAGAAGTTCCGGGAATATTTCCTGCGTGTGTAGTCACCCGAGCAATGGCTAAACAGGATCCATTGTTGGAGGTAAAAGTGGGACCACAAACAGATAGCCAAGTATCTGAAACATTGTTTGGGGATTTAGATAATCCAAATGAGATATTTAACAGATCTTCTATCATTGAAGCACAGCAAGCTAATCTAAAGATATACTGAATAGCACAGTTGAGGTGAAAGGAATTCTGGAAGGCTATTATATGGAAAACGGGGTTTTGAGGAGGAAATGGAGACTGCCTCATAGACCTGTGGACAAAGACTGGACAGTTGTTGAACTGATAGTGGTAGCACCTAAATATTGCCAGGGATTATTAAGGTTAGCACATGACATTACTTTTGCCAGACATGGGGGATTCCGGAAGACCAAATCACACATAAGCTAACATTATTACTGGCCAGTTATTAGAGAATGTGAAACAATTATGTAGGACATGCTAACTGGTTGTAAAAACCGTAACCTACCATACAACCAGCACCACAAGTTCCCATACCAGTGATTGAGGAACCATTTAGCAGGGTATTGGTAGACTGTGTAGGACCCTTGCCAAAAACAAAAGCGGGACATCAATATATACTTACTATCATGGATATGGCTACTCGATTTCCAGAGGCCATTCCTTTGAGGAGAATTACTTCTAGAATAGTAATAGGAAAGTTAATCCAATTCTTCTCGAGATATGGATTACCACTTGAACTTCAGTCAGATCAAGGTTCTAATTTCATGTCTAAGATATTTCAAGAAGTCATGGGCAATTTGGGGATTAGACAGTTGAAATCTTCACCGTATCACCCATAGTTCATAGAGAGCTTTAGAGAGATACCACCAAACTCTCAAAACAATGATTAGAACACACTGTCATGAATATCCGTATGACTGGGATAAAGGACTAGGCTTTCTTTTATTTACCACCAGAGACTCACCGAATGAGTCTACAGGCTTCAGTCATTTCGAATTGGTTTGTGGACATGAAGTAACAGGTCCTCTAAAACTCATAAAAGACAGATTCTTGGAACAAAAGAATGATTCTTCGATACTGGACAATGTATCTGCGTTCCAGAAAAGGCTCACGAAAGCTTGCGGCGGGGCTCAGGAACACCTTAAAGCATTCCAAGCCAACATGAAAAAATGGGCAGACAAGAATACAAAAGCCTGCAATTTTCAACCAGGGAAGGAATTCCATAATGTTGCCATTACAGGGAGAAGCATTAAAAGCATGATTCAGTGGCCCATATAGAGTGATCAAAAGAGTGGGTAAGGTATATTACTTGATTGAGTCTCCTGATCACCAGAAGAAGAACCGGTTGTGTCACATCAGTATGTTAAAACAATATTACCACAGGGAGGAGGATAAGCCAGTACAGGTATGTCAGGTAATCAGGACTGTTGAGAAGGAAAAAGATAGTGAGGATGAGGCAGAAGGAGGCCTAGAAAATTCTCAGATTGAACCTCCAACTATCAGATTAGCGAATACAGAATGGCTAGAAAAATTCGACAACATGCTTTTGCACTCAGAGGCAAAACAACGTGAAGACCTAACCAGGCTTTTCACAACGTTTAAAAGAGTTTGTGGGGATAAGCCGGGATACAACCTTATCCACACATGATGTGGGTATAGGGGGAACCATTCCTTTTACACAACATCCTTGCTGGCGTAGGTCCAGACAAACTGGCCCAAGTAAAAGCAGAGATCCAAAGCATGCTGGACGGCAGCTTAGTTGAGCCTAGTCAGAGCAGCAGGAATTCGACGGTAGTCTTGATTCCTAAACCTGGTGGGTTGGCCCAACTTCGCAGAGACTGCAGAAAAGTCGTAGTGGTAGTGAAGGCAGACGCCTATCCAATTGCTCATTTAGGGAAGGCAGTGGTGTAGTGGGATTGTCACTGGACTAGTAACCCCAGAGACCCAGGGTATTACTCTGGGGACATGGGTTCAAATCCCACCACAGCAGAAGATGGAATTTGAATTCAATTAATAAATCTGGAATTAAAAAGCTAGTCTAATGATGGCCATGAAGCTATTGTCGATTGTTGTAAAAACCCATCTGGCTCACTAATGTTCTTTAGGGAAGGAAATCAGCTGTCCTTACCTGATCTGGCCTACATGTGACTCCAGACCCACAGCAATGTGGTTGACTCTTACATGCCCTCTGAAGTGGCCTAGCAAGCCACTCAGTTGTATCTAACCGTGACGAAGTCAAAGAAGAATGAATCCGGATGGACCACCTGGCATCGACCTAGGCACCGGAAACAACATAGGCAAACCCAGTCCTGTGGACCCTGCAAAGACCTCCTTACTAACATCTGGGGGCCTGTGCCAAAGTTGGGAGAGCTGTCCCACAGACTAGTCAAGCAACAGCCTGACATAGTCATACTCATGGAATCATACCTGACCGACAATGTCCCAGATGCCACCATCACTATTCCCGGGTATGTCCTCTCCCACCGGCAGGACAGACCCACCAGAGGTGGCGGCACAGTGGTATACAGTCGGGAGGGAGTTGCCCTGGGAATCCTCAACATTGACTCCGGACCCCATGAAACCTCATGTCATCGGACTAAACATGGACAAGGAAACCTCCTGCTGATTACCACCTACCGCCTCCCTCAGCTGATGAGTCAGTACTCCATGTTGAACAGCACTTGGAGGAAGCACTGAGGGTGACAAGGGCGCAGAATGTACTCTGGGTGGGGGACTTCAATGTCCACCATCAAGAGTGGCTCAGTAGCACCACTACTGACCGAGCTGGCCGAGTCCTAAAGGACATAGCTGCTAGACTGGGTATGCAGCAGGTAGAGAGGGAACCAACAAGAGGGAAAAACATACTTGACCTCATCCTCACCAATCTACCTGCCGCAGATGCATCTGTCCATGACAGTATTGTTAGGAGTAACCATCGCACAGTCCTTGTGGAGACAAAGTCCCACCTTCACATTGAGGATACCCTCCATCGTGTTGTGTGGCACTACCACCATGCTAAATGGGATAGATTTCGACCAGATCTAGCAATGCAAAACTGGGCATCCATGAGGCGCTGTGGGCCATCAGCAGCAGCAGAATTGTACTCAACCATAATCTGTAACCTCATGGCCCAGCATATCCCCCCCCTCTACCATTACCATCAAGCCAGGAGACCAACCCTGGTTCAGTGAAGAGTGCAGGAGGGCATGCCAGGAGCAGCACCAGGCATACCTCAAAATGAGGTGTCAACCTAGTGACGCTGCAACACAAGATTATCTGCGTGCCAAACTGCGTAAGCAGCATGCGATAGACAGAGCCAAGCAATCCCATAACCAATGGATCAGATCAAAGCTCTGTAGTCCTGCCACATCCGTGAATGGTGGTGGACAATTAAACAACTAACTGGCTCCACAAATATCTCTGTCCTCAATGATGGGGGAGCCCAGCACATCAGTGCGAAAAATAAGGCTGAAGCATTTGCAACAATCTTCAGCCAGAAGTGCCGAGTTGCTGATCCAACTCGGCCTCCTCCTGAAGTCCCCAGCATCATAGACTTCAGCCAATTCGATTCACTCTGCGTGCTATCAAGAAACAACTGAAGGCACTGGATACTGCAAAAGCTATGGGTCCTGACAATATTCCGGCAATAGTACTGAAGACCTGTGCTCCAGAACCTGCCATGCCCCTAGCCAAGCTGTTCCAGTACAGCTACAACACTGGCATCTACCCTGCAATGTGGAAAATTGCCCAGGTATGTCCTGTACACAAAAAGCAGGAAAAGTCCATCCCGACCAATTACCGCCCCATCAGTCTGCTCTCAATCATCAGTAAAGTGATGGAAGGTGTCATCAACAGTGCCATCAAGCGGCACTTGCTTAGCAATAACCTGTTCAGTGACACTCAGTTTGGGTTCTGCCAGGGCCACTCAGCTCCTGACTTCATTACAGCCTTGGCTCAAACATGGACAAAAGAGCTGAACTCAAGAGGTGAGGTGAAAGTGATTGCCCTTGACATCAAGGCAGCATTTGACCGAGTATGGCATTATGGAGCCCTTAATGAGTCAATAGGAATCGGGGGAAAGCTCTCTGCTGGTTGGAGTCACACCTAGAGCAAAGAAAAATGGTTGTGGTTGTTGGAGGTCAATCATCTGAGCTCCAGGACATCACTGCAGGAATTCCTCAGGGTAGTGTCCAAGGCCCAACCATCTTCAGCTGCTTCATCAATGACCTTCCTTCAATCATGAGGTCAGAAGTGGGGACGCTTGCTGATGATTGCACAATGTTCAGCACCATTCGCGACGACTCAGATATTGAAGCAGTCCATGTAGAAATGCAGCAAGACCTGGACAATATCCAGGCTTGGGCTGATAAGTGGCAAGTAACATTTGTGCCACACATGTGCCAGGCAATCACCATCTCCAACAAGAGAGAATCTAACCATCTCCCCTTGACATTCAATGGCATTGCCATCACTAAATCCCTCACTATCAACATCCTAGGGGCTACCATTGACTAGAAACTGAACTGGAGTAGCTAAATAAATACCGTGACTACAAGAGCAGGTCAGAGGCTAGGAATTCTGCGGCGAGTAACTCACCTCCTGACTCCCCAAACCATGTCCACCATCTACAAGGCACAAGTCAGGAGTGTGATGGAATACTGACTACTTGCCTGGATGGGTGCAGCTCCAACAACACTCAAGAAGCTCGACACCATCCAGGACAAAGCAGCCCACTTGATTGGCAGCCCATCCACAAACATTCACTCCCTCCACCACCGACCCACAGTGGCAGCAGTGTGTACCATCTACAAGATGCACTGCAGCAACGCACCAAGGCTGCTTAGACAGCACCTTCCAAACCCGTGACCTCTACCAACTAGAAGGACAAGGGCAGCAAATGCATGGGAACACCATCACCTGCAAGTTCCCCTCCAAGTCACACACCATCCTGACTTGGAACTATATCGCCATTCCTTCACTGCTGGGTCAAAATCCTGGAACTCCCTTCCTAACAGCACTGTGGGTGTACCTACCTCACATGGACTGCAGCGGTTCAAGAAGGCAGCTCACCACCACCTTCTCAAGGGCAATTAGTGATGGGCAATAAATGCTGGCCTGGCCAGTGCGGCCCACATCCCATGAATGCATTAAAAAAAAAGACTGTGTAGACAGAGTGAGCAACACCTTGTGTCTTACAGCGATAAATGTGTTGAGGGGATGTCATTGTTTCTTTGATACCCCAAGATAACGAAAAGTCAGTTTTTGTTATAATGGACAGAGTTATTCAGTGTCAAGTGAATACCACACAGGTTAAGGGATACTTTAGAAACTTCTCAGGGAATAGTGAACCCAGTAGTGGCCAGTGTTCGTTCCTATGCAGTTCACCTGGCTGAGGTGATGGACTAAAGGGACACTTGGAAGGAAAGCATTTTTTAAATTCATTCATGGGATGTGCGTGTCACTGGCCAGGCCAGCATTTATTACTCATCCCTAATTGCCCTTGAGAAGGTGGTGGTAAGCTGCCTTCTTGAACCGCTGCAGTCCATGTAGGGTCGGTACACCCACAGTGCTGTTAGGAAGGGAGTTCCAGGATTTTGACCCAGTGACAGTGAAGGAACAGTGATATAGTTCCAAGTCAGGTTGGTGTGTGGCTTGGAGGGGAATTTGCAGATGGGATGGTGTTCCCTTGCATTTGCTGCCCTTGTCCTTCTGGGTGGTAGAAGCCGTGGCTTTGGAAGGTGCTATCTAAGGGGCCTTGGTGCTTGGCTGCAGTGCATCTTGCAGTTGGTACACACTGTTGCCACTGTGTGTCGGAATGAAACAACTGGGAGACTATGTTTGGAAGATTGTAATGGGCTGAATGGGACAAACTGTGTCAAAATTTTAAAGCCAAAAATGTTTTGATGGAATTTGTTGTTATAGCCTTATCATTTAAAAATTTGCATATTTCGGGGAAAAATAATGTTGTCGCCGACTGTCACGAATTTAACCATTTTAACTTACGTGGATGGCAATTTTATAAAGAAAATGCTATAAATTATCAGTAGAGTGAATGGTGTGTGAATGTGAAAAATGTATTTTTCTCAATTGCATTTTTTGGCATTGTAATGTAACGCATTTCAGGAATGGTGTTTCATTTCGCCAAGGGCGGAGATGTCATGGACATGTAATTATTTTTCTCCTTGGATCAAAAACAGTGTGTATGCCTTTAAGACTGTATTAAAAACAGTGCACCTTTAAGGGAGAGAAAGCTCTGGAATTTCTAAGGCACAGTATGCCAGTAACTGCATTTTTGTTACCTAAGCGACAGCAGGAGAGAGAGAAGTCACATGGTATAATGTTTCCACTTAACTGTGTATAAAACTGGGTCTGAACGAGTTAGTTTTGAGAGACTCTCTAGTGAAGGTGCCTGAAGAGAAGAGAACTGTCTATTTTCTCTCAGCAAAATTCTACAAGGAACTACAGGCTGAATTAATTGCCTAAGAGGAAATAACCCTTTTAAGAGACCATTTGGTAATGCTGAAGGAACTGTTGATGCCTACTGCAGCTGAAGAGTTGAATGCCTATTAAGAATCAACTACTGCAACAAATCCATGTGAAGACTTCGAGTGGCCTTTGACTATTTCCACATTAGAATACTTCATCCATCAGGGATGTAACCAACAAAGAATTACTTGTTTATTTATTCTTAAGAAACAGCTAATTCTTTAAAAACCACTTTTAAACCCGGTTAACTCCTGTTATTTCTGAGTATATGTGTGTGAATGGGGGAGTCAGATTGAAATAAGAAGTTATAAGGTCTTTAGAGATAGATTTATCTTAATAGTGTTTAAGACTTAGTTTTAATAAATAGTTAATTTGTTGTTGTCTAAAGATACCTGGTTTGGTCTGTTTTATTCTGGGGTTACTATGAGTGTTTAATTTGGCTGTTTTCCGGTTGGGTGGAAAGCTTTAAATAATATGTTGCGACCTGTGGAGTGACGGGACTGAATTGACAATGCATTGCTCCCGCCACAGTCGTAACACAGTAAATTCTGGCCCATTATGTATGGATGACTTATTTGACACAATTCTTGTCATTGTGTTGTGTTCGAAGAATGATTGCCAATCATCAGACTTTTAAAGACCAGCTGCACTGTATTGTGCCTTGTGAGAGTAGAATTTAAACTTAAGAAAAACATTAAAGTTATTTAAAAAAAAATTATGTTAGAGGAGAATCAGTCAGCTGGAATGACGGGAGGGATAGTGAGCCTCTCACTTCTTTCAATCAAAGAAATACTGGAGAAATAAAGTAGTAATTTTCACTGAACAGAAAACACAAAAAACACAGATTTTTAGGCATTTATCTCACTGCTGTTTGTATAACCTTTCTGAGTACAAATTGACTGCTGTGATTTGCCTACATTACAATGGTAACTATGCTTCAGAAGTTATTCATTGGTTGTGAAGCACTTTGGGGCAGCCGGAGGATGTGAAAGGCATTATATAAATAAAAGAAATTGTTGATGTTCCACCAATTTTTAATTTTTGATTTAATGGAATAATATATTGCATTTCTATACATTATCCTCATAGATCTGGGTTCTGACACTGCTGCCTTACCTTGTGCTCAGCCTTTAGTGCACTGAAGTAGGTTTGTAGGAGTGAACAGAATGGGAACTGAGAGATTTTTCACCTGTTAAGATATGATGGTGATAAATTGCATCACTGTGACATCTCTCTGACTTGCTTATTGTTATAGTGATGAGCATGATTTGGTGAAAGAGGCGAAGAAGATGTACAAAGCACAATTTGAGTACATTCTTCGATTGTATGGAGTCACAAAATGGTGCTTGCGTAATGGAATCACCTCACTGGGATTGGTAACTGAATTCATGGACAATGGATCATTGGATAAATTCCTTTGTTACTATAAAGTCCCTTGGCCTCTTCGTCTGCGTTTTGCATATGAGATCGCTTTAGGCATGAACTTCCTTCATAACCTCAAGCCAGCCCTCTTTCACCATGACTTGAAGACTGCCAATATTCTACTGAACAAGGACTATCGCATTAAGGTAAATTGAATATAATGTTAAGCTTGAAGCACTATTCTAAAAAGCCATTAATATTGCCCAAATATTCCTATCACTGACTGCAGCTGTAATCTCAGCAGTAGGACCACAAATGAGGTACTGCCTTGGGACCTGTTTAAAAAGTGCTGGTTTCCCTCTAGGGGCAATACCTGCAAAGTACAGGGGGAAAAAAACTGCGAATGGCAGAAATCTAAAATGAAATCAGAAAATGCTGGAAATGCAGAGCCGATCTGTCAGCATCTATCAGGTGAAAAGACAAGTTCATGTTTGGATAAATAACCTCCTTCACAATCTGCACTCATATATTGGAGGCAGGAACCACACTCTGCTGTTGGGAAGGAGGGTGAAGCTTGCAGAATACGTTCACTGGGCTATGTATAGGTTCCCCAATCATTGAGGAGGGCAGAGCAGCCAGAAACAAAGTCACAAATAGCAAGTTAACAGTAATTGCGGATGCATAAGATTGCACAGCTGCTGTTTTGTACTGGCTGCTATGGAAGAGTCACACTATTAATGGAGCAGTTTTCACACTGTCAGATGACATGGCAGTTCTATAGTACAGCTTGAGAGAAAAGGGAGATTCTTGCTCCAATAATAAAAGCCAAATACTGCAGATGCTGGAAATCTGAAATTAAACAAAAGTGCTGGAAATACTCAGCAGGTCAGGCAGCATCTGTGGAGAGGGAAACCAAATTAACATTTCAGGTCGGTGACCTTTCATCAGAACTGATGAAAGGTCACAGGCCTGAAATGTTATCTCTTCTTTCTCCACTGATGCTGCCTGACCTGCTGAGTATTTCCAGCACTTTTTGATTCTTGCTCCAAGTTGTCTTTGAAACTGTATGTCTCACATCCGGTCTTTCTTTCTTCCTAGATCTGTGATTTTGGCCTGGCAAAATGGCGGAAGCCCACAGGTCAGAATAGCTATGACTGCAACAGAAATGAGGGCACTGTCAGTTATATACCACCTGAATGCTTTGAGAGCATTAATGCCAGAAAAGGTGTGAAGTTTGATGTGTACAGGTAAGGAAGAAAAGTTCCTAAATTACAATATCGACAGAAATTGGTCCTTTATTCTTGAAGTTTGTTTTCAGCAGTTCTTTAGGGTTACCTTTGACTAATGAGCACCCAAATGTTATTCAACCAACTTTAAAACACAAATAGTAGCAACAATAATCTGGCATCTTTTGGCACTACCTGGCTGTCCTTCCAATTTTCTTCCCTCCACTTGAGACCCTGACTCTTGCTGCAGCCATTCTGTTGCAAGACTGTGTGGCGACGTGGGCAGCATAGCTGACTCTGAACCTGCCCCATCTGTGGGGGAGATTTTCAATTTGCCGCCCAGGTGTAAACCTGGTGTTGTGGATCAGCCGCTTATTACAGAAACTGCCCAATTTTCATTTCCCTTTTTATGGCAGCATTACACCTAAATGGCAAGGTGACAATCGACCGTTGTATATTCACTCATGCACACTTTCCAACATGAATCAATAGATAGCAACCAGAACCTTATTTCAACATTTTTGCTCCCCTCATCCATAGCCCAGCAACGTCATGAGAGATTTGCTAATAGATAAAAGTTTGGGTATATATCTGTCATGCTTCATGTGCCACATTTTGTCTCAAATGCAAATCATCCTCTGATTTTTCAATATGTATTTTTTTGAACAAAGAATGCCAGTCATTTCCTGCTGGAGATTTTTCTCTCACCCCTCACCCTTCACCCCCAACCCCTTTGACATCTTCCTGAGCAATTACCCTCTAATTAACCTCAGGATACATAGTAATTAGATATTAATGGGGCATATCAGATTACACACAAGTACACCTTGGCAGCTGGATAATACACTCTGCATTTTATAATATAATGCTCCGGTGGTTAGAAAATAGTGTAACCTCCAATTTACTGACAGGATTACCATCGCGGATCTACTAATTTTTTGAAAAGCTGTTAAATCATTGAATGGATTTATCATGAAATGTGCACAACAAATACCTGCATTGTAAGCAGTAATGACATACTAACACTGCCTCCAGGGCACTCTTGGGTCAATGAGCAGACAGCTCTGGGAATACAGTCGTATTGTTTATTGTGCTGAAGTTTAATGTGAGTAACTGACTTTTCCTTTCACTTTCCGAGCTGCAGTTTTGTTTTGTGGCCAACTGTACAAAGGCTCATGTAGCTGAAGATTGCTTGGTTGACTTTTAGTTATGGCTGGGATCAGTGATATTATCTAGATACTTCTATACTTATGGTTGGGATTGTTATAAATAGAAATCTTAGTAACCAGACTTATACTTTGTTTATTGCACATGCTAGTTTGGGGTATCATTTCGGTTTGTGAGGTTGCTGAGTAGTGTAAGATCTCAGTGAGGCACTGACTATTCTGTTATATTATTGAAAATCCTTCTTGGGATCACTGCAGAGAATGATGGAAAATTCAGGCAGTGAGGCCAACCATCCTGACAAGAATGACCCTCTCCCCATTCCGGCTGAGCCCCCTGCTCGCTGCTCCTTCCTCGTTTGTCACATGTAAATTGTGCCAGGACAGGACAGTGCTTGGATCCTTGGAGGATTTCTCTCCCATTCACCCCACTTACCTGGGATTATGCGGAAGGTGGCATCTTTTGCTGTTTCCCAACCTAATCATTCCCCCTGATCTGGCGCCTGTCTTTGCTCCCTCAAGTCTGAGGAGTTCAGCTGGTTTACTCGTCCATCACCAGATCCAGCTGGATCACACCAAGCATTATCGAGCCTCTCTCTCCCCTGCCAAAACCACCCACAACTCCAGCATCATCCTGGAGTGCGAAGATAACCCCTGGCTTCATTTCTCCATGCACCAACTGTCTCCTTAAACCCCTCTTCCCTTTCCCTTTTTCTCCACCTTCAACAACAATGTGCGAAGATTTCAGGCACTTCTTTGTCACCAAGGTCAAAACCATCTGTTCAGAAGCCTCTGCTGCTTCCCTCTTTCCCACCAACTCAGACTCCATTCTGCGCTAGCTCTTAACTCATATCTCTCTCTTTGCTTTCACCTCCATCTGCCCTGATGTCCTACTGAGCTCCCCTAATATGAACGTAGGCAGGAATAGATCAGCTGGTCCATTAACCGCCCCACACATTTGTGAAGCTTGAAGCATCGTGTTTAATTACTCTCCCACCTACCCACCAGCAGCCATGCAGTCTCCTGGGAAAGGCAAAAACACAAATATATATATTTGAAGTTAATTTGGTGGGAAAAAAATCTGGAAAATTGTATCCAATTTCCTTAAGTGGTGGAAAATGAGTTCAGGAGGCCACTTTGGTCATGCTTATATCTCACCTGCCTTTTTATAAGATCAGATCTTCAGCCCAATCAGAAACTGGTATACCTCTTCTTTGAAGATTTGCAGAGAGTGAGCACAAGATGATAACTTGTTGCAAAGGTCCGCTGTCCTCTCGTAAAAGAGGAACAGCTGAACACCTAACCTAGCCCTACCCATGAATAGCCTATAGACATGCCTGCTGGTCTTCCCCATTCTATCAAGGGGAACATAATCTAGTCCTTTATTATATCTCTATCAAACCTCCCTAGTGTGAACCACCTCCTTTACCCTTGACCCCATTCCCACTAAACTTCCTGGTCCCCATACCACCTGACAGTGTAAGTGGTTCCCTTTCTTCAGGTCCTATATCCCTCACTTTCAAAACCATTGTTATCATCCCCCCCTAGCCCTCAAAAAAGCTTGCCCTCGACAACTCTCTCCTTACAAACTACCATTCCATCGCCAACCCCCAAATCACAGAATCGTTACAGCACGGAAGGAGGCCATTCGGTCCATCGTGTCTGCACTGACTCTCCAAAAGAGCTTTTTAACTAGCGCCGCTCCCCAGCCTTCTCCCTGTAGCCCTGCACATTCTTCCTTTTCACATAAAAATCCAATTCCCTCTTGAATGCCTCATTTGAACATGCCTCCAACACACTCTCAGGCAGTGCATTGCAGATCCTAACCACTCGCTGCGGAAAAAGTTTTTCCTCATGTCATTATTGCTGCTTTTGTCAATTATCTTAAATCTGTGCCCTCTTGTTCTCAATCCTTCCACCAATATGAACAGTTTTTCCCTATCCACCCTGTCCAGACCCCTTTATGATTTTGAATGCCTATCAAATCAATCTTCTCTTCAAGGAAAACAGGCCCAACTTCTCCAATCTATCCATGTAACTGAAGTCCCTCATCCCAGGAACCATTCTCCTGAATCTTTTCTGTACTCTCTCTAATGCCTTCACATCTTTCCTAAAGTGTGGCGCCCAGAACTGGAGGCAGTACTCCAGCTGAGGCCCAACCAGTGTTCTTCATAATTCTTTCCAATATAACTTCCTCACTGTTGGCGCCCATCTTTTTCATAACTCCCTGTTTCAATCTCTGCAATCAAGTTTCCACCCCCCACAAAGCACTAAAATGGCCCTCGCCAAGATCCCAGTTGACACCTCTGACAGTATTCTGCCTCACTCTGTAGCTTTTTGATAGGGTCGACCACATCATTATCCTTCAATGCTCACTCCTTTGTAGGCCAGATCAATGGGGCTTCCTTACATGGTTCCACTCTTGCCTATTCGATCAGAGCCAGGACACCTTCAGCAGTGGGTTCTCTTTCTGCCTTTTCACTGTTGACTGGGAAGTCCTCCAAGTATCTATCCTTGGCCCCTTCCTCTTCCTCCCCTTCCTCTTCCTCTTCCTCCTCCTCCTCTTCCTCTACATGTGTTTCGTTGGCGATATTATCTGAAAGATATGGGGTCACCTTCCACATCTACAATGACACCTAGCTCCACCTCTCCACAATCTCTCTTAAACCCTACCCCTGTCTAAGTGTTGTTGGACTGCTTTCCCTGCATCCAGTTTTGGATGAGCTACGATTTCCTCCAACTAAACATTGAGAAGACCAGATTATCATCTTTTGTCCCCACCACCAAATCTGCATCCTTGTCCCTGATTCCACCCCACTATCTCAATCTGATGTGAGTGTTCATAATCTCAGTGTACTATTTGATCCGGAGTTGAGCTTCTGACCCATATCCTTTCCATCACAAAGCCCTCCATAATATCTAATGTATCTGTGACTGTCTCAGCCCATCTCCTGACCAGCCTCCCCTCCTCCTTAAACTTCAGGTCACCCAAAACTCTGCTGTTTATAACCTATCCTGCTGCAAGACCCACCTTATCCATTATCTCTATCCCTACTGATCTACATTGGCTCACAATCCCCATTTAAATTTCTCATCCTCATATTTAAATCACTTCATGCCCTTGTACTCCATATCTCCATGATGTTCTTGACATCCTTTTTTTTACACCTCTGTGAAATGTATAGGCCCATTTTTCTATGTCTTATTAATGTAAGTTGTTATTCTCAAAATAATTGATACAATGAGCTTTAATTCTATGACATTCAAACTTTTTGTCACAGTTTTTGTCCTAGTTACTTACTGTTGTGTCCTTTCTAAGTAATGCTAATGTGACAGATAAATGATTTGATATTAAATTCCAAAAAAGCAGCAGCATTTTGCGCGAGCCAAGCCACATTGGAAACTGTGATTAAATACATAATAGATTCCAGGGGGCATTATTCAGGGAAGTGTATTAGGAGAGGAAGCAGCGATGCCCCCACAAAACCCACCGCAGCCTGTGATGTTTCATCCAGAGCTAACTGAACGCTTTCAACAGCTCCCTGCATTTTGAAATGAAAGAAAGACTTGCATTTATTTAGTGCCTTTTGCAACCTCAGCATGTTCCAAAGCCCTTTACAGTGAATTAAGTACTTTTGTTATGTATGAATTGATTTGTGCACAGCAAGATCTCACAAACATCAACGAGATAATGAACAGATAAGTTGTTTGAGTGATAAATATTGGCCAGGACACTGGGGAAAACTCCCTGCTGTTCTTCCAAATAGTACCATGGGATCTTTCCTGTCCACCTGAGAGCGTAGATGGGGCTTCAGTTTGATGTCTGATTTGAAAGACTTCACCAGGACCTCCTGTGTTTTCTGTTCAGACGTTTCCCAAATGTTCAGTATTTTTGAAGTTCTTTAGTGACAAGTGACTGATCTTTGCATTGTAGCCTGTTCGTGGTTAGTGCTGCCACTGAGACCATACTTGATTCTACTCCCTCTGCCATTCTGTCTTTTCTGTCTGCTCCTTTCACCTTGCATTCTTGTTCTGATAAAACTGAAGTTTAGTTTATTGCCCATACTTGGCTCCTTGGTTAATGTAGTTTCTATATCATGTTTAGTCATTGCAGAAACTAATTTATCCAGGGGCTTCTCCCTTGTTGCTGGTCACTATTTCTGGTTGTATTTCTTGTACCATTGGTATTGTGTGTCTAGATTTTCTGGGGTTTGGGAACGGCAGGTCTCAATGCTGCTTCTGTGTTGATGGATTTAGGATTTATTCACCCGTCCAGGGGCAACACTTCAGGACAGACGTTGCCAAACTACCAGCATTTACAGATTCAAACCATGAAGCCAGTAGCCTAAGAAACACAACTAGAAGTAGCTATGGAGCAGGGGGCTGGATTGTGGGAGGGACCAAGTCACTAGGGCATTAATGCCACGTATGACACATGTTCTGCAGTTTGGACAAGCAGGGGCTAATTTTCTGAGTTTATGCTAATGGTCTAGAGCCTGTACTGTGCATTTGGGGGATTCCAGGGTTTACTATCTGCTCTTTCCCGATCTGGATACTGGTGGTTAGTGCAGACTCGGAGGCCCTGCCAGATCAAATCCCTCAATAAATGGACAATTGTCCATCTGGTTGATTGCTTAGCCTTTAACCAGACCTCACAAGTTTAACACTAAAACAAGATACTGCAGATGCTGGAAATCTGAAATAAAAACAGAAACTCCTGGAAATACTCAGCAGGTCTGGCAGCATCTGTGGAGAGAGAAACAGAGTTAACGTTTCAGGTCTGTGCCCTTTCATCAGAACTGATGCCAGACTTGCTGAGTGTTTCTAGCATTTTCTGTTTTTATCTCACAAGTTTAAAGCTGTAATACTGTATAGCTGTAATTCCTGAAATCAATTATAACATAAATTTATGACTATTTTCTATTTATAATCTTGTAGTTATGGAATTGTCATCTGGGAGATACTATCCTGCCAAAAACCTTATAAAAGTAAGTACAACTTTGTATGTGTTTCAATAGCTTAGGGTGTGTGGAGGAGTTATTTTCGATATATGTGGATCATTTGTCAGACTTGATCTTGGGTAACTAAACTAGGTGCCTGGGTTTATTAAAAACCAACAGAGAATCCTGAAGTGATGAATTTTATTTTATTATATTTTTATTATACTACACACATGCAGTGTCATGAGCCAGTTGCATTTTCCATGCTCGTCTAATCCTTTTTTTCAATTATATATATTTCTTATCCAGTCTAATCTACAGACCCTATCTGGTAACCACTGTACCTATTCTGTAACCCATCATTAAGGGATCTCGCTCTCTGTTACACTGGAATGGGTCCCATGTTGTGGTCAGGGCTTCTGATGCAATGCAATAAGTGCGATCACCATTACTGAATGGTTTCCAAGACCATGTCAAAGGGCAGTCTTAGAGGAACAGTCGGTTTAAGAATCACAAGCATAACTTTCATTTTATGGCTGCAAACGCTTGCCAGTGGCCGCAGAAAGGTGCAGGTCCAAGGGAGTGAAGGTCTCGTTACTGCCTTGCACAGTGGGCGGATTGTGCAACTTGGCCTTGCCCGAAATAAAATGGTAGCCAGCACTGTGGACAGCGTCCATTTATATTTCCAGTTGACAGACAAACCACCTCTTGAGGTGCTTGCTTGCTTCTCGAATAGCCGGTCGCATTTCCTTACCTACTTCACATTACTGCCACTGACATTAGGCTGGTCAGGCCAGGGGGTTGGTGGCAGTGCTGTAATATGAAGTGGATATTACTCTCTAATGTAATCAAAAGCTGCAGCTTTGTGATTGACAGTTCACTCATCCAAGAAATGGCCAATTTTTAAAAACCTAAAATTGAAGGGCCAACCTTTTGTTGAACAGCAGGCATAGAAGAGTTTGCGCATATTTCTAATTGCATCAAGCAATGTGTTATCCTGTTTAATGGGACAGAAATATTGTTTAGCTATTGGTCCCTAAATTGTACTCTGTGGTCACTGAGGTTTCTCTTTCTCAGATGCTGTAAATTCTCAGCATCTAAAAGTCTGTGTAGAAAAGGGGGACAGGCCAGACCTTCAAGAGATTCCTGCACTTAGACCAGAATCTTCTGATGTACTTATTGATCTGATGAAAAGATGTTGGCATGCGAACCCTGATGAACGTCCAACCTTTGCAAGTATGTTTTAACAGTCACTATGTTATGAAACATGACTCCACCCACAACCTTCAACCCTATCCCACAAGCTTCAGTATTTCATGAGTCAGTAGTTGTAGTTTCTTGTGACAAATATATATTCCTGGCCTTGTGTTTTGCACAGCTCCTGACTCTCTCCAACACAGCCTCAAAATGGGTTTGGTAGACTTACTGCCCCACCAAAACCAATGTTACAGCTACTGCCATTTTGAAAGGCTGGAGGCCCTGCTGGTTTTCATGGGACAGGTCTCGCGATTTGTGGTTCTATGAAATAGTTAGGATCCCAACTGCAATTTTAAAGGACACAGAGACAAGTCTGCAGGACCATGTGGGAATGATCTGGGAATATGTGAGAGTCAGTCTGCAGGACCATGTGGGAATGATCTGGGAATATGTGAGAGTCAGTCTGCAGGACCATGTGGGAATGATCTGGGAATATGTGAGAGTCAGTCTGCAGGACCATATGGGAATGATCTGAAATGATTGAGAGTCAGTCTAATCTGGAGAAATTGGTGAGATGGTTACAGTGGATAGATTGAGAATATGTGCAGATTTACAGTGTTTAGTTATCTTTTTTGTCACAGGGTGTGTTTATGAGCTTGAACAAGTACAGTCAAATGAACAGGAGCTTCGATTGGCAATCCAGACCCTGACAAAACAGGTACAGTTTACCGTAGCACTATGCTGGCCTTGTCCCTCATGCAGCTTCTGCCAAACTAGTGAATTGTTTCTTGTCGACTTGATTCTGTCTGCATTGTTCAATTTGTTTATTTCCCTCCTCCTTTTTACAGCCTCTCCTTCTCTCCTCCCCTGAATGTAATGCCTCCCCTGCTTGAGGTACTGTTCCTCAGGCAATGGGCACCTTTCAGTACCTCACTGAAGTGCCAGTTTTTCACTTGTATACCTAGACAGTGTATGATGGTGTGCTATTTAACCATAGAGGGCATTGAGCTAGGACCTGATTCCCAACAGGCATCCAGCAGGGGTCAGGATTGGGAAACCCGGCTTATTTTTTTCCTCCCATGTTTTGAAGTTAAAGTTAGTGCCCCTACTGTTGATGTCACTCAATGCATATGCTAGAGGAGAAATGACACTTTAATGACGGATGATGTACTTTTGTGCGACTCTTAATTTAGCATTTCAAATTGCTGTGTTATTACCCACGATAGGCCCTTAAAAATCTGTACTTCACCCTGGTGGTATATTAAAGCAGTGTGAGATTGAGTGAGTCTGTAATTGTGCTGCTGAATGCTTTTCACAATTCAAATTGATGTAGCACAAATATTTTGCATGATATTTAGTAACAGAGTAGACCATTCAGGCCCTTGAGCCTGTTCTGCCACACAGTGAGATCAAGTCTGACCTGTATCATTCACCCGCCATAGCTCCATATCCTGTTATGCCCTTGCCTAGCAAAAATCTGTCAATCTTGGTTTTAAAATTATGAACTGCATTAGCATCTACTGCTGTTTGTGGGCGAGATTTCCACACTTCCACCACCCTTTGTGTGAAGAAGTGTTTCCTAATTGGTCTGACTTAGATTTTAAGGTTAAATCCCCTTGACCTAGACTCGCTCGCTAGTGGAAAATGTTTCTCTTCATCAACCTTATCGACTCCTTTCAAATCTGAAAAACCTCATTTAAATCACCCTTTAAACTTCTCAATTCCACTGAATATGATGTTAAACTCCCTGAGCATACGCTTTATTTTGTACCCATTATTTGTAACACAAAACTGTACGAGAAAACAGATATTTTGTTTATGTGCAATGGATAAACTAATGCAAGTGTGTCTTATTTAATTTATATTGGGAACGCTTTTTTAATTGCAGTCCATACCTACTGTGAATAAAACAGCTGGATTGCAACATATTCTGCTCCTTCATTGGGTACAAGAAATTGTATTGTAATAAGGCAACTCTGGTGTTAATCCAGGGCAGTATTCCAGTGGATTTACAAGTGTTTTGGGAAGGGTTACTGGGAAGGTCCAGGAAGAGGTTGCAGTAATGCCAGGACAGGATTATCACCAATGAGCCCTTTCACAATATATTACCAGCTGTAAGAGTAAATTGAAAAAGCATGAATGAAGGCAGAATATCTTGAAATTGTGTAGTTGTCTGGTCAGTACCTGAAAGGGCTGATGTTTCTAGTGGGACGTTAATCACAATAATGCCCAATATTTTACTGACTTTTGGACAATGGTTTAGTCCAGTTTTTCCACAGAGTAAAGAGATGGAGGTATCCAGGAATTTACCTCCTGCACAGGTTTTGGCAAGAAATATGAAGCAGCTAGCTCTGAATTGGGCAGATCACCTGACATGTCTTCCTCGAACCCAGGAGAGCTTTGCATCTTTGGTTGGTTACTCCCGCTTGATGCTTGCCCAGGATCATTTATTCTTTACTGTGAGACTGAGGTGATGGAAGAACATGGAGCAGGGCATCAAAGGGATGGCAAGACCCATGGAGCAGGGCATTGACAAGAGGTCTGATTAGAAGATGAAATAAATTAAGAAGTGATTAGGTGATGTTAAGCTGGTGTTTGAAAAGTCTGTGGATTGTAGGAGGGAGGAAACTCTGAGGGAGATGCGCAGCTATGAAGACCTGGTAAGGAATGTGTTAGAGTATAAGACTGTGTAATCAATCTTGATTCCAACATCATGAGGTTGAAGTGATTAGGAAAGATGTGTAGGATAACATTTTTGTAGCTTAGAAGCAAAAAGGGAAAAAGTTCAAAGCAGCTCTGATTGGAGTTGCGGGTGTTTATTTATTTCCTGATCTTTTTATTTTTCCTTCTGTGCAGGAGTCACAGAGTGTGGATGGAAGTGCTGCCCCGAGCTCCTCAGGATATAGTGAAGACTACAGTGCCCTCCAAGGTAACTCTCATCAGGAGCTTCCTTCCCAGATTCACATTACTGTCCAAATTAAGGCAGAATATTTTTGTTCCAATACAGGCAATCCTATCAATCATTGGTCAGCAATCCAGCCTTCAGATCTATCACGTTTGACATTTTATAATGTTATTCTTCAAACGAAAGTTCTGTATCCCACTCAGACCGGTGCTGCGGACAGCTCTCAAATATCCACTCATCCTTACTTTGGTCATGCTGCTCAGGGAGACGTACAGTGCAGAAGCGTCATAGATCAGAGCAGATCACCCAGTACAGGGGTTGTCGTAGATCAGAGCAGATCACCCAGTGCAGAAGTGTCATAGATCAGAGCAGATCACCCAATGCAGCTGTGTCATTGATCAGAGCAGATCACCCAGTGCAGCTGTGTCATTGATCATAGCAGATCACCCAGTGCAGCAGTGTCATAGATCAGAGAAGATCACCCAGTGCAGCTGTGTCATTGATCAGAGCAGATCACCCAGTGCAGCTGTGTCATTGATCAGAGCAGATCACCCAGTGCAGCAGTGTCATTGGTCAGAGCAGATCACTCAGTGCAGCTGTGTCATTGATCATAGCAGATCACCCAGTGCAGCAGTGTCATAGATCAGAGAAGATCACCCAGTGCAGCTGTGTCATTGATCAGAGCAGATCACCCAGTGCAGCTGTGTCATTGATCAGAGCAGATCACCCAGTGCAGCAGTGTCATTGGTCAGAGCAGATCACCCAGTGCAGCTGTGTCATTGGTCAGAGCAGATCACCCAGTGCAGCAGTGTCATTGGTCAGAGCAGATCACCCAGTGCAGCTGTGTCATTGGTCAGAGCAGATCACCCAGTGCAGCAGAGTCATTGATCAGGGCAGATCACCCAGTGCAGCTGTGTCATTGGTCAGAGAAGATTACCCAGTGCACTATGTCATAGATCAGAGCAGATCACCCAGTGCAGCTGTGTCATTGATCAGAGCAGATCACCCTGTGCAGCTGTGTCATAGATCAGAGCAGATCACCCAATGCATCTGTGTCATTGGTCAGAGCAGATCACCCAATGCATCTGTGTCATTGGTCAGAGAAGATCACCCAGTGCAGCTGTGTCATTGATCAGAGCAGATCACCCAATGCATCTGTGTCATTGATCAGAGCAGATCACCCAGTGCAGCAAAGTCATTGATCGGAGCAGATCACCCAGTGCAGCTGTGTCATTGGTCAGAGCAGATCACCCAGTGCAGCTGTGTCATTGGTCAGAGCAGATCACCCAATGCAGCTGTGTCGTTGGTCAGAGCAGATCATCCAACGCATCTGTGTCATTGGTCAGAGAAGATCACCCAATGCATCTGTGTCATAGATCAGAGCAGATCATCCAGTGCAGCTGTGTCACTGATCAGAGCAGATCACCCAGTGCAGCTGTGTCACTGATCAGAGCAGATCACCCAGTGCAGCAGAGTCATAGATCAGAGCAGATCACCCAGTGCAGCAGAGTCATAGATCAGAGCACATCACCCAGTGCAGCTGTGTCATTGATCAGAGCAGATCACCCAGTGCAGCAGAGTCATAGATCAGAGCAGATCACCCAGTGCAGCTGTGTTATTGATCAGAGCAGATCACCCAGTGCAGCTGTGTCAATGATCAGAGCAGATCACCCAGTGCGGGAGGTGTCGTAGATCAGAGCAGATCACCCAGTGTGGGAGGTGTCGTAGATCAGAGCAGAAAACCCAGTGCGGGAGGTGTCGTTGATCAGAGCAGATCACCCAGTGCACCTGTGTCATAGATCAGAGCAGATCACCCAGTGCGGGAAGTGTCATAGATCAGAGCAGATCACCCAGTGCAGCTGTGTCATAGATCAGAGCAGATCACCCAATGCAGCTGTGTCATTGGTCAGAGCAGAACACCCAATGCATCTGTGTCATTGGTCAGTGAAGATCACCCAATGCAGCTGTGTCATAGATCAGAGCAGATCACCCAGTGCAGCTGTGTCATTGATCAGAGCAGATCACCCAGTGCAGCAGAGTCATAGGTCAGAGAAGATCACCCAGTGCAGCTGTGTCATTGATCAGAGCAGATCACCCAGTGCAGCTGTGTCATTGATCAGAGCAGATCACCCAGTGCAGCAGAGTCATAGGTCAGAGAAGATCACCCAGTGCAGCTGTGTCATTGATCAGAGCAGATCACCCAGTGCAGCTGTGTCATTGATCAGAGCAGATCACCCAATGCAGCTGTGTCATTGATCAGAGCAGATCACCCAGTGCAGCTGTGTCATAGATCAGAGCAGATCACCCAGTGCAGCTGTGTCATTGGTCAGAGAAGATCACCCAGTGCAGCTGTGTGATTGATCAGAGCAGATCACCCAATGCAGCTGTGTCATTGGTCAGAGCAGATCACCCAGTGCAGCTGTGTCATAGATCAGAGCAGATCACCCAGTGCAGCTGTGTCATTGGTCAGAGAAGATCACCCAGTGCAGCTGTGTCATAGATCAGAGCAGATCACCCAGTGCAGCTGTGTCATTGGTCAGAGCAGATCACCCAGTGCAGCTGTGTCATAGATCAGAGCAGATCACCCAGTGCAGCTGTGTCATAGATCAGAGCAGATCACCCAATGCATCTGTGTCATTGGTCAGAGCAGATCACCCAGTGCAGCTGTGTCATAGATCAGAGCAGATCACCCAGTGCAGCTGTGTCATAGATCAGAGCAGATCACCCAATGCATCTGTGTCATTGGTCAGAGCAGATCACCCAATGCATCTGTGTCATTGGTCAGAGCAGATCACCCAGTGCAGCTGTGTCATTGGTCAGTGAAGATCACCCAATGCAGCTGTGTCATTGGTCAGTGAAGATCACCCAGTGCAGCTGTGTCATAGATCAGAGCAGATCACCCAATGCAGCTGTGTCATTGGTCAGAGCAGATCACCCAGTGCAGCAGTGTCATTGATCAGAGCAGATCACCCAGTGCAGCAGTGTCATTGGTCAGAGCAGATCACCCAGTGCAGCTGTGTCATTGGTCAGAGCAGATCACCCATTGCAGCAGAGTCATTGATCAGGGCAGATCACCCAGTGCAGCTGTGTCATTGGTCAGAGAAGATTACCCAGTGCACTATGTCATAGATCAGAGCAGATCACCCAGTGCAGCTGTGTCATAGATCAGAGCAGATCACCCAGTGCAGCTGTGTCATTGATCAGAGCAGATCACCCAGTGCATCTGTGTCATTGGTCAGAGCAGATCACCCAGTGCAGCAAAGTCATTGATCAGAGCAGATCACCCAGTGCAGCTGTGTCATTGGTCAGAGAAGATCACCCAGTGCAGCTGTGTCATTGATCAGAGCAGATCACCAAGTGCAGCAAAGTCATTGATCAGAGCAGATCACCCAGTGCAGCTGTGTCATTGATCAGAGCAGATCACCCAGTGCATCTGTGTCATTGGTCAGAGCAGATCACCCAATGCATCTGTGTCATTGGTCAGAGAAGATCACCCAGTGCAGCTGTGTCATAGATCAGAGCAGATCACCCAATGCAGCTGTGTCATTGATCAGAGCAGATCACCCAGTGCATCTGTGTCATTGGTCAGAGCAGATCACCCAATGCATCTGTGTCATTGGTCAGAGAAGATCACCCAGTGCAGCTGTGTCATAGATCAGAGCAGATCACCCATTGCATCTGTGTCATTGATCAGAGCAGATCACCCATTGCATCTGTGTCATTGGTCAGAGCAGATCACCCAGTGCAGCTGTGTCATTGGTCAGAGAAGATCACCCAGTGCAACTATGTCATGGATCAGAGCAGATCATCCAACGCATCTGTGTCATTGGTCAGAGAAGATCACCCAATGCATCTGTGTCATAGATCAGAGCAGATCATCCAGTGCAGCTGTGTCATTGATCAGAGCAGATCACCCAGTGCAGCTGTGTCATAGATCAGAGCAGATCACCCAGTGCAGCTGTGTCATTGATCAGAGCAGATCACCCAGTGCAGCAGAGTCATTGATCAGAGCAGATCACCCAGTGCAGCAGAGTCATAGATCAGAGCAGATCACCCAGTGCAGCTGTGTTATTGATCAGAGCAGATCACCCAGTGCAGCTGTGTCAATGATCAGAGCAGATCACCCAGTGCGTGAGGTGTCGTAGATCAGAGCAGATCACCCAGTGCGGGAGGTGTCGTAGATCAGAGCAGATCACCCAGTGCGGGAGGTGTCGTTGATCAGAGCAGATCACCCAGTGCGTGAGGTGTCGTAGATCAGAGCAGATCACCCAGTGCGGGAGGTGTCGTAGATCAGAGCAGATCACCCAGTGCGGGAGGTGTCGTAGATCAGAGCAGATCACCCAGTGCGGGATGTGTCGTAGATCAGAGCAGATCACCCAGTGCGGGAAGTGTCGTTGATCAGAGCAGATCACCCAGTGCGGGAGGTGTCGTAGATCAGAGCAGATCACCCAGTGCGGGAAGTGTCGTAGATCACAGCAGATCATTCACTTCCCCCATGCAGTCTCCCCTCTGCGTCTCCCATTCAGCATAGTTCAAATTGGGAATTGAAGGAAGCAGAGAATTTCAAACTGCTCTCACTCTCTGATGTTTAATTTTGCAGCTGCAACACTCAGTGCCTCCTACTGCTTGTTTAAAATTTATGTTTCACCTTTTGCAGTGTCAGGCAGCATCTTGGTGGTGGGGTGGGGGTTGGGGTAAATGATCTACTCCCAGGCTAAGGTCTGAGATGCTCCATGAATCTGCAGAGGTGATGACAGCCTTGAGCTCTGGTCTCTTCTTCCTCACAACAAGAAGAGGCAGTGTAAAATGAAACAAAGGAAATGGACTACTCACGTTTCCACAGTACTGACAAGTTGTGTTAACCAGCAGTCTTTGCTTGTACCAGGTGTCAGATTAGTATTGGGACACCAAGAGTTCTCATTTTGAGAACTGACCATAAATACTGACCAAACAAAAAAGTAAGACAACCAAACATTGACCTCGTCCAATTGAACGGCAAATCCATTCACTGGAATTTCAAAACTAGATTCAAGCCAGTTATTAGAAGCTCTTATTGGTTTGAATTCTGTTTCTCTTCTTTCGTGCAACTCTTCAGCTGCACAAAGCTTTTAACAATAGAAACATTGTATCTGCGGAAGGTTGCAGTTCAACTCAAAAGCAAAATACTGCAGATGCTGAAAATCTGAAGTAAAATCAGAAAATGCTGGAAATACTCAGCCGATCAGGCAGCATTTGTGCGGAGAGAAATGGAGTTAACGTTTCAGGTCTGTGACCTTTCATCTTTGAACTATTTAGAATGAGTTTAATTTATAGGAGGGGTATGAGGTCAGGAATTCTACAACCTTCACTTCTGGTGACTGTTTGCTTCAGTGCCAGGTGTTTTATACAAAGCTCAGTGTATGACCGTTTCTTGATAATGTTATGGTCAGATGGGAAGTAGTGTGGGTGACTTCTACTTTTCACCTCTCAACTGACCGCCGGTAGTGTTTTAAAAATAGTTTTAGTCCCTGTGTGTTTCAAGGGTCAAATAAATAGACAAATGACAGGTTCTCTTGTAGGTTAAAAAAGAAAGATAATTATTTATTTTACACAGTAACCGAAAAATGTTCGCAACCTCACTCACTCGCGTATTCACGCACACACAAGAAAAGATAGAGAGTAGAGTGGTAGCATACAGTTCGAGTCCAATTGTGGCAAACAAGTCCGTTGTTTTAAGAAAACCTTTAGAAGCTTTTTGGAAGGAAATCTTTCAGTGGTGCAGGCCTGAAAGTTCTTTGTTTTGAAAATGAAGCAGTATTGCAGGCTCCTTGTGGTTAAGCCTTAATCCAAAGTCAATGGGGGAAAATCCTGGTTCCCTTTCACAGATAGGGAATTCCAAAGTCACCTTGCAATTTCTCTGCTGCAGTAGTTAGAAGATGTTATCAGCAGGGCTCCTGCTGAGCTGGGACTGTCTCACAACTGTTCTGGCTGGAAAAGACCTTCTCTGGCTGTTTGGCCTGTGCGTCGCCCATCTCTCTCCAGAGGAATACCTTTTAAGGTAGAAGCTTGTCAGGTTGGGGTTTCAGTCAGGTGACTAAAGGCTTTCTTCCCTGGGTGATTCATACAATGTTCCAGGATATGGGAACCTGAATGTGGTCCATTCTGATGAAGTGGTGTTCTTCACACCCATTGTGATGACCTTGGCCACAGAGGCTGGTTGTCTGCAAAAATTCTTTGTTAGTTCATTCCTGTAGGTAGGAGTCATCAATATTTAATGGACTCCTTTCAATTTAATGGGTTCTCCCCAAAGTTAATTCCAACAAGGTTAACAAGTTTCAGCTTCAGCAGACAAATATGTATATTTCCAATGTGGTTGCGGGGGGTGGGGGGGGGCGCTCTTCTTCCATTTCATTGTATAGTCAAGTGCCACAGTTTTTTAATTTTTAATTTTATAATTTCTACGGTTTATTTCATCACACTCCTTCCAAACATGACAACATTATCCATCAGATTATTATTGGATATGGTGCCTGAATGAGTGCTCAGCTTTTCCTGGGATAAACCGTTCAGTCCTTCCCTACCTGGTGTGCATGGATGGGATGATATCAGCCAGATAGATTCCCTTAGAGCATGTGCTTATTGTACAGAATGAACACAGTGAACACAGGCCCAGTCTCTTCCGATGGGCTTCTCAGTATTAGCATGTACACAGCATGTGCCAGTGATGCTGAGCTGATTTTCTTCAAGGATATTCCGTTCTCTGACATCAGCACTGGATGGTCAGCCCACTGTTCACTGAAGAATGTAGTTAATGTGCAGAGAAAGAGTCACATGCTAAGCACTGGTACTTCTCCAGCTTCTCGTTTACCTACACCTGGAAGGGAGATAAGCTTTTTGTTTTATTTGATCTCCCCTGCATCCTTGCTTACATGGTGCAGTTCCTTTGTGTCACCACTAGGTAGCAGTACAGGCCAGTTGTTTTGGATTGTACAGGGTTACATATTGACCCAGTGTTGTCAAAAATGACTTGACCTGTGTTTTAAAGGATGCCGACATCAGGAATACAGAGGTCCTTCTGCTCAAAGATTAATTCCTGTTACAATATCCCCTGCTGATTTCTAATCGTTCTTTGTGTTGTTTAGAACCAGTTGAGGAACAGAATGAACACATCAACTTAATCGGTAAGCCATAGCTTTTTCCCCTCAAAGAAATAGTACGCCGGGAGCCACTGAGGTTCTATTTTTCAAAGTCTTCACTTGAACCATGGGGGCTTTCTTGTTTCCTGTCTCTGCTGCTTGAGCTGATCTCACCTGGCGCCGGAGTAATTGTTTTCAGTGTCCCTGGACTATAGTCTGTGTTTCTGACATGTGCTCATTGGCCCTTGCTGGAATGTCCGTGTGTGTGAGTGCGTGCATGCGTGTGTGTGTGTATGCAACAGAGGGCCAGTTCAGTGAGGTAACCTTGCTAGACTGGGCCATTGGGTGGTGGTAACAGTATAGGCCGGACACAGGAACTCAGCCTTGAACTATTTGCTGGTGGATGAGGACTGGAGGAGCTTCGGCTGTGATGCCCACTGTGCTCAAATAATCTGCCATCACTGGCTATCGAGGCCACCTGTGTGAGTCTGTGCCTTGAGACCAGGATGGAAGAAAAGTGACTAAAGCAAATGGCGTCTGGCAGCATAGCTGTTAAAATGCTCACTTCACACTATGTGAGTGCCAGGGCTACCCAGTGCCCCTGGTTTATGGTGAGCTGTGCTATCACAGGCTAGTGTAGCGTCACTCACCAAAGCATGCCAGCTTCACCACACTGCAACTGCTTGATCTGGCAGCAGAAAACCTCAGTCTCAGATTTTAAAAAAGCCGTCGGAAGAGATGTGTTGTGGTTTGGCTCAGGCTGATCTGATTGGATGGTTTCAATGAGTTTACTGGTTCACTGTCTAGCTGGTGCCCAGTTAAAGGTGGATCAGAAGTGTTAACACAGCAGCTCCTGTGAGATGTGATGCTCAGGAAGGCTCTGGGTCTGCCCCTGGCCTGGGCTGAGTTCACTGACCCTTGGATATCGTGGGGTTGCAATGACCCTCAACATCCACAGAATAGAGAAGGGGAAGCGATAAACCCCAGGGTTCCTGATCCTGATCATGATTTAGTAATCCTGCTGGAGAGTGGACAGCAAATGAGGGCAGGATCGGGCTCAAGTGGGATGCCCTTTAGTCGAGTGGTCTGCTGAAGTTCACTGCCTGTGTGATGAGTGGCTGCTTGCTGAGGTACTGGGGGTTGGGGATGAGGTGGGTGGGTGGAAGGCTGTGGTTTGTCGTGGAATTCTAGCTCCGTGTCAGCCCAGGAGAGGAGAGAGAGTGAGGAATAAAACCACACTTGAACCTTAAACAGCTCATCTCTGGTTTGGACCTGATTTGATCTGTCACCGTACCAGGAGTTCTTTAATAATGAGGAAGATAGGGCAGCACAGATTAGTGAAGAGCTTCGATTGAGTAACTAAGGAGGAACTGTTTGCACAGGCAGGAGGACTGGTAACCATAGGACACAGATTTAAGATAATTGGCATAAGAACACGAGGAGAGATGATTTTTATTATGCAATGAATTGCCCAATGATCTGGAATGCGCTGCCTGGAAGGGCAGTGAAAGCAGATTCAGCAGGAACTTTCAAAAGGAATTTGGATATATACTTGAAAAAGTAACATTTCCAAAACTATGGGGAATGGGACTAAGTGGATGGCATACAAAAGAGCCAGCACAGGCTTGACGGGCTGAATGGCCTGCATTGGTGTTGACTCATTCTACATTCTATAAGCAGCTATATCCTCGTACATATTAAAATAGCAAAATCTGTGGATTTCTGACTGCGAATAATATGAGATTAGTATATCAGCATTCTCACTTCTAACCAATTCTTTCCATTTTTAAAATTTGTCTAAACAAAACAGAACCTGTTCCGGAAACCAACTTCATAAAGGAGCTGGCCGGTGAGTTTGATGTTGTCTTCCTGTGGTGATCTAGCTCTGTGAGTGGCTCCTCGCTCGCCAGAATCTCTATTACAGGTTGCAAAGGTAGTAGGAAATATGAAGAGTAATTTTCCTCTCTGGGCGCTTCACAGGGGAGCCAACAGACACAACATACCCAAGGTGTCCAGCACCTGTGAGAAGAGAGAGACTGCTTCCGGCGTAGAGATTATCCAGGGGTTGGGGATGGTGTGGAAATGAGGAAATAAAACTCATCTCGTAAATCTTTGGGGTTCGATTGTGATCTCTGGAGATCAGCATGAGCTGCAAGACCAGGTTTCTGCAGACACTCCTCTGCTCAGGCACTCAATGGGAGGATAGTGTGGCCAGTGGGCATGGAATGTTTGTCCCTCACCCTACCCCCCATTCTAATGAGCCTGTGTCTACTGCATTTATAGACTCCAGTCCGTCCATTTGCAGATAGCCCAGGCTATCATAGGGCAATGTAGTGGGAGCAGAGACCCGATGCAACTATTCCCTCCTCCATTTACTCTTTTACTGTGCCCAGATATTAAATATTCTCCCGGTGTAAAGAAGAAGAAAAACTCCCTGTGCCCAGCCGGACAGACGGCGCTCCTGTGCCCAGCCGGACAGACGGCGCTCCTGTGCCCAGTCGGACAAACGGCGCTCCTGTGCCCTTCCATCCTGGATCAATTTATTGAAGTGAACAATGGGTTATTGGTGAGAAAGATTGGGAGAGAGTGGGTGATGTTATAATCCATGAGGATGAATTTGAAGCAGTCTGTCATCCTCTGACCCCCAATTATTTTAATATACGCAGCAATGGTTATTTACATGATCACCACTGCAGGAATTGAATCTGTTGGATAATGGTTATCATATACAGGTGGGGATGTGGTAGGAATATGGAATTAGTGTAGGATTAGTATAAATGGGTGGTTGATGGTCGGCACAGACTCGGTGGGCCGAAGGGCCTGTTTCAGTGCTGTATCTCTAAATAAAAAAATAAAATAAATATAGATCACAATTATCAAGACAGTGGGATGTACCTGCCTATATGCTCAGATTGTGCTCTTAACTCCTGCCCGCATGTCACAGTTGGTTGGTTAGTTCTTCACCATTCTGTCGTTCAGCAGGAAAGCTGCCAAAGTCTGGGTTGTGCAGTCGGATCAAGGTTCAAAGCCCTACCAGGCTGATGGGACACATTTGTACCCAATGGGTGTGAGTTGACACTCTGTAATACTGAGACTAAATTGGCAACCTCACTCAGATCACAGGATGGCTGGTGTGGGGAACTCAATGCTGTACTGTTTCAGTAAGGGCTACTTCACTGCATTTGGGGCTGGGGAACTTCACGGTGCAGTTGGTTGAACTTCAGTTGATTTTGAGGCCATTGGGTTGTGGGATTGGAGCCAGGATTTCCTGTCTCCGCTGTCCTGGTGCATGCTGGGAGTGCATGGCAGCAAATTTCACCCGTTCACATTAATGGTCCAAGAGATCAGAGGCTTGTGTGGAATTTTTTTGGCAAGCACTCCCAGTGCTGAAGTGAAAATTCTCAGCCTCGGTGCCTGAAACAGGGAAAGTGAATATTTAAAATAATTAATAGATGTCATGCCTTTGCATGTCAGTGCACAGCCAGCTGTCATCCCAGCATGGAGCAATACTGGTTCACTTCGCCCACCCCCCACCAATACCGAGGTGTCAATAGCAGCCTCGTTGCTTGAGGACAGTGAGCAGTGTGTAAGGAAGTAGTCTGCAGTGATAGGGGAGGACTGATCCGGAACAATCTCTCTTCTGCTGACTCATGGTGCCAGTTAAGAGCAGGGCCATTTACCCTGTCCTCTGACCCCACGAGGCATGTGTCTGAGTGAAGACTGGGAGAGGGGCAGAAATTGAGGCTGCATACTCTTTAAAAAAAAAAATGACAATGTTTTTCATTTTATCTCTTTGTAGAAGCAGCTCAGAATACCAGCCAAGAAGAAATTGTAAAGTGTGAGTAATTGTGTTACACTGTTTGATTGGTAAATACTATTACTAGCTGGGAATTTCCAGTCTGTGAGCTGATTCCCAGCAGGAAAATTGATCCAATCATGGTTAACAAAGAGAAGTTAAAGATTGTATTAGATCAAAGAAAGAGGCTTATAAAGTTGCCAAAAAAGCAGTAAGGCTGAGGATTTTGGAAAGATGTAAAGGTAACAGGGTTGTAGTGGTGGGTGATTTTAACTTCCCCTATATTGACTGGGACTCATTTAGTGCTAGGGGCTTGGATGGGGCAGAATTTGTAAGGAGCATCCAGGAGGGCTTCTTGAAACAATACGTAGATAGTCCAACTAAGGATGGGGCCGTACTGGACTTGGTATTGGGGAATGAGCCCGGCCAGGTGGTCGAAGTTTCAGTAGGGGTGCATTTCGGGAACAGTGACCATAATTCCATAAGTTTTAAGGTACTTGTGGATAAGGATAAGAGTAGTCCTCGGGTGAAGTTGCTAAATTGGGGGAAGGCTAATTATAACAATATTAGGCAGGAACTGAAGAATTCAGATTGGGGGCAGCTGTTTGAGGGTAAATCAACATCTGACATGTGGGAGTCTTTCAAATGTCAGTTGATTAGAATCCAGGACCAGCATGTTCCTGTGAGGAAGAAGGATAAGTTTGGCAAGTTTCGGGAACCTTGGATAATGCGGGATATTGTGAGCCTCGTCAAAAAGAAAAAGGAAGCATTCGTAAGGGCTGGAAGGCTAGGAACCGACAAATCCCTTGAGGAATATAAAGACAGTAGGAAGGAACTTAAGCAAGGAGTCAGGAGGGCTAAAAGGGGTTATGCGAAGTCATTGGCAAACAGGATTAAGGATAATCCCAAGGCTTTTTATACGTATATAAAGAGCAAGAGGGTAACCAGGAAAAGGGTTGGCCCGCTCAAGGACAGAGAAGGGAATCTATGTGTGGAGCCAGAGGAAATGGGCGAGGTACTAAATGAGTACTTTGCATCAGTATTCACCAAGGAGAAGGACTTGGTGGATGATGAGCCTAGGGAAGGGAGTGTAGATAGTCTCAGTCATCTCATTATCAAAAAGGAGGAGGTGTTGGGTGTCTTGCAAAGCATTAAGGTAGATAAGTCCCCAGGGCCTGATGGGATCTACCCCAGAATACTGAGGGAGGCAAGGGAAGAAATTGCCGGGGCCTTGACAGAAATCTTTGCATCCTCATTGGTTACAGGTGAGGTCCCAGAGGACTGGAGAATAGCCAATGTTGTTCCTTTGTTTAAGAAGGGTAGCAAGGATAATCCAGGAAATTATAGGCCGGTGAGCCTTACGTCAGTGGTAGGGAAATTATTAGAGAGGATTCCTCAGGACAGGATTTACTCCCATTTGGAAACAAATGGACTTATTAGCAAGAGGCAGCATGGTTTTGTGAAGGGGAGGTCATGTCTCACTAATTTGATTGAGTTTTTTGAGGAAGTGACGAAGATGATTGATGAAGGTAGGGCAGTGGATGTTATCTATATGGACTTCAGTAAAGCCTTTGACAAGGTCCCTCATGGCAGACTGGTTCAAAAGGTGAAGTCACACGGGATCAGAGGGGAGTTGGCAAGATGGATACAGAACTGGCTCGGTCATAGAAGACAGAGGGTAGCAGTGGAAGGGTGCTTTTCTGAATGGAGGGCTGTGACTAGTGGTGTTCCGCAGGGATCAGTGCTGGGACCTTTGCTGCTTGTAGTATATATAAATGACTTGGAGGAAAATGTAGTTGGTCTGATTAGTAAGTTTGCGGATGACACAAAGATTGGTGGAGTTGCGGACAGTGATGAGGATTGTCAGAGGATACAGCAGGATATAGATCGGTTGGAGACTTGGGCGGAGAAATGGCAGATGGAGTTTAATCCGGACAAATGTGAGGTAATGCATTTTGGAAAGACTAATGCAGGTGGGAAGTAAACAGTAAATGGCAGAACCCTTAGGAGTATTGACAGGCAGAGAGATCTGGGTGTACAGGTCCACAGGTCACTGAAAGTGGCAACGCAGGTGGATAAGGTAGTCAAGAAGGCATACGGCATACTTGCCTTCATCGGTCAGGGCATAGAGTATAAAAATTGGCAAGTCATGCTGCAGCTGTACAGAACTTCAGTTAGGCCACACTTAGAATATTGCGTGCAATTCTGGTCGCCACACTACCAGAAGGACATGGAGGCTTTGGAGAGGGTACAGAAGAGGTTTACCAGGATGTTGCCTGGTCTGGAGGGCATTAGCTATGAGGAGAGGTTGGATAAACTCGGATTGTTTTCACTGGAACGACAGAGGTGGAGGGGCGACATGATAGAGGTTTATAAAGTTATGAGCGGCATGGACAGAGTGGATAGTCAGAAGCTTTTTCCCAGGGTGGAAGAGGCAGTTACTAGTGGACATAGGTTTAAGGTGAGAGGGGCAAAGTTTAGAGGGGATGTGCGAGGCAAGTTCTTTACACAGAGGGTGGTGAGTGCCTGGAACTTGTTGCCGGGGGAGGTGGTGGAAGCAGGTACCATAGAGACGTTTAAGAGGCATCTTGACAAATACATGAATAGGATGGGAATAGAGGGATATGGACCCCGGAAGTGCAGAAGGTTTTAGTTTAGGCAGGCATCAAGATCGGCGCAGGCTTGGAGGGCCGAATGGCCTGTTCCTGTGCTGTACTGTTCTTTGTTCTTTGATTGGGAGCATAATAGAATTCAGCAAAGGAGGACCAAGAAACTGATGAAGAAAGAGAAAAATAGAATGTGAAAGTAAACCAGCGAGAAACAAAAATGGATTTAAAAGCTTCTATAGGTATGTAGAAAGGAAAAGATTAGCAAAGACAAATGTGGGTCAATTACAGGCAGAGACAGGGGAATTTATAATGGGGAATAAGGAAGGGCAGAGAAACTAATCAAATACTTTGTGTCTGTCTTCACGGAGGAAGATACAAAACATCACCCAGAAATAAGAGAGAACAAAGAGACAAGCAAGAATGAGGAACTGAAAGAAAGTAGTATTAATAATAAAAAAAAGTAGTACTGGAGAAATTAATGGGACTGAAAGTTGAACAATCCTCTGGACCTGATCATCTACATCCCAGAGTGTTGAAAGAGGGGGCTGTAGAGATAGTGGATGCATTGGTGATCATCTTCCAAAATTCTACAGATTCTGGAGCGGTTCCTGAAGATTGGAAGGTAGAAAGGAGGGAGGGAAAAAATGGGGAACGACAGACCTGATAGCCTGACATCAGTAATAGGGAAAATGCTAGAATCTATTAGAAAGGATGTGATAAATGGACATTTAGAAAATAATGCTAGGATTGGGCAGAGTCAACATGGATTTATGAAAGGGAAATCATGTTTGACAAACCGGATGGAGTTTTTTAAGGATGTAACTAGCAGAATAGATGGGAACCAGTGGATGTGGTGTGTTTGGATTTTCAGAAGGCTTTTCATAAGGTCCCACACAGGAGGTTAATAAGCAAAATTAGAATACATGGTATTGCGGGTAATATACTGGCTACACTTGAGAATTAGTTAATAGACAGAAAGCAGAGAGTAGGAATAAATGAGTCATTTTCAGGTTGGCAGGCTGTGACTATTGAGGTACTGGAAGTATCAGTGCTTGGGCCCCAGCTATTCACAATCTGTATCAATGATTTGGATATGGAGACCAAATGTAATATTTTCAGTTTTGCTGATGGCGCAAAACTAGGTGGGAATGTGAGTTGTGAGGAGGATGCAAAGAGGCTTCAAGGGGATTTAGACAGGCTGAGTGAGTGAGCAAGAACATGGCAGATGGAATATAATGTGAAAAAATGTGAAGTTATCCACTTTGGTAGGAAAAACAGAAATGCAGAGTATTTCTTAAATGGTGAGAAATTGGGAAGTGTTGATGTCGAAAGGGACCTGGGTCCTTGTTCATAAGTCACTGAAAGCTAACATGCAGATACAGCAAGCAATTAGGAAGGCAAATGGTATGTTGACCTTTATTGCAAGAGGATTTGAGTACAGGAATAAAGAAGTGGTGTTGTGATTGTATGGAGCCTTGGTGAGACCGCCCTGGAGTATTATGTATAGTTTTGGTCTCCTTACCTAAGGAAGGATATACTTACCATAGAGGGAGTGCCACGAAGGTTCACCAGACTGATTCCTGGAATGGCCTGGATTGTCCTATGAGGGAGATTGAGAAGACTGGGCCTGTATTCTCTAGATTTTAGAAGAATGAGAGGTGATCTCATTGAAGCAGACAGGGCTCGACAGGAAGGGTGTTTCCCCTGCCAGTGGTGGGGGGAGGGGGGTCTACAACCAGGGGGAACAGTCTCAGAATAAGAGGTAGGCCATTTAAAACTGAGATGAGGAGTAATTTCTTCACTCAGATGGTGGTGACTCTTTGAAATTCTCTCCCCCAGAGGGCTGTGGAGGCTCAGTCTGAGTATATTCAAGACAGAGATTGATAGATATTAAAGATATCAAGGAATGGGGATAGTGTGGGAAAATAGCATTGAGGTAGAAGATCAGCTATGATCCAGTTGAATGGCGGAGTGGGCTCGAGGGGCCGAATGGCCTACTTCTGCTCCTATTTTCTATGTTCCTATGATGGGGCCGAATGAATTCATTATTGTCGGTTCTGAACTAGCCTGGTTGCTTCAGTCACCCGTACCCCTTTCTTTGATTCTTCACTCTAGACATTGTCTGTTGTCTGTCTAGTGTGTTCCTGGCCTCCCTCAACATTTTGCTCCCTCATGAGCAATTCTGAGCCAAAAAATATTCCTGGGTGTTGGCCGTCATTGTTCAAGTGGGAGGGGGCAGGAATTAAGGGTGGGACACATTAGCAGCAGGTTTATGTGCTCCCAGATTCCACCGGAAGTGGGAGCAAGTGATTATTGCATCATCTCCTTCCAGCCTTGCCTCTGTTGTCACTGGCATCGTGTGTGCCCATGTGATGCGGGTGTTCCCGCACCAGGTCTCGAACCTGATGGAACTGGGACCTGGCACTATTGAAAAAGCTGCTTTCCTGTAGAACTGGAGTTGATGGAAAGGGGCAAATTTGAAGTTACACCTAAATTGCACCATTGGCTACACATCATTTGTATCTCATTGGCTCTAAAGGGCTGTTGGACATCCTGAAGTTGTGAAAGGTTATATAAATGCAAGTTTTTCTCTTTTAATCACCATCACCTGATCTTTAGGCAACAGAACTGGCCCTTTTATGCTTTGACATTGTGCTGAAGAAATCTCCCTCCTGTCTCAAGAATATCCCCGCCTTGGAGTGAGCTGAGTGATGACTTCCTCTTTCACCACCCTCTGCTATCCTGTAAAGGAGAGCTTGGCCTGTCCTCAGAACCCACCAAATGTGGCACGCTCAGATCAGCGAGATGCTTGTTTGGGGTGTTGACCCCCTCAGCACAGCTCTTTCGTGTCCCATCGCTCCGTGAATCTTACCTTCTGCATTGTTCATTCAGGCTTTACAGGGGTCATTTCACAAGGATTCTCTGCCTCAAGGAACCTCTATTAAGGCGAGCCATGGTCAGAAAGTCAGTTCTGCGGTATTATAGCCCTATCTCTCTCTGGCTTGTGCTCACAGCAAGAAAATGTTCAAACAATGAATGTTGATGCCACCACTGGGAAACTGGCTTGGTGGACTAACTTGATAATGCCTGCTGCCACAAGGGTAGTTGCCAGGCAGTGACGTGTAGTAATTGGTTTTCCTTGGCTAGTTGGTAGATAGCAACTGCTGCCCCTTGACTAGTTGCTGGGTGCTGACTGGCATCCTTTTGGGCAGTAGTTGCCACAGCTTGCCTACTTACAGGGCAGTGACTGGTGTCTCTTGACTAGTTTCAGGATAGTGATTGCCATCCCTTAGTTATACCAGTTTACATCTGAATTAGTGTGTTTATTTTGAGCAGTTAACACCTCTGTTAAAATAGCAAGAAATCTTAAATGAGCACAATAAGCATCCATACACTGGTATCATATAGTGTAATCACTCTGTTATGTTAATTCAACTTACTGGTAAGCTCCTTGTATCTCCCAAGCCAGGCTCTGCATGTTATCACCACAATTCAAATTCAGCAATTCAAGAAGGCAGCTCACCCCCACCTTCTTGAGGGGAACATAGAACATAGAACATAGAACATACAGCACAGAACAGGCCCTTCGGCCCACAATGTTGTGCCGATCCTTTGTCCTCTGTCAAGGACAATTTAATCTATACCCCATCATTCTCCTTTATCCATATACCTATCCAAAAGCCTTTTGAAAGTCCCTAAAGTTTCTGACTCAACAACTTCCCCGGGCAAGGCATTCCATGCCTCGACCACTCTCTGGGTAAAGAACCTTCCCCTGACATCCCCCTTATATCTCCCACCCTTCACCTTAAATTAGGGATTAGGGATTGGCAATAAATGCTGGCCTGGCCCACATCCCATGAATGAATTTTTAAAAAAAGTCACTGAACAAAAGTGATTTAAAAATAGTGGAATAAGTTATTCTGTTGGCTCTGCTACAGAATGTTGTCCCCCACCCCAGCCTTTTAACTATTGATATAAATACATGTATAAATGCATTTGTTGGACTTTTTTAAAATCCTGTTTTATATTAAGCCTTTCTATCTGGTTGCAGCTCCATTAGCCAGTGTGACTTCAGATGAATGTATGGAATTGGCCAAATTGCTCAATAAAGACTGGAAGACATTAGGCAGATACTTGAGTTTGACTGAAGGAGATATCCATGGCATCGATCATGACTGTGATAGCCATGGCTTGGATGAGAAAGCCTATCAGGTGCTTGACAAATGGAAACAGCAGCAGGGGAAGAATGCCAATCGAGAAAAATTAGTGTTTCACCTGAAGAAGATTGGGAGGAATGACGTGGCAATGAAGTTTTGTCATTGATGGTGTTGTACATTTATAGATTTATTGTGTGTCCTAATTTATAGCAAACTCTGAAGAATACTTTTTTACTCCTTTGATTAAAGACTTGGATTTTCTTTCAAAATCAGCTGGAAATGTAATTTACCTTGTGTTGGAACTGGTGCACACATGTGAATTGTGAATGAAAGGGTCATCATTTTCAGTTGGTGTTAATCAGATCAGCCATGATCATATTGAGTCACAGAGTCATAGAGTCGTACAGCATAGAAACAGGCCCTTCGGCCCCCTGCGTCCATGCCAACTATAATGCCTATCTATGCGATTCCCACCTGCCTGCATTAATTCCATATCCCTCTATGCCTTGCTCATTCAAGTACCTGTCCAGGCGCCTCTTAAATGTTGCTACTGTTCCTGCCTCCACCACCACCTCAGGCAGCTCATTCCAGATGCCCACTATTCTTTGTGTGAAAAATTTACCCCTTTGATCCCCTTTAAACTTCCTCTCTCTCACCT
The DNA here is from genome assembly GCF_036365525.1 of Heterodontus francisci. Lineage (NCBI taxonomy): Eukaryota > Metazoa > Chordata > Chondrichthyes > Heterodontiformes > Heterodontidae > Heterodontus > Heterodontus francisci. Next base: position 70,736,101 of record NC_090387.1, read on the forward strand.
TAAATCTATGCCCTCCAGTTTTAGTCACCCCTACCATGGGAAACAGACTCTGGCTATCTACCCATCTATGCCTCTCATTATTTTATATGCCTCCATCATGTCCCCTCTCAGCCTCCTACCCAACCTATCCAATCTCTCTTCATAACTCAAGCCCTCCAAACCCTCCTTGTGATTCTTTTCTGCACCCTCTCTAGCTTAATCACATCTTTCCTGTAGTGCGGCGACCAGAACTGCACACAGTACTCCAAATGCGGCCTAACCAACGTTATGTACAACTGTAACATGATGTGCCAACTCTTGTACTCAGTGCCTCGGCCGATGAAGGCAAGCATGCCATACGCCTTCTTCGCCACCCTGTCTACCTGTGTTGCCAGTTTCAGGGATCTATGTACTTGCACCCCAAGGTCTCTCTGCTCAACAACACTCCCCAGGGCCCTGCCATTCACTGTATATGTCCTGCCCTGGTTTAACTTCCCAAAATGTATCACTTCGCACTTGTCTGCGTTAAATTCTATTTGCCAATCCCTTGCCCACTTTCCCAGTTGATCTATATCCTGTTGTAACCTTAGACAACCTTCTTCACTGTCCACTATACCAGCAATTTTGGTGTCATCTGCAAACTTACTAATCATGCCCTCTACATTCTCATTTTAATCACTAATATATATGACAAACAACAGAGAGCCCAGCACTGATCCCTGCGGCACACCACTGGTCACTGGCCTCCAATCTGAAAAACAACCCTCCACTACCACCCTCTGCCTCCTATCACCAAGCCAATTTTGTATCCAATTGGCTAGCTCATCCTAGATCCCATGTGTTGGAACCTTCTGGACCAGCCTACCATGTGGGACCTTGTCAAAGGCCTTGCTAAAGTCCATGTAGACAACGTCCATCGCCCTGCCCTCGTCAATCCTCTTGGTCACCTCCTCGAAAAACTCAATCAAATTCGTGAGACATGGTTTCCCACACACAAAGCCATGCTGACTATCCCTAATCAGACCATGCCTTTCCAAATGCATAAAAATCCTGTCTCTCAGAATCCCTTCCAATAACTTTCCCACTATTGATGTAAGGTTCACCGGCCTGTAGTTCCCTGGCGTATCCCTGCTGTCCTTCTTAAATTAAGGCACAACATTAGCTATCCTCCAGTCTTCCGGTACCTCACCCGTGGCTGACGATGATACAAAAATCATAGCGAAGCAGACTCAATGGGCTATATGGTCTACTCCCCCTCCTGTTTCTTATGTTCTTAATGGAGACGGAGTTGAGTTTTGCTCAAGCTCCTAAATTAACTCGCAGTAAACAATTGTAACGTACATTAATATGCCACATGAAAATTAGGTTTGCCTCAGTTGGTAGCACGCTCTCCTTTGGGTCATGAGATAGTGGGTTCAAGGTAGTTGTGTGCAGCACATTGTTAGAGATACTGTCTTTTGGGTGAGAGATTGAATTGAGGCCCTGTCTGTCCTTTTAGGAGAACATAATATATTTCATGGCACTAATCGGACACGAGCAGGGGTTTCACCTGGTGTCTTGGTCAACATTCCTCCCTCAGCCAACATTCGTTTCTTTTAGTGGGACCTTGCTAATTGGCTGCGCAGTTTACACCAGTTCTGTAGTTCAAAAGTAATCTGTTGGTTATGAAGCACTTTGACATATTCTGAGAACATGATAATTCACTACATAAAAACCACTGACCACCTCCAGGCGCTTATCCATTGTCTCTCGAGATAAGGAGGCCAAAGAATGCAAGTCCTTCCTTTCTTTAGTCAGGTTTACTTCATTCAAATCATTATGTTAATTTCTCCTCTTTAAAGCTGCTGTTGAAGCACTGGAGGGTATTGACAGCGTTTGAGTAGATATTGCCAATAGGAGGAGTCTCAGTGGCCTGGCTGTATCATCCAATCCCTCACTGCTTGTTATTCCTGCTTCGGCTCCCTGAACCAGTCCTGTGGTCAGGGAACAATGCTGCGATGGCAATCTCTGTGAAAGTCTAAGTGTCCACTGCACTGAACCTTTGTGCTGCTGGGTGTTTCCCGCTACTGAATGTTCACCCTGCTCTGATCAACAAGCACATAGATCCCTGCTGCCTTCAGGGGTAGCTATTACCCTCTCCTGCCATGTGCAGTCATGCATGTTGTTCTACAGTGGCAGAAGAGACAACCCCACTTTTGCCATTTATGCAGCATTCCCTGAGTACAAGGCCCTATTGCAGTGCACTCACATCACCATTCGTAAAACGGCCCACAGAGCCATCAGGAAAAACCTTGTTTTTAATATATATTGGTAAGATCCATTGGTAACCAGGTAAGAGATTTTTCTAGGCAGTGAGTTGTTATGATCTGGAATGCAATGCCTGAAAGGTGGAGGAAGCAGATTCAATAAAAAGGATTTAAAATTTTTTATTTATTCATTTTTATATATGTAAAGGGAAATACTCACAGGGCTACGGGAAAGAGCAGGGGAGTGGGATGAATTGGATTGCTCATTCAAAGAGCTGGTACAGACATGATGGGCTGAATGGCCTCCTGTACTGTATCATTCTATCTGAAGCCTCAGTCTATAGTTTTGTAATGTCCTCTGGACGATTCCTGTTCTATAACTGCCAGGGAGGAGGCAAAGGTTGCAACACAGGCAGGACCTGAGTAATGTCACAACTTCAAAATTGTTTACGAATCATTGCCATCTTCTGGTTGTAACAAAAATTCTAAGTAGCTGTATTTTTACTACATAATAAAAGAATTGCCTTTACAGATTATGTCATGCTTTACCATAAAAGAAAGAGGTGAGGTAATTGCTTCAGTCAGTCATAATGACTGCAAAGCAGATGTGGTGTTTAACAAATCAGATTGATGAATAAGAAAAGCCAATGCTGAAAATGTAGTGGCTGGCTTTGGATTGGTGTCAATGGAACTGTGCAAGGACAGTCTGAAGGAGCTAGAGGACAGCGGAGAGGCATTTGAGGGAGGATGGAGTGGCCAACTATACTGAAAACTGCAGTGAGGTCAAAAAGGACCAGAATGGATGGTGCACAACAGTCATGGAGGATTTAATCTGGGACTTTGACCAGGGCACAGTTGATACTTTGAGAAGGGCGGAAACGGAACGGGTGGGGCAGTGGGGGTCAGCGGGGTGAGCTGGGATTCAAATAGGGAGAGATGGATATGGATCTGAAGGATGGCAGCTCATTTGAGGGCCTTTGGAGGAGGGTAAGGTTGGAGAGGAAGGATGGATTTTTTTTTAATGAGAGTGATGATGGTTTCAAAGGAGAGAGAGTGTTAAGTGATTCCCAGCCAAATGGTGAAGAATGAAGCTTGATACAGATCCTTTTCTTGATGGTTGGTTTATTCACAGAATGCGGCATTACAAATCTCTGCCTTTTTGTTCTCCCCTTGCCCCAGCAGGCTCTCCTTATGTTTGCTCTGGCGCCTTAATTAAACAATACCCTTAACCTGTTTATCTCTAAAAACATGATTAACCTACCATTAACATATGCCCCTTTCTTTAAACAAAGAGATTTCAATAATTACAAAGCAATCAAAGAAGAAACAAATTGTTTTTTTCCATATTTCTCATGACTCTTCATAATGCAAGGTGTCCCTCCACTAAGACCTCCAATAATTTCTTGGAGCAAGCATTCTGCTTTGTAAAACAATGCGATAATTGGTGACTTGCATCAACCCATTTTGTTTTAGACATCTTTCTTCTCTCCAACATTTCCTTTATACTTGCAAGGTCAATCCTTAATCTTTTCTCAGTGACACTCTTTATCGAATGAACATTATCCCATAGAGAATGGTTATCTAAATAGCATTCAATGGCCAAACTTTTCTCTGAATGCCCTTTGCCTTCAAAATTTTAGATAAATAGAATCCCATATCTATTGCTTCTACTAACGTCAGTGTTTCCGCAGCTAGGGTACTTTTAACTTTTTTTTATTTTCTTGGCTTCCCGGGCCAAGGGACAACACTTCCAATTTTCCCCCACTAAGAATATGATAAATCCAGCTGCACTCGAATAACCATCTGGAAGACTGGCATAAGAAGCATCACTAAATAGGGCTAATTTCATGTCTTTTGGATCACCCATGACTGGAAACTTGAATATGCATTTCTCCAAATTTAATTTCTTTAATGTTTTATTTGCCCTGAAAACCTCAATTATAGTGTGTTTCATCATACTACTAAGTTCCAATATGCCATAACTGGCATCAGGCCTTGTCTGAGCACATAACCTGTTTAACTGTCCAAACGAACTTCTTAACTGCGCTGTTTCTTCTTTGGGGGTAAAACCATCTTTCTGTGATGACCTGACCTGATTTAATCGGGATCCAGTTAACACTTTCTAAACATGATTGCTGATTCAAGGTTATTACCAACCTATTCTGATCAATGTCTAACCTATATATTTAAAAGCCACTGAAGCCTGACTTCCATTCTTAAACTCCCCTTTTAATTTACCTGCAACCAATGGTCCAAATTCCACAGAACATCCCCATAGAAAATCATTGACATGCATCGTAAAAATGCCTGCGAGTTTCTCTTTGTGATAGCAGTGGAACTTTGCTGGATCTGCTTTCAACTGAATACAACCTACTTTCAGCAAGACAGACCTAACCGAGAAATACCATACTCTCAACACATCATTCCATCCATAAACACATTTGTTTAATTTCCACAGCTTCCCTTCTACATCACTTGCTTCTTTATAGTGGTTCCAAAAAGACTTCTTTGAAATTTTACACCCTGCAAAAAAGAAATGCGACTTTTATATCAATCGACTTACTTTCCCACGAGTATGTGGCTAAGAAAATTTTCAAGATTACTTTTCCTGCTGTGGGGGAGTCCACTTTAACTTGTCAATCACCAAGTCTCTCTTCAAAACCTCAAGCCACTAGTCTCACTTTAGCCTTATATGTCCCATCTAGGAGTACTTTCTCCATACATTTCCATCAGTGTGACAAGGCTGGCTATCCCATATCATGCACTTCAGAATAGATCCCAAATTCCTTCCAATTTTCCAACTCTTATTGTTTAGCCTCTTAATTTTTCTTCCAATTTGTTTGCAGCCGTCATAACTTCTTGATCATGAGGGCTTCTACTTCTAGTCGTGTTCCAAGATTGTCCTGTAGTCCTGGTTGTATTGCATATCCTAGTCAAACTATGGCCTCTATTTGCCCTCTTATCTCTTTATCACTACTGCTACAGGATCTTCCCTCCTACAAGCAGAGGTTTTATCGCTAGTATGGAATTGTTTCCTAGTGTCAGAGTCACTTCCAGACCCACTACGGGGACTCACAATGCATTTTCTTACTTTCCACTGTTTCACCTCATTTTGCCAGTCCATAGATCTTACCTCTTGTCCATCATCTTGGATGTTTAGCCAATGTTTGAATTTTCCAGTGGCTTTCCCTGCTCGCCCTACAATTCCCCCATTCAGTGGACCCTTATGGTATGTACATTACCCTAGTACTGACTTTAGGCAGTTGTCCTTTGGGTAAAATAGCCCCATCCTGTGTACGAATATCTCTTTGTCCATCGTCATCAGCCCTTTATCTACTGTATTCTGTTCCTCACAACTGTATAACATATGGGTATGAGGTACAGGGTGCCTCATCACCTTCAACTAATTGTTCAGATCCTGCAAGTTTATGATCAATCCCTATTAACCTAGATGAATGGACCCTAACAGTTTGACTACCAAGTTGGAGAATCTCCACCTTCCCATCACTTTACCCAGACCTTTCCACTCTTTCACCCTCTCTTTTATAGAATACTAAATCCCCAGGATTAAAGTTTATCTCTGATGGTTTTATGTGATGCCATAAGGCTTGTTGAATTTTCTCAGACTTCTGCCTTGAAGGCCCTTCTCCCTGCATGTAGGGCATTCAAGTGTGCAGAAAAAATTTAACTAATTGTCATTCCTTCTATGGCTGGGGGATGATCACAGCACAGAAGGTATTTTGGGGTTCCTCCCAAAGACCAACTGATAAGGGTTACAGTTCCCAAACATTTGAAGTGAATTCTTCGCACGGACTGCCCATGCCAGGGCACATCTTAGCTGACCAACCAAATTGCAAACTAAGATCTTTAGGACTATCTCATTCACTGTGATATCTTTCACAGAGTCCACTCCTGAAAGGACTTTCAGCTGCAGTGTTCATCACTGCAGTGTTCATATTTTCACACATGTCTCTAAACTCGTCATTGGCAAATATCCACCCCCCCCCCCCCCCCCTCCCCGCCCCCACCATTGTCAGTCAGGGATTTAGCTGGTATCCCCAGTCCACTCCCTATTCATTTTCCATGATTTTATCCACAATCACTTTTTTGTCTTACCATGTATTACTGTGGAAAGACTGAATCATGTCCCCATGTCTATCAAATGCAAAATGAAAATTTTTCTGTCCTTGTCCCGCAGCTTTTAAATCCATGTCTACTACTTCATTAAAATCTGTTGCTAATGGAAGACTTACAATAGGCCATGATGACGTCCTCCTCTATATTTGTCACTAATCTCTTCAGTAAGCTTTGTTTACTCATCATCAATCACCCCTGCATCTTTTAGTAGGATTTTTAATCTGTGACAAGAGGGATGAGCAAATTGTCGATGCAACTTTCAGACAATTTGCTTTTTGTCTCTCAAACTCCTATCGCCTGATGCCATTAACACCACTAACATTCTTATTGGGGATGCTAGGTTTTGTCAGAGGGATGCAGTAACGTCCTGATTGGGTAAATTGCAAATCTACTGACTTTCCAAAGAAAATTGCTTTATTATGTTCTATGTCCAATTTCACTTGTGCCTTTTTCATGGAAGGCTTGCTCAGCTGCAAGGGTATCTCACTTCATACCACATCAGTACTCATAAAGTTTTGGAACATTTACCGCATAATGATATTTTGAATCGCATCTGAAACACATGTTAATAAATCCCCGGGCATTCCTGGCATTCATTCATCTGTTATTCAACAGCACTAAGTCTCTGAGCCATTCTGAGAGCTCAGTAAGTGGCCTTGACACACCCCTCCCAACATGTGCCCTTAAGCTCCTCAGCTGGAGTGTCAGCTGAAGTGGGAATACCCAAAGGCCTATCTTGAGGGTTGGGAGTTGCACTCATTTTGCCAAAGCATATCAGCTCATTAAACCTCTTCTGACGCTGGATCCAAGTCTTTGTAACCAGGCCTCTGCCATTGACAGTGGCAGCTACCTTCATCCAGGCAGATTGGCCCGTGTGTGGCCTCCTCCTGCCACCCTCTGGGAAGAGGACCTCACTCATGGCTTGCAGCATCTCCTCCAGGTCAGTGTCCTGATTGGATTGATTCACTATCCAGTCACTGAAGTCAATTGACAGTGAAGGTAATGGCTGCCATGGTGAGTTTAAATCGGGCCCGCAGTTGAGTTGGCCTTTCTCCGTTCCTGCTCCCTGCAGCAGTTAATTGGACGGCAAATTCGTCTCCACATCAATTAACTCATCGTCTCTGTGAAACTCGGGGCTCATTTCTGTTTCCCCCTGGGATGGGTTGGGGACCTGAAAACAGTTCCAACTTCCATTTCCCACCTCCACAGTGAAAATTCTGCCCAACGACTACACTTCAAAAAGTATGCAAATTGTTGTAAAGTGCTTAGGGATGTCCTAAAGAAGTGAAAGGTGCTAGATAAATGGAAGTCTTTTTTAAATAGTTGGATGGACTTCCAACCGTGATGTTGTTGGAGCAACTTCATTGAGAAAATGCAGTTCACAAAGGTCGTTTGTCAGAGGCAGTGGTTTCTATCTGATTGGGGTGCTGTGAGCAGTCAGCAGGTAGCATCCAGACATCGAATATGTGCTGCTTTAATCTATCCTTCAATAAAACAAATTCATACCTGACACCATCTCTGGAGCTCTGATTCCCAGAATCATCATTACTGAAGTGGAAATGTAAAATAATTATCAAGGCGTTTACTATGAGGCCTGTGCTGTCAGGAGGAGGGAGGTGGGCAGTAGTGGGGGAGGGAAAACCAGAGGCCCAACCTGGAATATCCAATTTGTGGGGCACTCTGTTTTCTGATTACATAAGAAATAGGAGCAGGAGTAGGCCATTTAGCCCTTCGAGCCCACTCCATCATTCAACGAGATCATGGTATATCTTCTACTTCAACACCATTTTCCTGCACTATCCTCATAACCCTTGATGTTTTTAATATGTAGAAATCTATCGGTCTCAGTCTTGAACATACTAAAATACTGAGCCTCCACAGCCCTCTGGGGCAGAGAATTCCAAAGATTCACCACCCTCTGAGTGAAGAAATTCTTCCTCATCTCAGTCCTAAATGGCCTACCCCTTATTCTGAGACTGTGTTCCCTGATTCTAGACTCCCCAGCCAGGGGAAACATCTTTCCTACATCTACCCTGTCGAGCCCTATTAGAATTTTGTATGTTTGATTGAGATCACCTCTCATTCTTCTAAACTCCAGAGAATAAAGGCCCAGTCTATTTAATCTTTCCTCATAGGACAATCCCTCCATCCCAGGAACTAATTTGGTGAACCTTCGTTGCACTCCCTCTACGGCAAGTATATATTTCCTTAGATAAGAAGAACAAAACTGTACACAATACTCCAGGTGCGGTCTCACCAAGGCTCTATATAATTGCATTAAGTCATCTTTACTCCTACACTCAACTCCTTTTGTAATGAAGGCCAACATACCATTTGCCTTCATAATTGCGTGCTGTATCTGCATCTTAGCATTCAGTCACTCATTGTTGATCTTGGCAAGAAAAACAGAGGTGGTACTGCTGGCAGGTGCATGGTCTCATTTGAATGGACTCATTCAACATGGGCCAAATTTAGGCCCATGTTGAATTTTCCGGCAATGAAAGTTTTGCCTCAAGACATGCCCTGTGCATGAAAACAGGGTCAATGGGTCCAAAACTGGTGATGATTGCTTATCCAGCCTTCTTAATGGAAGGAAGTATGTTTGTTTTTGTTGAATTTTTCAGGTGCACTTGGCTGCACTTTACATCAGTGATTTTGAGTGGGACCCACCCGTTCACAGCCCATTCTGTGACTCCAGTTAAAATGAACCTTGGAGACACAGCATGACAGCAGGTGAGATTACAACAACTCAACACATTTGAAATTAAAAAATGTGCATGGGTATATTGTTTAAAGATGTGAATTTAATGAATTTAGTGCATAAATCACAAAAGTTTAGTATGCAGGTACAGCACGTAATTAGGGAAGCTAATAGAATGTTATCCTTTATCGCGAGGGGAATTGAATACAAAAGTAGGGAGGTTATGCTTCAGTTATACAGGGCATTGGTGAGACCACATCTGGAGTACTGTGTTCAGTACTGGTCTCCTTATTTAAGGAAGGATGTAAATGTGTTGGAGGCAGACTAATACCTGGAATGGGCAGGCTGTCTTACGAGGAAAGATTGGGCAGTCTAGGCTTGTATCTGCTGGAATTTAAAAGAGGAAGAGGTGACTTGATTGAAACATATAAGATCCTGAGGGCTCTTGACAGGTTGGATGTGGAAAGGATGTTTCCCCTTGTGGGAGAATCTCGAACTGGGGTCACTGCTTAAAAATAAGAGGTCGCCCCTTTAAGACAGAGATGAGGAGAAATATTTTCTCTCAGAGGGTCGTGAGTCTTTGGAATTCTCTTCCGCAAAAGGCAGTGGAAGCAGAGTCCTTGAATATTTTTAAGACAGAGGTGATAGATTCTTGATAAGCAAGGGGGTGAAAGGTTATTGGGGGTAGGTGGAAATGTGGAGGAATCAGTTCAGCCATGAACTTATTGAATGGTGGAGCAGGCTCGAGGGGTCGAGTGGCCTACTCCTGTTCCTAATTCGTATGTTCGTATGTTCTATCTTTGTGTTATCAGCAAATTTAGCAACCATACCTTTGGTCCCTTCATCCAAGTCATTTATATATCTCTCCCCGTGGTCCTGATGATTTCTGGGGTCCAGATACACAGACACTGGCAGCTCTGCACTACAGTCCCCAGCCAGTCTTTCTTCATGTGTGTGCCCAGTCTCTCGGGACCAGGGTCGGTGGGGTGGCAGAGGAGAGGATGGGGGTTGTGGGGAGTGTAACTATAATCTAACTTACCAGGTGGTTAACCCACGGGATCAGGTTGGAATGTTGGTTTTACAGCCGCTCTATATTCTTGCCACTGACTTCAATTGAGATGAGCCAATTCAGCACAGCGATGGGATTGGGACTGGGATCATCCTGGTCTGTATAGCTCATCGGTGCAGCAGACTCAATGGGGATAGATCTTGACTTTGCTTGAATGTGTAAAACATCTGATATTGTGTTCGCAGCCGATTTTACAATTCGCTTCAGTTTTATTTCCGTTAAAGTCAATGAGCGAGATGGAAGACAGGCCTCATTCGCGTCTTAGACCATGGTACAAAGCCAAAATCCCACCCCAATCATTCATCAATTAAAACATGGAACAGGGGTCTTCATAGAAACCTGTTTACAGTAATTATGAATAATTGTTTGAATAATCAATGATTACCAAACCAATATTTTTACCTCTAATAAACTGTAAGATGTAATTTCTATTCAACGAACCTTGTCAGGAGTTTAGTATGGAGAATAAGTAATATCCAGCTTGATTCAGAGCTCCGTGTGAGAAGAAAGCCAAGCACCAGGTAACTCCCAGCAGGCAGCACAAGCCCAATACCCCACAGACATTCTTAAAGAGCCTACGCTTCTCATTGTGACTGGGTGATAGTCTTTGTAACTGAACAACCTTGTGACACATGACCGCCAGCATAACCATGTTACCGAGAAATATTACAACAAAGCAACCACAGTTGGTGAGGTAATGGTCAACTTTGTTTGTTACCCAACATCTGTGGGGAAAAATAAACAGACACGATCAGAGTTCATCTGCTCTAACGGTGTACCTCCATTAGAATTTTCACCATAAACCCCAAAGTTCCAACTCTGTCATCCAGATGTTCTCCTTCCACTGGAAGTTGTAATAGATGTCTTGGAGTTTTTGTAAAACCAATTATTTGCTGCTCGGAACTATAGCTGTTGGTACAGCAGAACAGCCCACTGATTTCCCACCACCACCCCCAGGCAGCCTGAGCCTATCAAGGCCTGTGTCCAATCTGGCCTGGTGCTCCGACACTTAACATCTCCAACACTGTTGCCTTTGCTACAATTTTGCGCACTGAAAGATGTGGGTGCTGCCTGGTTGGAATTGCATTGCTTGTGTTCACCTTATGGACAAAGAGCTTTGAACAGCATTCTGACACCCTGGGTTTATTTATTTAGAGATACAGCACTGAAACAGGCCCTTCAGCCCACCGAGTCTGTGCCGACCAACAACCACCCATTTATACTAACCCAACAGTAATCCCATATTCCCTATCACCTCCCTACACTTGGGGCAATTTACAACGGCCAATTTATCTATCACCTGCAAGTCTTTTGAATGTGGGAGGAAACCGGAGCACCCAGCGAAAACCCACGCAGACACAGGGAGAACTTGCAAACTCCACACAGGCAGTACCCAGAATCGAACCCGGGTTCCTGGAGCTGTGAGGCTGCAGTGCTAACCACTGCGCCACTGTGCCGCCCGAATGTCCAATGTGAGTTTCTATTTCATGGCTCCAGTAATCGTGAAACTTACATAGAAGCAGAATTTGTGTCCACAGTCTCAATCTGATATATATCACAGCTGTCCCCTTTGTTTACTGCAGTAATCACAAGTACCATCAATGCTGGGAGGCCTGCTAAGACAAAAACCAAGCAAATGAGCATTTGATTTATTTCTGATGAAGGTTTATGTGTGAAGTATTACCAAGTTTTCATCTCTGGACGGATGTTGACAGGCCTGCTGAGTATTTCTATTCAGTTTGTTGAGTTATGCTTGCTCCCTTCACTTCTCCTGGGTTTATCAGTGCCACATGCAGTCTCACAGGTTGCGTAGGGCAGTTTGGTGGCCTGATCCCTGCCTCCCAGCCAAAGTTGCTATGAAGCTGGCCACTAGGGAGTGTACAAGGGTGACCCAGAAATTACCGTCCACCACTTGGTGGGGTGTGCCCTGCTTGTGCTTCCAACCCCATGTTGAGGGCATGCCTGGGATCAGGATTTCACACTGGGGCAGACTGCAGGCAGATAAACCTGGGTCTCAGAGTGCATGGTGTTGAAAAATTGTCATGTTAAAGGCACAGCATGGCTCTTTGGGGATGGTGAGCTCTTCCTACAAGTGACAAAGATCAACAAACCTTTGTTAACCCCTAGTGTGAGTGGGTTAGGACTATCTTTCCTATACAAAGGAAATTGTACTGTATCCATGAGATAACCTGTTATCTCAGTGAGAGATCTCTAGGATGATATCACCTCCTCATTAATTATAAAATACATGCTTTTATCTGGTGTGGATCATTACTGCACTGATCAGCGAAGTTATCTCTATTTATCTCTACAAGTTACTCACTGAATGTAAAATAATGGATGTCAGCTCTAGGAATGGAACACTTGGAGAACACAACCCAATGTCCAAATTGCAGCAAAACTCTCTCTGCAATGTTGCAACAAAGTGCCTTTAAACCCCAGTCTTGGAGAACTCCTCCTGATGCAACAGTGTGAGTTTTCCAGTTCTCACCAGCCCTTGTTAACTCAGTCTCTTTGAATGAGAGTGACAATTTGTAACAAAGTTCTGTTCTCCATGTATCCTCAATAGGAACTGGATTGAGACTGCCAAACTCATTTCACATACACCCTTTATAGCAGGTAAGGTCGTAGAATCATAGAGTTATACAGCACAGAAACAGGCCCTTCAGCCCATCGTGTCCGTGCTGGCCATCAAGCAAGGTGAGAATGACTGCACTTGATATCAAGGCAGCATTGGACCAAGTGTGGCATCAAGGCGCCCTAGCAAAACTGAAGTCAATCGGAATCAGGGGGAAAACTCTCCACTGGTTGGAGTCATACCTAGCGCAAAGGAAGATGGTTGTGGTTGTTGGAGGCCAATCATCTCAGCTCCAGGACATTGCTGCAGGAGTTCCTTAGGGTCGTGTCCTAGTCCCAATCATCTTCAGCTGCTTCATCAATGACCTTCCCTCCATCATAAAGTCAGAAGTGGGGATGTTTGCTGATGATTGCACAGTGTTCAGTACCATTCACGACTCCTCAGATTCTGAAGTAGTCCATGCCCACATCCAGCAAGACCTGGTTGGAATTCAGCCTTGGGTTGATAAGTGGCATTACATTCGCGCCACACAATGACGATCTCCAATAAGAGAGAATCTAACCATCTCCCCATGACATTCAATGGCATTACCATTGCTGAAACCCCCACTATCAACATCATGGGGGTTATCATTGACCAGAAACTGAACTAGACCAACCACATAAATACTGTGGCTACAAGAACAGGTCAGAGACTGGGAATTTTGCAGCGAGTAACCCACCTTCTGACTTCCCAAAGCCTGCCCACCATCTACAAGGCACAAGTCAGGAGTGTGAAGAAATGCTCTCCACTTGCCTGGAAGAGTGTGGCTCCAACAATACTCAGGAAGCTCGACACCATCCAGGACAAAGCAGTCTGCTTGACCGACACCCCATCCACCACCTTCAACATTCACTCCCTCCACCACTGACGCACAATGGCAGCAGCGTGTACCATCTCCGAGATGCACTGCAGCAATTCCCCATGCCTCTTTTGATAGCACCTTCCAAACCAGCAACTTCTTCCACCTAAAAGGACAAGGGCAGCAGACAAATGTGAACACCCCCACCTGCAAGTTCCCCTCCAAGTCACACACCATCCTGACTTGGAAATATATCACCATTCCTTCACTGTTGTTGGGTCAAAATCCTGGAACTCCCTTCCTAACAGCACTGTGGATGTACCTACAACCCCAGATGGACTGCAGTGGTTCAAGAAGGCAGCTCACCACTGCCTTCTCAAGGGCTAGAAATGCTGGCCTTGTCAGTGATGCCCACATCCCATGAAAGAACTAAAAAAAATTACTTTAGTGGGTATGTTACGAAGTGAACTATTTAAGTTTAAGTTTGTTGTTTACACTTTGTTACAAGAGTGCTTCTTTATTTTGTAAAATATGTTTTTAAGGACTTATGGTTGAATTATGGACATTGATTCATCTGGACGCTTGATGAGATGCTGAACTTTGTGTTTTGTTAAAAGAGGCCACCTGAAGGTTTCCGGACCTGGCTTGTAAACAAGCCCTTACAGGAAGGCACCTGATTTCAGATAAAATACCAACAGGGTGCTTGTTGTTTTGACTTGGAGAAGATGCTAACAGAGAAGTGACAGGTCAAGATTTATAGAGGTCAGACTTGACTTTGGAAATGATTTTGGTTTCACTTGTACAGAATATGTACAAAAGACAGTTGGTTTTTTGCCTCCTAAGAAAAACCCAGGTCATCTCTTTCTCTCTCTTGGAAAGAAACCCTGTGTGTCCAGTGTGTCAGTCTCCTCTTTCCTCCCGTATTTGAAGAAACCTTGTGTATCGAATGTGTGGGAACTGAAACTCCTATTTCCACATTTCTGCTGGACGGCCTATCTGAAACCTCTGTAGCTGCATTTCTTGGAAAGCCTACCCAAACTGATCTTCAACATTGCCTGGAAAGAACGGCACAGTGGCGCAGTGGTTAGCACCGCAGCCTCACAGCTCCAGGGACCCGGGTTCGATTCCTGGTACTGCCTGTGTGGAGTTTGCAAGTTCTCCCTGTGTCTGCGTGGGTTTGCTCTGGGTGCTCCGGTTTCCTCCCACAAGCCAAAAGACATGCAGGTTGTTAGGTAAATTGGCCATTATAAATTGTCACTAGTATAGGTAGGTGGTAGGGAAATATAGGAACAGGTGGGGATGTTTGGTAGGAATATGGGATTAGTGTAGGATTAGTATGAATGGGTGGTTGATGTTCGGCACAGACTCGGTGGGCCGAAGGGCCTGTTTCAGTGCTGTATCTCTAATCTAATCTAAACTGTTCTAGGAAGATCCTAGTAACAGTCATCTATAAACATTTGGGACTCCAAACCAAAACAAAGGACATCTTTCCATATCTTCTCTTTTTTTTCTTCAAGAATCGGCAAGTATTCAGCCTAAGTGTTTTTTTTTTGTCTTTTTTTTTTGTAACAGAGCTCTAAACAAACATCCCTTTTATTTTTCTGATTAACTGGTGTATATGTGTGTGTGTGTGTGTGTGTGTGTGTGTGTGTGTGTGTGTGTGTGTGTGTGTGTGTGTGTGTGTGTGTGTGGGGCTAAAGTAAAAATTGAATTTTAATATTTTAATCTGTGTGTTTATGCTTTGCTTCATTACAGGTTAAGACTTGTTTTATAATAAACTGATAATTTTATTGTTTATTGAAGAAACCTGGTTGGTGTGTTTTATTCTGGGATAAAAATAGAGTCTATGATTGACCGTATCAGTAAGTGGGAAAAATTTAAATATATGTTGTGACCTGTGGAGAAGTGGAACTAGAAAAAACAGTGCAATCCTTCCACCTCGGTCGTAACAACTTGCAGAAATAAACCATTGAAATATGCTATGTCTCTCACTTTCTAAGAAGGGAGGGGTATAGTTTTGTAGGGTTTTGAAATTCCAATTGCATTGTGCTTTGCATACTCTGGAGGCTGCTGTAGAACACAGATGCTAGCAAAGGAAAGTGAAAGTAAAACAGAACAAAGAAGACTCCATTATGTTCAACAGCCTGCTGCTTCTGTCTCAATCTCTGCCTCATATCTTATACCAAACCTGGCTAAACCTCACTCTAGTCCTGAGAACATCACACTGTCCTAATATTTCCTTTTGTGGTATAGCGCCAAATTTTCTTTGATTATGCTCCTGTGAAGCAACTTGGGCCATTTTAATATGTTAAAGGTGCTATATAAGTGCTAGTTGTTGTTGAGGACAGAATTGAACTGGGATCTTATACCGCACACAATGGAAAACTCCACCAACATTCACTGCCTAGACCAACTCTGAAGAATGGGCTCCTGTTAAGGTTCAGGAGGCTGGGCCCAAACATGGAAGTCCAGCATAATAAGTCAGTGAGGGGAGAAACTTAAAGAATGGACGGAAAAGAAAAATGGTCTGAAATGATAGGAGTGTTTGTCTGATCGAAAAGCACCATGGATGAAGCCTGGCTCGCTGTGCTGAATATTCCTTATCCCAGGCCACGAGGCAAAGCTTCTGCACATATCTTTTTGTGTAGGTATTGAACACTTTAATCAGGACAATGTAAAGATGGAATTCAGAGAGAATGTCTGCTGCCTTCCACTTGAGTGCACCTGAGAGGGCAGCAAACTAACAAGCTTTCGGTTGTACTGTCAGTGTGCTTTACCTTCTGGAGTTAGCATCCTGCTGAAGAAGTGAAGGAGGAGAGAAGACCACAACCAAGCTTGTTTTCCAGAAACTCTCTAAAAAACCCTGAGAAGTCCACTGTCAATTCAAAAAGACAAAACTAAAGGCTCTGTATCTGAATGCACGTAGCACTCATAACAAAGTAGAAAAACTCATAGCGCACATTAAAGTAAATAAATATGATCTGATAGCCATTATGATGACGTGGCTGCAGGATGACAAGGATTGGATCCTGAATATTGAGGCGTATATGACATTCGAGAAGAATAGGAAACTAGGTAAAGGTAGAGGGGCAGCACTGTTATTCAAGCATGGCATTGGTGCAATAGTTAGAGATAACCTTGGTTTAGGAGATCAGGATGTAGATTGGTTTGGGTGGAGATGAGGAAACGAAGAGGAAAGAAGTCACTAGTGGGAGTGGTTTACAGGCCCCTGAACAGTAATCACAATGTAGGCCATTGTCGGAGTATTCAAGGAGAAATATTGGGTGCTTGTGATAAAGGTACGGCAATGAATATGAGTGATTTTAATCTACATATAAACTGAAAAAATCAGATTCGCAATAATAGCCTGGATGCGGAGTTCAGAGAATGTTTTCAAGATAGTTTCTTAGAGCAGCATGTCTGGAACCAACCAGACAGCAGGTTATATTAGACTTGGTATGTGAAATGTGACAGAATTAATTAATGACCTCAGAGTAAAGGCATCTCTATGTAGCAGCAACCAGAGTATGATTGAATTTTACATCCAGCTTGAAAGAGAGAACAGTGACTCTAAGACTAGTATTTTAAACTTAAATAAGGGCAAATACGTGGGCATGAAAGCTGAGCTAGCTGAAGTGAACTGGGTTACTAGGCTAGGAGATAGATCAATAGAGAAGTAGTGGCAGACATTTAAGGGGATTTTTCCGAATAGTCTGAATAAATATATTCCTACTATAAAGAAAAATTCTAAGGGGAGGACCCATCATCCGTGGTTAACTAAAGAAGTTAAGGGAAGCATCAAACTTAAGGAAAAAGCATATAATTGCGCAAAGATGAGTGGTAGGTCAGATGATTGGTCAGAATACAAAGAACGGCAGAGAATGACTAAAAGGTTAATCAGGAGAAAGAAATTAGAGTATGAGAGGAAGCTAGCTAGAAATGTAAAAGCAGATAGCAAGAGTTTCTACAGGTATTTAAAAAGAAAAAGAGTAAGTAAAGTGAGTGTTGCTTCTCTAGAGAGTGAGAATAGGGAGTTAATAGTAGATTATAAGGAAATGGTGGATGAAATGAACAAATATTTTGCTTCTGTCTTCACTAAAGAGGATACAAAAAACATTCCAGTAAAAGCTGTAAATCAGGAGGTGGAAGGAAGGGAAGAACTTGGTGAAATTACAATCACCAGGGAAGCAGTACTGAGCAAAGTGATGGAGCTGCGGACTGAGAAGTCCTCGGGTCCTGGTGGACTTCATGATAGGGTCTTAAAAGAGGTGGCTAATGAGGTAGTAGATGCGTTGGTGTTAATTTTTCAAAATTCGCTAGATTCTGGAAAGGTTCCGCCAGACTGGAAAGTAGCAAATATAACACCTCTATTCAAGAAGGTGGGGGGGGGGGCAGAAAACAGGTATGATAGACCAATTAGCTTGACATCTGTTGTGGGGAAGGTGTTAGAATCAATCATTAAGGAGGCTATAGCTGGGCACTTAGAAAAACTCAAGGTAATTGGAATAGTCAGCATGGTTTTGTGAAAGGGAAATCATGTTTAACCAATTTATTGGAGTTCTTTGAAGTAGTAACATGTGTTGTGAATAAAGGGAAGCCCGTTGACATACTGTATTTGGACTTCAAGAAGGCATTTGACAAGGTGCCATATAAAAGGTTATTGCGCAAAGTAGAAGCTCATGGTGTAGGGGGTAACACATTTGCATGGATAGAAGATTGGCTGGCTGGCAGAAAACAGAGAGTATGCATTAATGGTTCCTTTTCAGGATGTGACGAGTGAAGTCCCGCAGGGGTCTCTGCTGGGACCTCAACTTTTTACAATTTTTATCAATGGCTTCGGTGAGGGGAGCGATGTCATGGTAGCTAAATTTGCAGATGACACAAAGATAGGGAGGAAAGTATGTAGTGAAGAGGACATAAGGAGGTTACAACCAATATAGATAGGTTGAGTGAGTGGGCAAAAATCTGGCAGATGGAGTATAATGTGGGAAAATGTTAAGTAGTTCATTTTGGCAGGAAGTATTAAAAAAAAGAGCATTACTTAACTGGACAATGACTGCAGAATTCCAAGGTGCAGAGTGATCTGGGTGTTCTAGTGCATGAGTCACAAAACGTTAATATACAGGTACAACAAGTAATAAAGAAGGCTAATGGAATGCTATCCTTTATTACAAGAGGAATTGAAAATAAAAGTAAGGATGTTATAGTTTCGAATACTGTGTGCAGTTTTGGTCTCCTTATTTAAGGAAGGATGTAAATGCATTGGAGGCGGTTCTGAGGAGGTTTACTAGATTGATACCTGGAATGAGCAGGTTGTCTTATGAGGAAAGGTTGGACAGACTGGGCTTGTTTTCACTAGAGTTTAGAAGAGTGAGGGATGACTTGGTTGAAGTATTTCAGATCCTGAACAGTCTTGACAAAGTGGATGCGGAAAGGAGATTTCCCTTTGTGGGTGAATCCAGAACTAGGGGACACTGTTTTAAAATTAGGGGTCGCCCTTTTAGGACAGAGAGGAGGAGAAATTTTTTCTCTCAGAGGGTTGTGCGACTTTGGAACTCTCTGCCTCAAAAGGTGTGAAGGCAGGGTCGTTGATTATTTTTAAGGCGGAGGTAGATAGATTCTTAGATTAGATTAGATTTTAGATTAGAGATACAGCACTGAAACAGGCCCTTTGGCCCACCGAGTCTGTGCCGACCATCAACCACCCATTTATACTAATCCTACACTAATCCCATATTCCTACCAAACATCCCCACCTGTCCCGATACTTCCCTACCACCTACCTATACTAGTGACAATTTATAATGGTCAATTTACCTATCAACCTGCAAGTCTTTTTGCTTGTGGGAGGAAACCGGAGCACCCGGAGAAAACCCACGCAGACACAGGGAGAACTTGCAAACTCCATACAGGCAGTACCCAGAATCAAACCCGGCTCCCTGGAGCTGTGAGGCTGCAGTGCTAACCACTGCGCCACTGTGCCGCCCTTGTTAGGCAAGGGAACCAACAGTTAGCGGGGTAGATGGGACTGTGGAATTCGAGACACAAACAGATCAGCCATGATCTTATTGAATGGTGGAGCAGGCTAGAGGGGCTGAATGGCCTATTTCTGCTCCTAATTGATATGTTCATATATTGATCTGGCAGCTCAAAACGGGGCATCCATGAGGTGCTGTGGACCATCAGCAGCAGCAGAATTGTACTCAACCACAATCTGTAACCTCATGGCTCAGCATATCCCTCACTCTACCATTACCATCAAGCCAAGGGATCAACCCTGGTTCAGTGAAGAGTGCAGGAGGGCATGCCAGGAGCAGCACCAGGCATACCTAAAAATGAGGTGTCAGCCTGGTGAAACTACAACACAGGACTACTTGCATGCCAAATAGTGGAAGCAGCATGCAGTAGACAGAGCTAAGCGATCACACAACCAAAGGATAAGATCAAAACTCTGCAGTCCTGCTGCAACCAGTGGTGGTGGACAACTAAAAAACTAAGAGGAGGAGGAGGCTTCACAAATATCCCCATCCTCTATGATGAGGGAGCTCAGCACATCAGTGCAAAAGACCAGACTGAAGCATTTGCAACAATCTCCAGCCAGAAATGCCAAGTGAATGATTCACCTTGGCTTCCTCCTGAGGTCCCCAGAATCACAAATGCCAATCTTCAGCCAATTCGATTCACTCCGTATAATAACAAGAAATAGTTGAAGGCACTGGATACTGCAAAGGCTATGGGACCTGGCAATATCCCAGCAACAGTACTGAAGACTTGTGCTACTGAACTAACCACACCCCTAGACAAGCTGTTACAGTACAGCTTCAACATTGGCATCTACCCGGCAATGTGGATAATTGCCCAGGTATGTCCTATCCACAAAAAGAAGGACAAATCTAATCCAGCCAATTTCCATCCCATCAGCTTCCTCTCGATCATCAGCAAAGTGATGGAAGGGGTCGGCGACAGTGCTATCAAGTGGCACTTATTACTGATGCTCGGTTTAGATTCTGCCAGGGCCAGTCAGGTCCAGACCTCATTACAGCCTTGGTCCAAACATGGACAAAAGAGCTGAACTTAAGTGGGGAGGTGAGAGTGACTGCCCTTGACATCAAGGCAGCATTTGTCTGAGTATGGCATAAAGGAGCCTGGGCAAAATGGAAGTCAATGGGAATCAGGGGAAAACCCTCCAGTAGTTGGCGTCATACCTAGAACAAAGGAAGATGGTTGGTTGTTGTAGGCCAATCATCTCAGCCCCAGGACATTGCTGCAGGAGTTCCTCAGGGTAGTGTCCTAGGCCCAACCATCTTCAGCTGCTTCATTAATGACCTTCCCTCCATCTTAAGGTCAAAAATGTGGATGTTCGCTGATGATTGCACAGTGTTCAGTACCATTCGCAACTCCTCAGATACTGATGCATTCTGTGCCCATATGCAGCAAGACCTGGACAACATTCAGAATTGGGCTGATAAGTGGCAAGTAACATTCATACCACATCAATGCCAGGCAATGATCTTCTCCAGCAAAAGAGAATCTAACCATCTCCTCTTGATATTCAATGGCATTACCATTGCTGAATACCCTACTATCAACATTCCTTGGGGTTACCAGAAAACAGAAATTGAACTGGACCAGCTACATAAATACTGTGGCTACAAGAGAAGGTGAGAGGCTGGAAATTCTGAGGCAGGTAACTCACCTCCTGTCTCCCCAATGCCTGTCCACCATCTACAAGGCACAGGTCAGGAGTGTGATGGAATACTCTCCATTTTCCTGGATGAGTGCAGCTCCAATAACACTCAAGAAGCTCGATACCATCCAGGACAAAGCCGCCCGCTTGATTGGCACCCCAACCACAAACATTCATTCCCTCCACCACTGGCATACAGTGACAGTGTGTACCATCTACAAGATGCACTGCAGCAACTTGCCAAAGCTTCTTTGACAGCACCTTCCAAACCTACAAAGGACAAGGTCAGCAGACACATGGGAACACCACCAACCGAAAGTTTCCTTCCAAGCCACACACCGTCCTGACTTGGAACTATATTGTCATTCCTTCACTGTCGCAAGATCAAAATCCTGGAACTCTCTCCCTAACAGCACTGTGGGAGTACCCGCATCAAATGGACTGCAGTGGTTCACCACCACCTTCTCAAGGGCAATTAGGGATGGGCAACAAATGCTGGCCTTGCCAGAAATGTCCACACCTTATGAAAGAATAAAAAAAATCAAAAATCTTCAGAAACCACAAGCTGCTACCATATTTTGTTTCATTTTCTTACGACGGAACACAAATCACCAACCACTCAAATCAGATTGGTAAACTCATAGGTGGGTTCTTTATTCGTGGAGATTAAGGAGCACATGCACAATCTTCGCGAGCTCTTGATAACGCGTCTTATTTGGATGATTACACAGTGCAGACTACCTATCATGTGATACCTTACATCATTTCCTAGGTGGTGATGTACATAGATCATAGCCACACCTACTTAAAAGTGTACCAGAACACCCTGGGTCAGCCATGACTGGCTCCCCACTCTGTATCTGCCACCCTTCAGCTTAGCTGTGACAGATGACTCCTGAAACCAGTGTGCTTCCAGCCTCCCCTCAAGCTCTTAGTGAGCTTTAAAACTAATTTAATTGGCTTCAATAGGGAGGATAGTGGGATCCCTGTCCTGCCCTTTGCTCTGTCCTGTTTAACATTGCTGGTGCTGGGAACAGTGTTCTCAAACTCACATACTGGCTACATTGGTATTTTGGGGGCACCTGAAAATTCAGTCTCTCCCTCCTCTACCAGGATTGCAGCACTGGATGGCAGAGGCAAATAGGCATCCATTGCATTTTGTGTTGCTATTGAATAATTGATGGGAAATGCACTGGCTGATTGACTGCAATTACAATGTACTTACAGCACAGAAACAGGCTATTGACCCAAGAGCTTTATGCTAGTGTTTATTCTCTAGATGCGCCTCCTCCCACCCTACTTCACATCACCCATATCAACATATCCTTCTATTCCTTTCTCTCTATGCACTTATATAGTTTCCTCTTATATGCATCTGTGCTGTTCTCTCTCTCCCAAAACTCCCTGTTTGAATCATTGTAAATTGCCTTTCACCAAGCTCACAGTGCTGAGCTGATACTGGCCAAAGTCATGAATGACATCTATGACTGTGGTGTGTTATCGCTCCTTCTCATGCTCATCTACCCTGATATAGTTGATCACACTACTCCCTCACATTGTGTGGGTTTGTGGAATCAATCTCACATGATTACGGTGCTTCTTGTTGAATAACGCCAATGCTGCTACACCAATGGCTTCTTTTCCCACTCCTGTACCTTGTAACCTCCTGGGACTGCCTTCCTGAGGTCATGAAAGACACCACGTAAATGCAAGATCCTACTTTCAGTAGTCAAGAATAGGGGTGTAAGGGCGGGGTAGCACCTCTCACAGGCGGGTTCGCCACACTCCTTGGAATGGCTCGTCTTGTATTGGTCCTCACCTTCACCCAGCTCCTCACCTGTGGCTCCAAGCAGCTGTTAGGATGCAACAGCAGCAACACCCCACTAAACTGTTTCGATGGGCAGTTCAAACAAGGCGAGGAAAGCCATCCGCTGTCCTACCTTCGGCGAATTAGGGTTTGTCTACCCTGGCATATGAAGGCTGATTCTGGCAAATTGGGCAGATAAGACCAATCTAAGGTCCAACAGCCTTGAAGGTGGTTCAGCAACGTGTTGTAGAATGTGCAGAGCTTGACAAGACTCAGAAGACATCCTGGCCACCCACTGCAGGCGGATCTCTATCCAGCCATCTCGAATTGTCTTGCCACTGGACCAAGATAGGTCAGAATGAGACAGAGAGGCTGATGATATGCAACACTCCCTCGCTAAAATCCAATTCATGCACAAGTCATGATATTCATCTTTATCTGTCATCCAGTATCGATCTGTCGCAAGTCCTGTGGCAATGTGCGAACAACGAAGCAGCAGGTGTGGATTCACTGGGAGCTGTCGCCGTGAACCTGAAAACAGGCGGCTCAGGCCAGAGGGTCATTTTTCACTAGAAGAAAGCAGTAGTGGAACTCAGAAGCTCCTGAGTGACTGAACTGCTCTTTTCAGGCCCACCACTGTTCACCACTCTAGAATGAGGAAGGGGCTAGAAAGGTTGCCCTAAACATTATCTGTTTCACCTATCCTGGCCGGCAGGCCACAGCTGGCAGGGATCCCATCAATGCGGTCATAAGTCAATCTCCAAAATGAAAGCTAAGGTGACACCGGTCACCATTGGCGCATGGAACGTGCCGTCCTCATGGATAACGCTACAGCCGACAGACCGGAGAGAAGAACTGCTCTTGTCGGTAGAGAGTTGGCTAGGTACAGCGTCCAGATCGCAGTCCTCAGCTACCTGAGGAGGGTCAGCTCAAGGAACAGGTTGCACATTCTTTTGGAGTGGCTGTGGAAAAGAAGAATGGCACGAAGCTGGTGTAGGCTTTGCTGTCATGAGCCATCTTGTCAGTAAGTTGACTTGCCCTCCCAAGGGTGTTAATGATTGTCTAATGGTGCTTAAACTTCCCCTGCATGGTAACAGGCAAGCAACTCTCATCAGTGTGTATGCTCCTACCATGACCAACCCCGATGAAGTCAAGGATAAATTTTATGATGACCTCCACTCCATGATTGCTGCTGCGCCAAAGTCAGACAAACTAATCATTCTTGGTGACTTCAATGCAAGAATTGGTTCAGATCACCAAACTTGGGAAGGGGGTAGTTGTAACAGGAATGGCCTCCTCTTGCTGAAGACGTGTGCTGAGCAGGAACTCTTAATCAACAACACTGTTTTCCACCTCCTTAACAGCAACATGACGTCTTGGATGCACCCCCGTTCCATGCATTGACATCTAATCAACTATGTCATCACCAGGCAGAGGGTTAGGCAGGATGTGTGCATAACAAAAGCCATGTGTGGTGCTGACTGCTGGATTGACCACCATCTATTGTCTCAAGCTAAACATCAAGATCCAGCCCCCTAGTCGCCCCCCAGGCATGAATATCCAGAAGCGTCTCAAGGATCACACAGGCAGTCATGAAGGAATCTCTTTCAGAGATACTTGAGAGTTGCCTGTGTACAGTCAAAATAGACACTCACTGCATCAAAGATGACTGGGCGACCTTCAGGGATAAAGTGCACTCCACTACTCTAGAGGTCCTTGGCCCTGCCTCTCATAAGCGTCAAGATTGTTTCAATGAAAACAATGAGGTGATCCAAAAACTGGTGGAGCAGAAACATTACCTCTGTCGGGCTTATCTCAATGACAAGTCATTACTATCCGAGGACGATGCCTACTGCAACATCCTCAGGACTATCCAATGCAAGCTCAGAGAGATGCAAAACACTTGGCTGAAGCAGAAAACAAACAAATTCCTGTCATATGCTGTCCACAAAGACTGGAAGAGATTCTACGATGCTCTGAAATCTGTCTATGGGCCCCAGACTACCAATTCATCACCAATCCTTGTTTCCCACAGGTCAACATTGCCCAACTACTAGAAAGATGGACAGAGTACTTTAACCACATCCTTAATGGGCCTTCATCCGTCAAGGAAGAAGCAATCAACAGGCTGCCATGAGTTGCCATCAACTGTTCTCTCGATAACCCTCCCACACTGTTAGAAATGACAAATGCTATGAAACGCCTGCCTAGCAGCAAAGCTCCAGGAGCTGGTGCTATCTCAGCTGAGGCCTACAAGGCTGAAGCTTAATGCCTAATCAAGAAGCTCATTGAACTCCTTCAGTCTATGTGGGAGCACGGAACCATCCCACAAGAATACACAGTTGTCTCCATTGTCCACCTGTACAAGTGGAAAGGAACTCGCCAATCTTGCCACAATCACAGAGGAATCTCACGCCTCTCCATCACCAGCAAAATCTTCACCAGAAACCTTCTGAACCGCTTAGTGCAACATCTCGACCAGGATCTGTTGCCAGAGAGTCAGTACGGTTTCAGAACAGGTCGAGGAACTACTGATATGGTGTTTGCAGTTAGACAGCTCCAGGAGAAATGCCAAGAACAGAACATGGACCTATACAACATGTTTGTTGACCTGACCAAGGCCTTTGACACAGTCGTGTGGGCCTTTGGAAGATAATGGAGAAATTTGGCTGCCCTGAGAAACTCATCACAATGGTTTGACAGTTCCACGATGACATTCTTGTGCATGTCCTGGATGATGGTGAGTCTTCTGACCCATTCCCAGCCACTACTGGAGTTAAGCAGGGCTGCATGCTAGCACCAACCATCTTCAGCCTATTTATCTCTGCCATACTCTCCAATGTGTTTCATAATGGCATCAAAATCAGACATTGCATGGATGAGAAGCTGAGATGATTCTGGGCAACATCCAAAGTCTCCAAGGACATACTTTGCAATTTCCTGTTTGCCGATGACTGTGCACTTGTTGCCGTTTCAGAGCTGGACATGCAATGTAGGATGGGCTTGTTCTCCAAGGCATGAGACAACTTCATCTTTATGATTGGCACAAAGAAAACTGAAATAATGTACCAGCCTGCTCCAGGAAAGCCCTATCTCGAGCCCAAGGTTTCAGTCCATGATCAGAACCTGTCAGCAGCGGATAAGTTCACCTACCTCAGCAGCACACTCTCTCGAGCTGTCTATATTGATGATGAGACACATGCAAGAATTGCCAAAGCAAGTGTAGCCTTCGGCAGACTTCGAGCATCAGTCTGGGAATGAAGAGGAATAAGTCCGCCTACCAAACTGAAAGTCTATAGAGCAACAGTCCTGCCCACTCTGCTCTACACATGTGAGATTTGAACGGTACCAGC